>NC_045436.1:176093943-176169398 GCF_002776525.5 Piliocolobus tephrosceles | reverse complement strand
CTGGCGGGACCACCACTCTCCTTCGTGTGTGGCCACACATCCTGCTGTCCCCCACTTTCCCAGCCACCCTCCCTCTTCCCATCTGGACCAGGAGCCCTCAGCACGCACCTGGGACTCTGTCTTAGTCATCTTTGTATTGGGAGCATTTAGGACAGTTCCTAATACCTCAAAGACAAGCAGCAAATGCCTGACACACAAACGCAGGAATGAACGAGAGATCATGTGAGGCAGTAAAAAAACAGCATTGCTCCCATTTTACCTCGGAGAAAACAAAAGGCTCATCCCAGACACACAGTCAGCTAATGAGGGCTGGGGGACAAAGTGCTTCCCACACACGGATGACTAGGGGACAGCCAGAAACCCAAACTCACCGCAGGCAGAGCAGCTGTAAGGCCGCTCCCCCGTGTGCCGAATTCTGTGCTTTACTAACTTCCTTTGCATATTAAAAGACTTTCCACACTCATCACAGGTGAAGACTTTATCAGCCGTGTGTGTCTTTTTGTGCTCCTTCAAATTACTGAAGTTACTAAACCCTAGAGAAACCACAACAGGCGTTAAGCTGAAGGACAGAGAACATTCGAATCAGAAATCTTCAAGAAGAGGAAAACACTCCGCTGTACCTCGACCACAGATGTCACACAAGTGTGGTTTTTCTCCTGAGTGAATAATAATGTGACGTTGGACGTCGCCAGAGGCTGCAAACCTAGAATGTAATTTGAAAAGTCAATTAAGAGCCTTTCCACATTACTGTGGGTCTTTATAACTGCAACTCTCTGAGGGAGGAGATGCCTGCTCCTGACCCTGCTGAAGAAAGGGATCTGAACTGGACTGGCTGCATCCGAGACGTGCATGGAAAAAATCCTTTTCTATTTTTTTAAGGACAGCAGAACATGATGCAAGTGTCTTGTTTTTAAAGCATTTTTTTCTACCTGATTTCACTACACTTTCTTCCTCAGTTTTACAGAGCACAAGATCAGATACTGTATGGTTTAGCATCTCTACCTTAGGGCTCTAAAGAGAGTGAAAAAGGAGTCTCACCACTTCAGAGCCAAATGCCCCCTCCACCCTTGCAGTCTTGCCAAGGTTCCTGGGGTCTCACGGGAGAGACCCTAGCTGGGTGGTGCCAACCCAAGGAGGGTGACCTTGAGAGAGCCCAGAGTGAGTTCTGCCCTGGTCTAGCCAGGTGTGACCCTTGACCCTTGCTCTTTTCACTATGAAGTAAAATGCAAACGGGAGCTCAGAGTCTCGGGGACCAAGAGGTATGGCCGTCACACTCCACTGTGAATATCCTCAGAGAATAAGCTCTCCTCTTTCTGAGCCACAACAGAGACTTATACCTGTCAGTCCTAACATTGAGAACAAGGGAACTAAATGAAGAAAGGGAACCAGCATTCACTGAGTGGATGCTGTGTGCAGGTGATCGGTTACGTGTTTAACAACCATTATCCCACTCAGTCGTTCCACAACACTGCCAGGCAGGCACCTTCACCCCCACTTTCCAGATGGGAAAACCAAGTTCTGAGGCGGTTACTAACTTGCCTTAGACAGTAATTCCAACCCAGGCCCTCAGATGTGGAAATCTATGTTCTTTCCTTTCCACTACGCCTGATAGCAGAGTATGTTACATTCTGAGGAAGACGCTGCATATAGACCTGGTTTTAAATACATGCCTTGGCCAGGCGCAGTGGATCACGCCTGTAGTCTTAGTACTTTGGGAGGCAGAGGCGGGTGGATCACCTGAGGTCAGGAGTTCGAGATGAGCTTGGCCAGCATGGCAAAACCCCGTCTCTACTAAAATTACAAAACTTAGGCAGGTGTGGTGGCACGTGCCTATAATCCCAGCTACTTGGGAGGCTGAGGCAGGAAAATCGCTTGAACCCAGTGGGGTGGAGGTTGCAGTGAACCGAGATCGAGCCACTTCACTACAGCCTGGGCAAAAGAGTGAAAACTCTGTCTCAAAAAATAAATAAATAAAAAATAAACACATGCCTCACTTTGAAATGGAATTCAGCAGGTTCAGATTTCAAACACCATGCAAAATGAGACACACAGGGGCCAACAGTGATGTGACGCCATCAGAGGCAGCAGGAGGTCTATGCTCCTAGACATCTGGAAGGAGCGGCAGATGATACTGGGCCCTGAACTTGGCTTTCAGCGTTCAGGCAGCTACAGCAGAAAGGGAGATGTGCTGCCTGCCGCAGCTTTCGTTTGTTTTCTACCATTGGCAGAGACAATGGTTTTCCTGAAATTGAATCTAGAGTTGCTTCTTCCTTGGCTTTCCCCAGCATGTGTTGAGACTGAATATGAGGACTCTGACTTCTAAATGACCCTAATGACTATCTCTTGCCCCAAGATGCTTTGGTATGAACCTGTGAGAGGCAGAGACTCTGTACTGTTTATTTTTGTGGATCCATATAGTACTTAACATACAGCAAGTGTCTAAAAAATGTTCAGTCAATGAATGATTAAATAAATGAATATAAAAGCGATGTAACCAAGGTGCGTAGGGAGCTTCGTAACTGATGTATAGTCCTGGCTGATGCCTGTTGTTCTGGCACAACCACCAGATGATGGAGTATGTGGCCTGACTGACGTACAGCCCAAGGATGGGAAGGAGGGTTGAGGGTGCCAGCCTGCACACACAGCAGGGCAAGAGCTCCTCATTTATACCACGCTGCAGAGGAATCAAACTGCCACACACACTGACCTCAAGAGTCAGATTCTCTTTCGCCAGGTCAAAATCCTACCAACCCATCAAAACAGTTTCCTCCTCCCTGGGGCGAAGCTCCCACAGGCTGTTACAGACCCACGGCTTGTGGCACCTTCCACCATCTCTTTCTCTCCTGAAATCTAGTCACTCGGCTGGCAAGTCCCATCTCCCCTACTAGACAGTCACCTCCTTGGGGTCATTAATCTATTATATTTTCAGAGATATTTTTAGAATGATGAAAATTTTAGTATAAAATAATTTTGTTGCATGTAAAACCCCATTTCCTTTTTGCGACTCCTGTCCCAGATTTTCTTTCTTTGAATTTTCTTTTTATTATTCTCTCGTGTGTCGCGTGCAAAGCCAGGTTTGAATTTACCTGTGTTCTGCAGTGGCAGGGTGAGCCCACATGTGGCTCCTGCAAGCCACAGCTTCAGAGGACACTGACTGCCAAAGACACTGCGACTAGACATGCTCCCTTCCACACGGAAGAACACGCCCAGCACTGACCTCTTTCCACAGATCTCGCAGATGTATGGTTTTTCACCAGAATGCCGTCGTAAGTGCGTCTGCAAGTTACCTGCCTGCAAAAAGAGGAAAAGAAGAACACGCCAATAATGACAGTTTTTGGTTTTTTAAATTATATAAATTCAAAAGGAAAACTGACACATTTAGCCAGGTTCTCATTCAACTACCAGAAGATGAGCCACACACAACTCAAAAGAAGCCATGGGCAAGAGGATGAGGAGCAGCCAGAGTGCCTGGCCACCTGCTGCACATGGGATGTGTCTCCACCCCGTCCTCCATGTGAGCCCTTGGCTGTGTCCCAGCTCAGGCACACACTATGCAGCACTTCCCTCTTAAACAGCACCCTGTGGAGGCTGCTGTGGTGGTTGCCAAGCCTGGACTTTAAACAGGCCTTGATGTATTTTACTTGGGCCATGTATTTAAAATACCATGGAAAACAAACAAAAGCACCACACATCCTTATTTCAGTATTGTTTCTTTCTAAAAAACATACTTTTGTTCATAAACAAGGGAAGATATTTCCAAAAAGTACTTCCTCTGGCAAGTACACTTGGTTCTTTCTGACAGGTTTCTCAATTTTACCTTTGCGCAAAAGTGTGAATCAGGAGAATCACGGCAGCCTCTCAGGTGCAGGGCCACTGTGTTCCTAATTTCTGAAACTAGCAAGGCTTTGCGAAGAATAACACTGAAACGGGGATCATCAGATGGATTTCTATGCACTAATCAATATCAAATTACCTAAAGTGCAGGGAAATTAAAACTGCAAATGCCTCAGATATTTGAAAAGCTACTTGCTAATGTTTCAAATTAGGATTTGGAAAATCTTCCATTGCTGTAATTAATAGTCTCAACCTGTTATTTTCCCCATTTTAATCTTGTACAGTGTTCTGTTGCAAAACAAAGAAAGAGAAAAAAAAGGAAAACCCACTGAAATTAGGTAATACACCCAGCGGTAAAAAAAAGCAGGTGTCATGCACAAGATAAGCCAAAAACAAAAATGAATATCAGCCAACTAACACATGGGGCTTTTTAAATTTGCAAATTGGATTTTAAATAAAATGCAAAGATTAAGATTCATGGTTAAGATCTGAAGATGAGTTTGATATCGACTTGTGAGTGAAAACTAGAAATCACAAGTATTAAAAAACGCCACCTGACTATATAACGTGAAAGATTCACTACGTCTATCAAACTCTGGGGAACAGAGTTAGACATTACATTTAAGAATATGATAAATGTGGCTTCGAAAAAACTCAGGTTTATTTTCAATAACCAAAGAGAAAGAGTTTGACAAGACTTTGGAAAATGTCCAGCTTTTAATAGAATGTCTACTAATAACAATAAAACAAGTATCAACAGCAATATACATTTGCTGAACCTCAAATTAGGCCTTTACATGCATCATCAAATTACCACCTATTTTCTTGAGATAAATAATACAACAAACACTGTATTCAGATAAAATGCACAATTACCATTGTATTCAGATAAATAAAGTAGTTGGCCCAGTTACATGGTAGAGCCAGAAATTAATATTGGTTGGTGTGAATCTAAACTCCTCTACTTGTGGGGAAACCTTGAGGACACACAAGTTTCTATGAATGAAATAGTGTGTTTTGAATATTTAATATGACAGTTACTTTGCCACTCAGGAAACACATACTGGAGAGTTAAAATAATACACCAGTGTTTTAAATTAGTCACTTGCAAATTTCAGAAAAGCTGATCAGTTACATAATAATCAGAAATAGCACCATCTGCTGAACTGTTAAATTAGAGCCCTCTTGTTTTTGTTTATTTTGTAAACTATGTATTCGGAATGAAATGCATTCTGGGTTAATTCTTAGCAAAGCTGCATTTTTCCTTTTTAAAAATGGTGGAACAATTACTTGTTTTCAAAATAAATATAATCAAATGATCTTCCATTTAATATTTTAAGTGATAGAAAAAACTTTAAAGTGTTCTTTACCTATTTTGTACTAGAAACAGACAATGAAAATAATCTTTCTCCCTCATTAAGGAATGCATATTTCTGATAAATAATATAAAAGCAGATTAAATAAAACTAATGCATTGAGCCATGCAAAAAATCCAATAGTACATTCAAATAATTTATTCCAGGTTACATAGCAAACTCAGGCCAAGATTATTAGAGCTTTAGTCAATATTTTTATTTCTGGTAAGCTTTTGATATATTCTAGTACTGCATGCACAGACCATGTCTTAGAAATCATCTATAGTTGTGTCCATAAAAATTCTAGCAAGTAGGCCAGGAGCAGTGGCTCACGCCTGTAATCCCAGCACTTTGGTAGGCTGAAGCAGGCGGATCATGAGGTCAGGATATCGAGACCATCCTGGCTAACATGGTGAAACCCTGTCTCTACTAAAAATACAAAAAAAAAAAAAATTAGCCGGGCGTGGTGGCAGGCACCTGAAGTCCTAGCTATTCAGGAGGCTGAGGCAGGAGAATGGTGTGAACCCAGGAGGCAGAGCTTGCAGTGAGCTGAGATCATGTCACTGCACTCCAGCCTGGGCGACAGAGCGAGACTCTGTCTCCAAAAAAAAAAAAAAAAAAAAAAAAATTCTAGCAAGTGGTATAATAGCTATCATTTATTAAGAACTTACTATGTATGAGGCTCTTTGCTAAATTGTTGCAAAGAGTATTTAACTTAGTCAACACAATGTCTTGTAAAGCAGTACTATCCATGTTTTACACATAAGTCAACAGAGGCTGTAAGAGGTAAGTAAGCAGCCTTGGGTCATAAAATGGGGACTGGATTTACTAATTCAGGTTTGCCTAGTGACTCCAAAGTTCGGACTGTTAAACCTATGTTAAAGATATTAGCAGTAAAGGAACTTTGATCCTTTCTAATACCATTTTAATTCAGATGGAGTTAGAATTTTGAACAGAAAAACTCTGCTGTAGAGAAGAATTAACATCTGCCTTGAGCAATTTTTATAATAAACTCCTTCTGACAGGTACTTGAACCTCAGTACTTTAACATGAACAGACCCAGCATCTATTCCCTATCATGAGCACTCTTTTTTTTTTTTTTTTTTTTGGAAACAGAGTCTCGCTCTGTTGCCCAGGCTGGAGTGCAGCGGCCGGATCTCAGCTCACTGCAAGCTCCGCCTCCCTGGTTTATGCCATTCTCCTGCCTCAGCCTCCCGAGTAGCTGGGACTACAGGCGCCCGCCACCTCGCCCGGCTAGTGTTTTGTATTTTTTAGTAGAGACGGGGTTTCACCGTGTTAGCCAGGATGGTCTTGATCTCCTGACCTCGTGATCCGCCTGTCTCGGCCTCCCAAGGTGCTGGGATTACAGGCTTGAGCCACTGTGCCCGGCCCATGAGCACTCTTAACGGCAGTTGAGTGTTTATATATAAAAAAGTCAGGAATCGTAATCATTTAGAGATAAAAGAGATCCCAGATCCTAAAAGTCAGTTAACTCAGGAGTTTCAAGACTTTAGGATTTCATAAAGCAATAAAATTAAAAAGAAATAAAAAGTAAGGATTAACATAGAGATATCACTTAAACAATAACTACTATTTTGATAAAATGTCATTTAATAGTAAAGGTGTGGGAAATACAACCTCAGAGATGAAAATGTAGTAGCTTGGGCAAAGCTCATTAAGTGTCCTTATTTTTTGTGTTTCCACCATGGATGGATGACACTGTCACCTCTGGCATGAGTCCACATCAGCATCCTGGAAACGCCTCCTATAGGGTAATCCTGCAGAAGGCACTAGCACCCCCAGACTTGGGCAGACAGCCGGCTAGACAGCGCTGCTGGGAGAGTACTGCCTCTCAAAACCCACCTCTCTGTACCAGTTGCCCAGTGTTCCTGTTTCTGCCTGCTTGGAGGAACAAAAGCAATCCTACTCCTCTACCCAAAGAGAGCTAATTACGCCGTATTTTCTTGCCTGTTTCTCATAGGACAAGCACTCAAAACTTGTCACTCTTTTGGTTCTCTCCAATGCCCTCCCAACAGTCCATGTTCTACACCACAGAGGAAACATTTCCCTCTGAGTGTGACTCAGCCATACTCTAAAGTATGACATGACTCTTCCTTGCAGAGATCTGGACATAGTGTCCAGTCACACAGACAGATGCAGCTTCTGTGGTCACTCTAAGATGATGCTAACTTCCTTATGCTGGCATGCCATACTCATAATGCAGGTTGCGGTTAACTTTTTTAAAAAGACTAACCCACTAAATACCAAATTCTCAGTAAGCAGGATGAGACATTCTTATTTGTAAATGTTTCTATACAAGAGCATTCCAATCCCCTGTAGCCACAAACATTTATTCTAGTTCATTACAAGAAAATAATGTTAGGCATACGGTGGAGGGTGGGCCTGCGGGCATCCTTTACCTATGCAGACAATCTGACTGCTTTCTTGCCCCAGCATGCCAGGGACGCCAGGCTTGCCCAGTGCCTGCTTGTCTGCAGAGCTCACCTAAGCAATCTCTCAAGCATTTCATGGCCTCAGGCTGTCCCAAACACACCTTTCAGGTAGAAAGGACTACTGCCTTTTCTTTGCCCACATTGTTCCTGTAGATATCTGTCAGTAGTTCCAACATTTCACTGTACTCGATCATTTACATGTCTGTTTCTTCCTCTAAATGGTAAGCTCCTGGAGGCCATGGCCATTTTTGTCCCTGCTCCCAGCACACAGCAGAGCTCACGGACAGCATATGGACACTGTAGGCTTGCAACAAACATTGGAACAGTTCCTTGTTCACCAAAACTCATACTTTACTATGAAAATAAAGCAGCAATATATATCTGAAAACTATCACTACGTACGACTCTACAATCATAGAAACCTAATAAAAGTACACAGACGAATACAGAAGGGAAGGGTTTCTGGATTGGGCAGGGCTACCCTTGGTAGGATTTAAGAGAGCAAGTGCAGGTCAAGGGCTATAGTGGTGGTTCCCAACCTTGGCTACACGCCAAAATTGCTGAATTTTTAAAAAATACTGATACCTGGCTGGGTGCGGTGGCTCATGCCTGTAATCCCAGCACTTCAGGAGGCTGAAGTGGGTGGATCACGAGGTCTGGAGCTTGAGACCATCCTGGCCAAAGTGGTGAAACCCCGTCTCTACTAAAAATACAAAAAATGAGCCAGACGTGGTGGCACGCACCTGTAGTCCCAGCTACTTGGGAGGCTGAGGCAAGAGAATCACTTGAACCCAGGAGGGGGAGGTTGCAGTGAGCCCAGATGGTGCCACTATACTCCAGCCTGGGCGACAGAGCGAGACTCCGTCTACACACACACACACGCACAGACACACACAAAACCAAAAAACACAAAACACCAATACCTGAGCCCCACTCCAAATCACAGAATCAGAACCTCTGATGTGGGCACCAGGGATCTGTGCCAGGAGAGAGGAGTGGATATGGACTGAAGCCTGACTGAATGTCTGGTTTTAATTTATACAGTCAGCTATGGAGAGTCAGAGAAGGCATGAGAAGGATGGCACTTTGACTCTCATCATAATTTGAATGTATAAAGGGCTTTCAGCTCTAGTTTTTCATTTCATTTTCCCACTAGTTCCATGAAGTAGTATTATCCCTATTTTAAAAATTAGAAAAATGAGGCCCAGAGAAGTCGCGATTGCTAATTATTCATGGTCATTAGTCCGAGTCTCACGCTTTTCCCATCAAACCAAAGCTGCTGAGATGAAAATGGTGGTGGGGGGGTGGGGAGGTGCCTCAAAAAGACCAGCATCTGGGGGTCATGAGGAAGGACAGGACAGAAGAAAGCGGATGGCAACAAGGCAGGGAATGCTGGCGTTTCCTGAGAGATTACAATGTGCCAGACACTGCTCTAAGGACTTTCCATTATTACCTCATTTACTCTTCACACTCTATAGGGTTAACTAATCTTGTTATCCATGTTTCACAGATAAGGAAACCGAAGGGGCAAAATGTGAGCTTGCCCAGAGTCACAGGGTAGTTAAGCCCTGACAGAGGCAGAGTTCAATTCTAGACCGTCCAGCCCCAGAGGCCAAGTTCTGAACCTCAGACGAGGCTGGCAGGAAGAAGCAGGGGCTCCTCAAGAATGGCGGCCGGAGAGACGAGCACGCAGCCCAGCTCATCAAATCCTTCCTGAACACCTGCTGGCTGCTGGGCATTCTCCTGGATGGCAGAGAAGACATGGCCCCAGGCCCAGAGAAACGAACCGCCCAGGGGGACACAACCCAATGGAGTAGGCGATGGGAGACCACGAGGACTTGGTGAATTCCAGCAGGTAGGGAGTCAGAGAGTGGCAGAGTGAAGAGTCACTAAGATGGCAGGTTCCGCCGGGCGCGGTGGCTCAAGCCTGTAATCCCAGCACTTTGGGAGGCTGAGATGGGCAGATCACGAGGTCAGGAGATCCAGACCACCCTGGCTAACACGGTGAAACCCCGTCTCTACTAAAAAATACAAAAAATTAGCCAGGCGTGGTGGCGGCGCCTGTAGTCCCAGCTACTCGAGAGGCTGAGGCAGGGGAATGGCGTGAACCCGGGAGGCGGAGCTTGCAGTGAGCTGAGATCCGGCCACTGCACTCCAGCCTGGGCGACAGAGCCAGACTCCGTCTCAAAAAAAAAAAAAAAAAAGATGGCACGTTTCGGTGTATGAGAAAATGGAACTGACACCCTCAACAGATGAAGAGAAACTGGAAGAGTCTGCTCTAGGGGGAATGCGAGCAAACACGGCGCTTGCCATTTCCAAGTTCTGTGGGGCCTGCCTCCCAGCTCCAGAGGCATGCACTGCGGCCACGTGATCTATCATGCTGTGCGTGAGGCAGTTATGCCAGTGACTGTGCCCTGAAGAGCTGCGCCCTTGCACCCTGGAACAGCTTCCGTCTGCTCTACCTCTGGAAGCCCAGCGCACTGCACATGGCAGTGAATAGTTATCTTCTGTTTGAGAGAGAGTAGGTTCCCACAAGCCATTTTCTAGAAAACACTAGGTCTCTAGGTTTCTTTGTGTCCCATGCCCAGCACAGTACCTGGCCCATGGGAGGGTAAAACAAATGTTTCCTCAAGGAGTGAATGACTACGTGTCCAAATGACCTTAATGGAGGTCAGCTAAAGGTAGCAGTCAAAACAGGGAACAAAACTTGTTTCATCTTTTTTCCAACATCCTACAATCTACAGTCCCAACAGAATAAGGAGACTACTTGTCTTCAGCCTCTCCCAGCACAATGTGCAGCCTCCAGGTACACCAAGCTCAAGGTGGTTTACTATGAACTTCATTCACGAAACAGAAGACATATACTAAGTCTGGACTCATCCTTAGCAAGGGGAAAAAAGTATTGTAAGAATTCACACATGAAAATGCTATTTTTCTCTCAAAGAACTAGAAATCTGTTTTCTTGAAAAGGATTTCTCCTGATTTATTCAGAAGTCTTTAAGTTACAAATATCATCAGAGGCTTCTCTCACAAGTACAAAAGTATGTCTTATTTCCAATTAAAAAAAAATACTATGTTGCAGGTTTCCAATTATTAACAATAAATAAGAGTATTCCCACCTGAGAGAAATGTTTCCCACAAATGTTACATTCAAAAGGTTTCTCACCTAAAACAAAACAAAACAACAACTTGTAAAATCATTACTAGTATTTGTTCAATAATTTTTTGTTTAAATGACCTCCTATGTAGTTTCAAAATGGCATTACATTCTGCATCCTAACTGTATGAAAATGGGGAATGTCTACTTCCTTATACCTCTCTCTTGCCTTTATTTCTACACAGAGATGATAAAAGTAATATTTTACTCTAAAAAATAAAACTGTTCTCCAAACAAAACATATGTTAAAATCAATGTATCTATTTGCATCCAGAGCAGACCCATGTTCTAGGAGCGGTCTTTTCCTGTGGTTGAATTTTCCTGCTGAACAGCACGATCCTGCTCACCTATTCTTCAGCCTGATGCCACCCAACCACCAATCCTAACAGACACAGGGTCACTTGTTCACACCACACAAGGTATGAGCACAGAGAGCCCCAGACACAGTGGGACCTCCTGAAGCGTGAGTGTGAAAGGAAAGAGCCCCTCACCACAGTCTTCCTGCCTTGGTTGCTCAGGGGAGAAAGTAGGATTTCATTTCGGGAGATGTGCTCCTCTGCGGACTTCTTTACCACCTCTAATTTCAGTTGACTAAGTAACTGCACTTGGGGATAGAACAGATTGTAAGAATGGTACTCGACTACAAAAAACCACAGCTGTTCTGAAATGTGGCCCATAGAACATGATCTGGAGTTAAAAGCACACTCCATGGTACTGCCTTTAATCTATATAACACTAATGAATAGACTTTGAACACCAAGAACCTCTCATTTTCTCCATTTCCCTGAAATCAAATGGTTTCATTAAGATCTTTAAAAAGTAACAATAATGTTTTCCCTTCCTACTATATTGTTGGGGCTTGCTACCTTGAAGAAAGCAGCTTGCTAGCTTTCTGGGCTCATTCTAGGATATTTTTATTTTATTTTATCCTGAAAATGTCTAATGGCTTCCTTGACCCTGAATAATTATATTTACATTATTAATTAATAATAAATTAATAATAATTACATTAATTCTCTATTGCAATAAACGAAACTTCTTTTATGTCTGAAATTATTGCAGGTGACAGATAATAAGTTAAAGCCCCCGTAAGAAATATAAGACTTTGAAAACAGAGAGAGGTCACTAGTTACTAAGATTAATAAATGACCAAGGTTAACAATCCTACTCCAGTAGGCCTCAGACTTCTTGGCCTCAGGACCCCTTCACACTCTTAAAATTGAGATCCTAAAGAGCTTTTGTTAATATGGGCTATAGCTATTGATATCTACCATATTAGAAATGAAAGCAGAGTGATCTTTAGAACAGGTAAACACACACTTCACAGGCCACCAGGGTGAGGACTTCATCACACATCATGTAGCTTTGGGCAGACTAACTGTACACTCATGAGGAGGAAAAAGCAAGTAACATCTTAGACAATTTTGAAAATAGTGTTGGCCTCACAGACTCCCAAAAAGCGTTCTCCAGACCATACTTGGAGAATTGCTGCCCTTCTTGGTAGAATATTTATGTCCCAGTAAGCATCTCTGCCATGACTGTATCTGTCATTCAAAGAGGTTCTCCCAGAATAAACAATTTTTGATTCCTTTAAAAGCTAAGCAGGTAAGTTTCACAAATAAAAAATTACAGCCATCAGGCCAAGCGTGGTGGCTCATGCCTATAATCCCAGCACCTTGGGAGGCCGAGGTGGGCAGATCACTTGAGGTTAGGAGATTGAGACGAGCCTGACCAACACGGTGAAACCCCGTCTCTACTAAAAATACAAAACAATTGGTGGCATATGCCCGTAGTCCCAGCTACTTGGGAGGCTGAGGCAGGAGAATCACTTGAACCCAGAAGGCAGAGGTTGTAGTGAGCCGAGATCATGCCACTGCACTCCAGCCTGGGCAACAGAGCAAAACTCCATCTCAAAAAAAAAAAAAAAAACTGCAGTAATCATTAGGCTGTAGGAGATTTAGGCAAACAGAATGATCTAAAGTTTTTTCAGGGCAAAACTAAGTCTGTGATATTGCCTTCACGTGTAATAATTTTGAACTACTAGTGATAATAACAGTACTTTATATTCAAATGCACTAAAACGTATAAAGGGCTTTCACAATTATCAAAGAAATCTCCAATACAAGGTAGTAAAATGCAAACTGGGAATCCATAGTGATAACGAAGGTCACATCAACAAACACAATTACACAAACACCTTAAAAGCAGTGTTGTTGAAGCGTCCTGTTGCATGTTATTTCTCAGGCCTATAAGGTAATTGTTGTTCATCTGTAATGTGCTACTAAACTCATCTTTAATTATAGGAAGAAAAGTAATATATATGTTTTGTATAACATAATTTGTGTGTGTATAGATATAAACATATATATATCCCAGCACTTTGGGAGGCTGAGACGGGCGGATCACGAGGTCAGGAGATCGAGACCATCCTGGCTAACACGGTGAAACCCCGTCTCTACTAAAAAATACAAAAAACTAGCCGGGCGAGGTGGCGGGCGCCTGTAGTCCCAGCTACTCGGGAGGCTGAGGCAGGAGAATGGCGTAAACCCGGGAGGCGGAGCTTGCAATGAGCTGAGATCTGGCCACTGCACTCCAGCCTGGGCAACAGAGCGAGACTCCGTCTCAAAAAAAAAAATAAAAAAAAAAAAATAAACATATATATATAGATACAGAGAGAGAGAGAGAGAGACAGTATACCTTAAAAAAATCTTTTGGGAAAGAGACAGAGGCATGAATTAAGATAACAAAACTTTGAAAAGTTAATGTTTAACTTGGAAGAATTTTCTTTTGAGAATATCAAATGGTTAAAGCTGATTCTTATTAAAAAGTTTACTTCCTGACTCCAAAATCAGAATTTTAAAAATTAGATACTCAAATTCCTTCCAAGAGAACTTTTAAAATTATTCAAAGTAAATTATGTTAGTCTAAATTAACCTACATGATGTTTTCAAAAAATAAGCTTAATCTAACTCTAAAAAGACAACTAAATATAGCTAATCCATTTTAGAATTAATTTGAAATTCTGAGTGCACCAAAATTACACTTCTTTAGAGATGGATGGTTTGTCATATAAAAATAGAGTTGAAATAAAAATTAAAAGTATGCACCTTTTTAAAGTGGCTTTATAAAACCATTTACAAAACTTTAAGTCAGATGCATCACCAAAAAAATAAAACAAAAAGTAGCTAATCTCCCTTATTTTGCTTAAAATCATCAATGACATCAAGCAATAGCAAAACTTCTTACAAAAACAAGAAGAGCCAGTGGTGTCTGTGCATCCGCATCACGTCCTTCCCTCTGCCTGTGGGTACTGAATCAGTTACCTGTATGAGACCGTTTGTGAAGCTCCAAGTTGCTTGGGTGTTTAAAAGGTTTCCTGCATAATTCACACGCATATTGTTTCTGGGACTGAAGTGTCTGGGACTGGTCTTCCAGTGCAGCTGGGTCTTCGTGCCTCTCCGTCTCACTAAGGCAATTAAAATTCTCACAACGGACGACTTCTTCACTTTCTTTTTCTTCAGCACTTTGGCTGCTAGCTTTCTCTAGGGTATTTTCACTAGCAGATTCCATCCTCTTTGTCAAACCATCATCTGACTTGGGTTCAGATATTTGCTCTGCGGATTTCTGTGACTTTAGGAAATTGAGTTTTTTCAGATGAATGGCCTTTTTGAGCCTCATCTGCTTGGCAGGTTGTTGGCACGTGGCGTCTGACTCAGGGTGTGGGGCAGAGTCATTCACAGGCTGGGCCAGGAAGTTGGAAGGTAAGTGCTCAGGAGACTCCAGGGTGCATTCGGAATGACTGACAGCACAAGGCTGGCTGTCTACCGTGGTAAGGTCTGTGGAGGTGCTGAAAGCAAAAGGCTGCTCAACAACTCGCTCCTGACTGGGACCAGCTGCGTGTTTATGGTACTGCTTACTGTAAAAGTTTCTGAGTTTGTAATAGTAATTTGGCTGTTTGAAAGGCAGTTGTGTGCAGCTGCTGTCTGAAGTATCAGGGGCTTGTTTTGAGACTTCACCTGTGGAGTGATGACGATTAACTGATGGTGAAGCATGCGGATGCGATTCATCCAGCACTTTATTACGCTGTGCATCTGCCGAACATTCCTGCAGTAAATGAGGGGGGTAGTTGTTTTCATTGATAACACAAGTGGCATCTGGGGTCAGGGTGCTTGGCAGAGACAATGTACTACTACAAGGCATGCCAGGTGGCTGTACTACAGTGGCTGATTTTAAAAATGTGTGACACAGACTCAGAACATTTTGAACTTGCAAACACTGTGCTGTGTCCAGCATCACTTGTATATTGTCCTGGTTAAGATCTAGATGAGAAGTGTACATGAAGTCCAGGATCTGCCCTATGCCACTGACGTTTTTAACATCCAAGTGAAAAACATCACTCTTCTGGCTTGAAGAATTCTGAAAGAGGCTCCTGGTAAAAGAAAGAATATCTGTTTACAGTGTCAAAAATTCATACTGTCTTTTTCTTATAAATAACATTCATATATTAATATCAAAAAATACTATCCTTCTGTGAATGTCAAGACTTTTAACATAAGTATGTTTTAATCCTTTAAAACAATCTGGCAAACCATCCAACTAAATAATTCAGATGAATTAAATTAGTGGATTGGATATGCAGACTTCAAAATAGATCTCAAAGTAAATTTCTGAAATATACTCAAATTTACACATTAAAAAATTACATACAGTAATATGACTGATAAACCACAAATCAAGAAGATTCTAAGATAATTCCCAATACGATCTAAGAAATAAAAGATTGTTCTAAACATTTTTTCAAAAGGTAATTATCCATATATATTAAATACAAACAGAGTATACAAAATTAAAGAATATACACTTTTCAATATTTTATATTTAGTCTAAATATTTCCACATCTAAGTGCCTAGAAAACTTAAAAATAGCTAGAATAAACCAACCCCCCAAATACATTCCTTTGTAACCAGTAATTTATTTGGCTGTTAGGATTTTCAGCCACCCAGTGGTTCAAAAACCAACAGTGAGAAAAATCCTAAGAGTTAATGAATACCAAAAGGCACCCTAAAGCCCAGGCACTTTATTCTGGGTACAAGCCAAGGTCACAGGTGAACAAATTTGTATTATGTATGAAATAATAAGCTCAGGTAACTAAGTTGAAGACATTTTGTCACATACAGTCACCTATTTCCCCAAACAGCCTTCAGTTCTGTCTTTAAGTGCAAAACAGCCTGTGTATCACAATATCAAAATTTAATTGTCCTGGGAAGACAGAAAAAAAATACGTGATAGCAAACCGAAGAGTTTGTGACCATTTTTCACAGGAACAAAACCTGCTACCTATCTTAAGAAGCTGATTCATTACAATGTGTAATGTGGCCTATACAATAACTGAGACTCAATTTGATGATTCAGGATTATCAAGGAAAGAGCAAATCATGTCCCATGTTGTCTACTATAGCAGTAAAATGGTATGCATTTTGGAAACAAAAAGTACTTTAAAAAGAGAGACTTTGGATTTAAAGAGAGATAAACCTGCTAACGACAAAATGAACTTATGCAGAATCACTTAACTCTAACGATTTTTTTTTTTAAGAGACAGAGTCTCGCTCTGTTGCTCAGGCTGGAGTACAGTGGCATCACCACGGCTCACTGCAGCCTCCACCTCCTGTGCTCAAGGGATCCTTCCACCTTAGCCTCCTGAGTCGCTGGGAATACAGAATAATGTTTAAATAAGCTGAAACACAACTTCTTGGTAGTATTCATTATTTATAAATAAATATTTCATATAAGCCAAAATGATTATAAGGTTTTCTTAGAATATTCAAATGAGGAACAAAAACTAAAATGCTTCAACATAGAAAAAAAGAAAAGAAAAGAAAAATCCAACACACAGAGTATGTTTTCCCTTCTGATTTCTTATCACAGAAAAATTCTGACCAGGAACTTAATTTGTCCATCGTTTTATCTTGAAAGGATAAGAAATATACGTAGAAGACTGACATTAACCAGAATTATTAAAATGAAAGACAAAGAACCAAAATACTTTCAATCATACCAAATTCATTTTACTTAAGAGCCTCTTTTCAGGTTACTCTAAACACAAAAGCAAAAATAATAAATATGATTAACAAACTTAAAAATTAAAACAACTCCTACAAAATCCAACATGCTATAAAAGATAAATATAGTGAAATTCAAGGAGAACAAAATATGAATACTTCCATACTAAAAGAGCTTTACCCTTAATTCACAGCTAGGAGAACGAAGTCTAAAATACCTACCTAAAATACTGGCTGAATGCTGCCAGGACATTCTTGTGTGCTTTAAAGCAGACTCCTTTTACCACCAACATACAGTCACAAAGCAGGCCTTGGATTCGCTGCTCATGCAGTTGCTGGAGGAGATGGCAGCTGTGGGTAGCAACAGGGTCCATGCTCAACCATTCAAGTGACCTACAGCAAAAAATCACAGATACAACAGATATTCTTAAGGACCTCACTGGAAACTAAATGGGATTAAAACTCCCTGACTGATCTGTGCTTCACTCTCCCATCACAGTACCACACATACACATGCATGTGCGCACACCCACCCACGCACAAACACACCTCCCTCTGGTTCTGAGGCGTCTAGACCACAGCTGTTTAACAGAAGTATCTGTCATGATGAAAATGCTCTGTATCTGCACTGCTCAATACAGTAGCCACTGGCCACACATGGTCACTGAGCACTTGAAATGTGGCTAAGGGACTGAAATTGTAACTTATATTTTAAAAGCCACAGAATCTAAACAGTACAAATCTAGAATATGACCTTGTTAATACTATATGTACTTCTCTGTGTCTACTTAGGAATATGTCAAATGAAACATAAAATATACATATATAAAGATGTATAAGGTGAAAGAAAAGCCAGCTGGATAAGATCAAATCCATATTTATCAAACACCTGTACACAGGTCACTGAATAGAAGTTGCGGAAATTAGGAGCCTAATTTGCGAGATAAGGTACTGGTCAAAATACCTATCACCAGACAATGATATAAGAGGCATCGCAAAGCAGCAGGTCCCCTCACTCTTGCCTTTGTGCCTCTCTAAGAGGCTACTTGAGCAGACGCCTGAAGGAAGGGAAGGAGCTGTACAGGTACCTGGGCCAGAAAGAACAGCAAGCACCAAGCCTCTGAGGCAGGAGCTTGCTGGGCTCAGGTGTGGCTGAGCGAGTGGTAGGAGATGACATCCAAGAGGGGACAGAGGGTCAGGTCACGCCCAGGCCTGCGGGCCCTGTTATGAACCCTGACTCTCGCTCCAAATGAGATGGGAAGCCATTGTGTACACACTGCAAGTTTCATCCTTCAGCCTCTATTCACCAACTGACTACTGTGTCCAGGCTGCAGGGCCACAACAATGAACAAAACACGCCAGGTTGCCACTCTCAAGCAGCTGAAATTCTAGCGAGGGAAACACACAACGAAAGCGCATGACACACAACTAAACAAATAGCTAAGGCTAGACACTGGAATACACAGGCCAGAAAGCCATGGTCTTGGACGTCTAGGGGCACAATCTAGTAGGGGATGATTTATGGAAGAGAAATAGTTGGAAGAAATGGAACCAGACTGGGATAAGACTATGAAGGTTAGGCAGTTTGCACTGGGCGTGGTGGTTCACACCTGTAATCCCGACAATTTGGGAGGTTGAGGCAGGAGGATCACTTGAGTCCAGGAGTTTGAGATCAGTCTGGCAACATAGTGAGACCCTGTCTCTATGAAAAATAAAAACAAAAACTAGGTGGGCATGGTGGTGCATGCCTGTAGTCCCACCTACTTAAGAGGCTGAGGTAGGAGGACTGCTTGAGCCCAGCAGGTTGAGGTTGTAGTGAGCCATGATCGCACTATTGCCCTCCAGCCTGGGTGACAGAGAGAGACCCTATCTCAAAAAAACAAAAAAAAAAGCAGTATGGTACTAAAAATCTAAAAAGTCACCATCTGCTTTCTTTGCCTTCACTCTCAGTACTTAAGCATTCCTGAAAAAGTCACTACCTCACTAAGCCCAAATCTAAGCTTTTCAACACACCCCTTACGTCTCACTTAGACTTATCTCCCATTACTCCAAGTATGTGGCAGCCAAAATGAACCACTAGTAGTTCCCCAAACCAGCTACGTTCTTGGCCAGTGGGTTGGAGACCTAGTTCCACCACTCACTGGCTATATGACTTTGGGCAAATGATTTCTCTGTGACCCACTGTCCTTACCCTATCTCACCGGTTATTGCAGGAACCTGTGTAAACATTTAGACTAGTATCTAGCATATGGAAGGATTCTGTATTCATCCATAAGGATCACCTGGGGACCTTGTTAAAAATGCAGGTTCCTGGGTACATCCCAGGATTTTGTTCTGTCAGTCTATAGTGGAGCCTGGTAACTGCATCAGAGGCATTCCGTGATTCTGAGCAGGCGGACTGTAGATCTCTGCCTGTGCTCTCCTCTAAAAGCCTTTGGTTCTGTCCTGGGAATACTTTACTCACACCTGACCCTCCCACCTTCCAGATCAGGGCTCAGCTGAGCTGTCACCTACTTTTTTTTTTTTTTTTTTTGAGACAGGATCTAGCTCTGCCACCCAGGCTACAGTGCAGTAGTGCGATTACAGCCCACTGCAGTCTTAACTTCCTGGGGTTCAGGCGATCCTTTCACCACAGCTGGGACTACAGGTGTGTGCCAACATACCTGGCTAATTTAAAACATTTTTTTGCAGAGATGGGGTTTTGCTATGTTGCCCAGGCTGGCCTTGAACTCCTGGGCTTAAGCAATCTGCCTACCTCAGCCTCTCAAAAGTGCTGGGATTAAAGGCATGAGCCACCGCACCCAGCCCCACGATTCTTAACCTGCTCTGGGTTTGGGGTTGCTCCTCTGTGATCTTTCCAGTGTCTTAATTCCCACTACGTCTTTTTCCCTCACTCATAAAAATGACTGTGACTTTAACTTCACTAAGAAGGTTGAACCCAATCGGGCGCCGTGGCTCACTCCTGTAATCCCAGCATTTTAGGAGGCTGAGGTGGGCGGATCACCTGAGGTCAGGAGTTCGAGACCAGCCTGGCCAACATGGTGAAACCCTGTTTCTACAAAAATTAGCCAGGCATGATGGCGAGTGCCTACAATCCCAGCTACTGGGGAGGCCGAGGTGGGTGATTCGCCTGAACCTGGGGGCAGGGGGAGATTACAGTGAGCTGAGATTGTGCCATTGCACTCTAGCCTAGGCGACAAAGCGAGACTCTGTCTCAAAAAATAAAAATAAAGAAAAGAAAAGAAAAGAAAGTTGAACACCTGTATAATTTGATAAGCATAGTGCCTTAAATTTTTCTCAGTTCCAAATTTCCCACTCACCCCTCCCTCATTACCTTAGGCTTCACAGGATGAAACGTGCCTCCTCCTTCCCCAGATGAACCTTCCCTCTCCCCTTGAGCCTTCCTACCTCCCTTAGAACCTGGTTCCATCAGTGAAGCTTTCATTGCTTCACCCTGTCCTTTGCTTGCTCCTCCAAACAAATACACTGACATTGCCCCACGTTGAAAACAAAGCAAAACAGGATAACAACAAAGCCCTCCACCTAGGTTCCTCTAATCATCACAGGCCTCTCTTTCATGCTTTTCAAAATAGCTATCTACACCCACCACTTCACTTTCTCATGACTCCTTTTTCACCTTGTGTATTAGTCCGTTTTCATGCTGCTGATAAGGACATACCCGAGACTGGGCAATTTACAAAAGAAAGAGGTTTATTAGACTTACAGTTCCATATGGCTGGAAAGGCCTCACAATCTTGGCAGAAGGTGAAAGGCAAGGAGGAGCAAGTCATGTCTTACATGGATGGCAGCAGGCAAAGAGAGTGCTTGTACAGGGAAACTCCCATTTTTAAAACCATCAGATTTCATTCACTATCATGAGAACAGCATGGGAAAGACCCACCCCCATAATTCAATCACCTCCCACTAGGTTCCTCCCACAACAGGTAGGGATTGTGGGAGTTACAATTCAAGATGAGATGTGGGTGGGGACACAGCCAAACCATATCACCTTGCAACCTTGCTGCCACTCACTCCACTGAAACAGACTTTCCCAACATTGACCTTTCCTCAGTCCTCAACCACCCTCTCCAGCTTTCCTGCCACACATGGCAATGTGGTCTGCCAACTCCCATCCTGAAATCCTTCCTTTCTCAGAACTCTTTTGGTTCTCTTCCTATGTCCCTGATCTGTCCCATCCCTATGCTATACCTGTCTCCCTCAAGCCTTGCAAACGTTGATGTTCCTTCAGGTGCAGCACCATAGCCCTCTCCTCTTTCCCTTGACAATCACTTTCATTCTTGGCTTTCACATGTTCTAAAACAACTCCTAAATTTGAAACTTTAGCTTCAGCTACACCAGTTCCAATCTCCAACTCTCTGCTAAACTTCTTCAATGGCATGCCCCTTCAATGCAGAGTCTCTAAATTTCATCCCCCATCACCTCACCTATCAAATCTAGACCTTATTCTGATTCCCCTCATCTCTTTATGGAAAGCTTTGTTTCTAATATGTAGAGTTTGGGGTATTGGCATGATCTGGTTTGAGATCAAAGTGAGACTCAGAGAAAACTGAGACAAAGAGCAACACTGAAGTACTGCCCCAAACAAGAGTATAGAAAGAAAGGCATGATGGTAGGTGGCGAACACTGTTCCCAGTGCTGAATCCTCAAAGCTAGTAATAGCCAAGTGAGTTATCAGTTACCCACCCCTGCCAAGCTGGTTGCCTGAAAAGGCTTCTAAGTTTATCATTATTTTTAGCTATCATTTACTGACTACTTACCACAGACCTGCGCTAAGCATATCATATCTGTTACGGTTTGGCTCTGTGTTCTCACCAAATCATAATCCCCACATGTCAGGGGAGGGACCTGGTGGTAGGTGACTGGATCATGGGAGCAGTTTCTTATTCTTGGGATAGTGAGTGAGTTCTCAGCAGATCTGATGGTTTAAAAATGTTTGGCAGTCCCTGCTCCTCCCTACCCGGTTCTCTCTCCCCTGCTGCCTTGTAAGATGTGCCTTGCTTCCCCTTCACCTTCTGCCATGATTTTAAGTTTCCTGAGGCCTCCTCAGCAATGTGGAACTGTGAGTCAATTAAATCTCTTTCCTTTATAAATTACTCAGTCTCAGGTAGTATCTTTATAGCAGTGTGAGAATGGATTAAAACAACATCCATTAACTGGAACAATTCTATAAGAACCCAATTACCACCATTTACAAGAGAAACAATTGAGATATGGAGACTTTAAGTCAGTTATCCAAGATCATATAACTATTATGTGCCAAAGGCAGGATTTGAATCCTGGTCCCTAAACACTGGAGTCTATGCTTTTATGCTATGCTATTTCACATGGGAAAAAAGACATTTTACACACACACACACACACACACGAAACCCTCCTCCACAGACCTAACTGCTAAAATTAGGTAAAACTGTCTAATTATACAAATGTAAATGTCTAGGTATATTAGGTAGATATCTAATTAGAAAATTAGACATTTTCTAGCTCTACAGAAGTGATAAAGGAAAAAGTTATTTGGAACGACTCCCAGAGTTATGATGAATTAACTGTTACACAATTTACTTTTACTGTAAGAATTATAGGCTGGGTGCAGTGGCTCATGCTTGTAATCTCACCACTTTGGGAGGCCAAGATGGGTGGATCACTTAAGGCCAGGAGTTCGAGACCAGTCTGGCCAACATGACGAAACTGTCTCCACTAAAAATACAAAAATTAGCCAGGCGTGGTGACACATGCCTGTAATCCCAGCTACTCTGGAGGCTGAGGTAGGAGAATCACTTGAACCCAGGAGGTCGAAGTTCCAGTGAGCCAAGATCGCACCACTGTACTCCAGCCTGGGCAACAGAGCAAGACTCCATCTCAAAATAATAATAATAATAACTATTTCATATCATTTTGTATAGTTCCCTAAATTACTTCATGATGTCAATCCTGTACCTCCCAAATAAGGTTATAAAAATGTCTGGAAACCCCAATAAGGTTATAAAAAGTTCTGGAAAAAAATTGTATCTTGCATTTCTTATGTGTTCTGTAAATTATAACTATAAACAAAAATGTATCTCATACCTAATAATAGTAATGATTATGACAAATACTTATGTTTCCTAGATGCCAGGCACTGTTCTAAGCCCTTTACACTTATTAACTCATTTATTGTAAGATAGGTGCTACTATTATCCACATTTTACAGGTGAGGACAATGAGGAATTTGGCAGATTTAAGATGGCCACAAATTCTCTGACGATTCTCCCACGGGGTAGTGGAGTCTAGGTCTCCTTCTCTCCTACGAAGGCTCTGCCTTAATCTGATTCTGTGCTTACAAAGCTGTGATCATTTCCCAGGCCCACGCCTTAAGAGCTAACAGCTTCCACTTCCCATCTTTCGGAACAGTGGCTATGGAAGACCTGAGCCACCTGTAAGATGCCCAACTAGAGAGAACACATGGAGACAGAGAAGGGTTCAGCTGGCTCCCAGGAAAGCCATCCTGACCTCTCTAGGCTGGCCCCTCCTTCAGCTGAATGCCACCGAGGGATCCCAGTTGACACCACACAGAATTAAAGAATTTCTCAGCTGACATCTGCCTGAATACCTAACCCACAGAATTATGAGATAAAATAGTTTTTAAGTCACTAAATTTGGGGGTAGTGTGTTACACAGCAACAGAAAACCTGACCATGTACAGAGAAGATGGCTACACAGCTAAAAAGTAATAGGTAAGCAGTAAGGGACAGAGGTGGGATTCAGAGCCAGGGAAACTGACACCAAAGCCACATTCATAACCACTGTTTCCTTTGATCAGAATCAGTTGCCTCTTCAGTCTACTGCCTATGCCTGATTGTCCAGGTAATCCCACAGACAAGCATTGCATTAAGGAACTGCACAATTCAGGACTAACGTGTGCTACACAGGTGTTATAGTGTGACAGAAGGAGCACAAGGTTCTCTTCCATCTTTGCGACTAACTCACCTGGTGACAAGCAGTAAAAATTTTCTGTGGTGAAGACATGGACTCCATCTATCTTATTGAACAATGTATCTCTGGTACCCAGCAGAGTGTCTTCGACAGAGTAGGGGCTCAATACATATTTCTGGATGGAAGAGACTCTGGGCCTCAGTTTTTCATCTATAAAAATGGAGAGGCCCCCACTGATCTCTTTTAGAGGTTTTTTCTTGTTCTAAAAGCTACAAATCTATACGAAGAATGTGATGGTGGAAAGATGGCATGAACGGCGTCAAAAAATGAAAATATGGGGGAAAAGAAATAAGAAAAAGTTTAGATCAATGTGAACGAAGAAATGCTTCTAAAGAAAACAGCCAGAATGGAATGTCGACCTGCATGCAGAGAGGACTCCTAGAGCAAAGGCCTCTCAATTCTACCAATAGGTCAAACACTACTGGAGAGAATCTGTGGATGTCTATTCAGCAGAGCCATTCATAGATTACTTCTCCAAGGGCCCACAGTTCACGCACCTTAATCAAGCTTACTTTAGAGGGCTCCTAAGGATGTCAGACCATCATCATACTTTCCAAATGGCTTACTCGTAGCTCCTCACCTCTACCCCACTCATAAAAGCACTGGCTTAAAGCAAACAAACCTGGAGTCTTGTCTTAGCTTTATGCTGACTCTTATCACACCGAGAAGGCCAATTCAGTTAAACAGACACTGTGTGCCTAATATGTGGAACAGACTGTCGCGAGGACGGAATGCTGACAAATGGAACAGATGTGTTCCCTGCCCTCCACAGGCTCTGTGTCTCAGTTTTCCATCATTCACTTAACTTTACAGTGCCCATTATGCGCTAGGCACTGAAGGTACGATGGCAAACACATCAGATATGGTCATCCATGTCTTCATGAAGCATCAGTCTAGCGGGAAAAACAAGTATCATCGCACTGTAGCAGAATTAAGGGCGGAGCAATAGCTAACGTTTATTGAGCACTTACTAAGTGGCAGCCACTAGTCTAAGCGATTTACATGCACCAACTCATGAAATACTACAAGGGTCCAGCGACGCAGGTGCCGCTATGATACCCGCTTTACAGATGCGGGGCTGAGGCACAGAGAGGCCACACCGTAATCAGACTGACCTAAGCTGTGGGCTCTGCCGTCTTAAGCGCTACTCTCAACTACAGCGTGGATGGAAGGAAACAGGAGCCGAGAGATGGGCAGCGCGGAGGGGAGGCGGGCCGGGCTGGCTTCCAGCGGGCAAAGCCTGGAGATGAGAGGACGCGGGTGGGGTTTCCAGGCCGAGGGAGCTGCACCAGGGAGAAGGCCCGGCTGCAAGGCCCGGCTCCCAGGCCTGGAACCTGGCCTTCTGGGTCTCAGTTCGTGTCCCCTGTGATGCCGGGCACAGAGCAGATGCTCGCTGACTCTCGCAGGAGCCGCCAACTCCCCGGGTATCCTGGAGTGCCCCTGAGATGCGGAAGGAACGGCAGCGGGTCCATGCCCTTCTGGGCCACCTTCGGGCGCGCGGCCTCCCTTCCCTTCCGGGCCATTCCCACCAGCGCCAGCCCCGCATGCCTTCGCAAAGCCGGCCACCTTACCCTCGGAGGCCGCTCTCTGCCCCGCCGCCTACTCTTCACCTGCAGCAGCTGCCCTCAGAGGCGCTCGCAGGGACCCGCCGGCCGCGGAACCATCCCGACAACGCCCCCTTGGCTTGCCGGAACCGCCCTCCTGCTTCGGATGGTGTCACTTCCGCTGGGGGGGCGGATTGTGTGGCCGCGGTGCGCAGGCGCGCTGGGTGGCTCAGCAGTGAGTTCGGCACCGCGAATCCAAAGAGGCAGGTAGCAGCTGCGCTGGGCCGGCGGCGGCGAGTCCACGTGCTCTCCGCGGCCGGTTGAAACCGTTGGCGGGCGCTGGCTGAGAGGTGAGGGGCGGTGGCCCAGAGGTCCGACCTAGAAGGCTGGGGCTCAGAGAGTGAGTACGGGAGGGACACCGTCAGCCCCTCTGGGTTACGCATGGAGGAAGGAGTTCCATTCAGATCTCACTCCTGCTCTGGGGAAGTGGCAGGAGTCCTGGACTTAGGGTGACCAACTCGTTTTAGTTTTAAAACTTAAAGTCCCGCGTCCTGGGAATCCCCTCAGGCCTGGCCAAAGCAGGACGGTTGGTCACCGCCCGACTGGGCTTCAGGCTTGCTGCATGTTGGGGACAGGGCTCTTCTCTAGCCTTGGGCGTCCACTCCCTAAGGAGGAGGTCTTAGGATGTAGGGGTCCAAAGCACGTACTTAGGACCAGAATAACTACTGCGTGTGAATCTGGGTTGCCACTACCTGGATGTGGGATGACCTGGTGTAAGTTTTTTAACCTCTTTGCGCCTCAGTTTCCTCATCTGTCATAACATATAGAACCTAACTCGGAGGACTGTGATGAGGATTACGTGGCGTAGAAATATGTTGACCTCCTGTGAGAGGGCTTGGGTGCTCCATAAATGTTAGGATTATCTGCAGCACCTGCCTCTGAGGAGAGAAGGAGGGGAATGAGGTGGGGTGTGTATTTGCAACCCTGATTTCTAGCAGAGGGGGCCCCTTGGGACTTCTTCACACTGTGCCCCAGGCTCCCAGGGTCTAGCATAGTGCCTGACACATGGCAGTTTCCCGAGTGAAGGGATGGTGTTTAAAACAGTGCTGGTGATATAGTGGGTGGGGTGGCAGGTGGAGAGACATGGCTTCTGTGCCTCAGTTTGCTCATCTGTTTAGTGGAAATAGGTGCACCTACTTCCCAGGGCTTTTGCAAGGAACAAGGGAGAGATTCTCTCCTTGTGAATGTTACCCATTGTAAACCTTGTCAGCCCCACACACAAAGGCACAGGCAGGATGGTGGACAGAGTATGTCTGTCTGTCCTTCTCTTGCACCATACCCATGGTTTCTCAGAATGCTACCCCTGGAAGGGGCTTGAGTCTTGTCAAGGTGGCCTGACTTCTTGTTTCACAGATGAGAGAAACTGAAGTTTAAAGAGGCAGTGGCATGCTCAGGGTCACAGGGTTCAGTGAGGGATGTCCTGGGGTTGCCAGCCAGGCCCCTCAGGTGGGCTGTTTCAGTGGTAGTGGTGGTAATGATGTGTAGGTCAGTGTCTGTATGTGCATGCAAGAATATTTTAAGAATAGTCAGGGCCAAGTGCGGTGGCCCATGCCTGTAATCCCAGCACTTTGGGAGGCCGAGGAGGGTGGATCACCTGAGGTCAGGAGTTCATGACCAGCCTGGTCAACATGGTGAAACCCCGTCTCTACTAAAAATACAAAAATTAGCCGGGCGTGGTGGTGTGTGCCTATAATCCCAGCTACTGGGGAGGCTGAGGCCGGAGAATTGCTTGAACCTGGGAGGCGGAGCTTGCAGTGAGTCAAGATCGCGCCAATGTACTCCAGCCTAGGCAACACAGCAAGACTCCATCTCAAAAAAAAAAAAAAAAACAATAACAAGTAACAAAATATAGAGGGAGGAAGGTTAAAAAAAATCATTCCAATCTCAGAACCAAACCTAAGGGCATGTTATCAGGGAACTTGGTAGAGTAGGCACCAATGGGGTAAGGAGCCAGAGAAGGTTAGAGTGAATTTATGAAGATAAATGGGTGGGTTGATGGTCATATTTAAAGGAGCATGAGTTTAGGAGGGGGCTGGGTGTAATAGCATTGATGTGCAAATTAGTAGGTCACAGAAAAACCTTTCTACAGTTAGGCAGGGATGAAGCTTTCATATCTGATGTCTTGTTTAACTTTCCACCCAATGCTTTGAGTTAGGTATTAGATCCATTTTATTTACAGATAAACAGATTCTGGGAAGTTAAGGAACCTTAAAGTCATTTAGTTTTTAATGACTTTTTTGGCATTAGCAGATGGAGGCTCCAGCTCAGATCCTCTACCCCTGAGCCAGGGCCCTGTCCAACAAAACCTGGCAACCATCTTGTTAAGAGACGACTAACAAGTTCCCAGCCCCTTACTGACCACTGGCTGCTGCCAGTCAACTAGCTTAGCTGTCCAGCACCTGACAGCCTCTCCTGTGACATGGGTGGTCTCCTTGCCCAGTGCACACAGGCTTTATAATTAAGACTTAGGGTTTTAATATTTTTACATGGAAAGCCATCTTGTAGAGCCTTTAATTTTTTTTCTCTTTGGATGAGGACCTCAAGATCCTAGGTGCTGAGTAACCACCAGGCAAATGGCTAGGACATGGCAGGTCAAGATGGAGGCAGGGTGGGAGCCTGGGCTTGCTGCCTGGTCTTTCAGGCTACCTCTGCCACTCACTGTGACTTCGGGCAGTTCACTTACCCTCCTGAGCCTTGGGTTTTCTCTCCAGATGGAGGTAGTATGATCAAAGCAGTCTTAGTTGTGTTGGGTGCAGTCATGTTCATAAATGGGACACAGCTTCGTAGAGAGCTAATGATCATGTGTTCTATGGTGCAGACCCCATCATCTTTTTCATGTGGATGGCATGTGATGAGAGCTCAGTAAACTGACCATACAGACAGACGAAGACGCAGCCAGAAGCACACGCAGAGGACGTGCGTGAGGGCCCAGGTGTATCTGGGTGGATAGTATGGCGTCAGCGTTCAGGAAATGTCGAATTGAGTTAGGAATTCGTTCAGGAAACACGAATTGAGTTAAAGTGACTGGGCAAGAACGGAAGTATGCTCTCAACCAGTCCAAGAACACTGCCTTCTGCTTGCCTTTCTCTTTTAACATGCCCATATGGCCAGAAGGAAAGCATGCAGAATCTCTCTGGCTGCACTGGGACTGGACATTGGGCAGAGGGAGGTGGGGAGCCAGGGAAGGAAAAGAGGACTCTATTTAGATCCAGCCCCATAAAGGAAAAAAAAAAACTGCCATCTTTTTACACTTAGGGCTAAATGTTGAAATCTGTCACATGAGAGCCTGGCCAACTGGGTGTCCTCAAAGTCTTAATGCAGTTTTAAGCTTTCATAATTTCAGAAGCATAAATGTTCCAAACTTGCCAAAACATTATTTAAAAGTTTAATTAAATTTCCTTCATGCTTATCTAGTCTTGTGGAATTTGAGTAATACCGTTTTACTTTTTTGTTTTAGGCAATGTTTGCTGTCTTTCATTAGAGGGACTGAATTTCCACATGAAGGCTTTTTGTAAGTTTGTAGCATTTACTTTTTTGTTTTAGGCAATGTTTGCTGTCTTCTATTAGAGGGACTGAATTTCCACATGATGGCTTTTTGTAAGTTTGTGGCATTTACACTTATGAATATTAAGCCTGCGCTAAGACCTGGGACACCCTGTCTGCTGTACAGTTAGGCTGACAGAAGCTTTTGATGGTTTTGAGCTTTTCCTTGAAGCCCAAGCAAGTGTTTATGGCATAATTTACAGGTATTACCACCTGGGGCTAGGTTGGGTTTGAGGTGTAATCAAGGTACTGGGCTGTCCTCAGTCTCTGAATAAGGGAGAGGTGAGCTCCTTACAGATACTAGCTCATTAGTCAAGCAAGTGGACACAGCTGTTCCCATTTCATGGCTAGTGTAAAAATCCAGAGGAAGGTAGGAAGGGACGGAGTTCTGACTTCCTGTGCAATCCACCCATTCTGCCTTAAACAAGTAAAGACCAAATGAAAATGATGTGACCGTTATTTTGTAGCTGGACGTGTAATCAGATTCTAATCATCTTCTGAATTGATACTTAATTACACTGTGGTGTGTAGCCAATCTCCAGAGAGAGAGAATGTTTTGCACAGTTACTCTTGAGTATCTTTTTGTCAACATCACTGCTTTCACTGCTTCTTTCAGTCCATGTATTTTGTTTCCAGCTTCCTTCCTAGGCCTTTAATTCCTGACCTGCCGCAATTGAATCTTAAGCCTTGTCAAAACCTTTCTTCCTCCCATCTCCCACTCCATCAAAAAATAGAATTGCCCTCAGCAATAGAGGTTGGCAAGCTCTAAGCCATATCTAAGTTTTCAGGGACTGTTTTTCGTTGTTGTATCTTATTAGGAAAATGCTTGAAAGTTTTTCGGCAGATAATTTGGCATATCACAGCTGCTTTCACCTTGTGCCTGTGATGACAATCTATTTCTTGGTGAGTAATAAGTTATTCCTGCTCTTCCACCAAAGTGCACCCCACGCTCTTTGAGAATGTGATGTTGGCTCTTGTTCCAGCCTTTGTTCTCCCTTGTCAGGCAGGATAGCTGCTCTTGTTGCCTGACATGTTGATCATCCCTCTGCCTTTTTTAGAATGGTAAGCTGGGTGGTGGGAAACGTGCTTCCAGCTCCCAGGAGCTTGACAGTATCACACATCTTTACAGTAACCAGACGAGAAGCTGACAGTTGCTGCAGCACATCCAGAGGAGTCATGTTTTCTTTCCTGAGGATTTGGTGCTAGGTTGTAGCTGACCACATGCCGTCTGCTTACTAACATACACTGATAGTGAGCTGAGGAATGGGGCCTGGGACCCCAGAGTCAGGGGTCTGTGGTTTGTATGTAGCATAGAAGCTGAGCTGGTGTCTGATAGTGTCCCACGGGGCAAGAGGCCTCCACAAGAGACCAGCTGGGCCTTTGTAAACCCTGGAGATGCAGCCAGGATGTACATTTCCATTCAAGGCTGAATGGACATGAATAACCCTGGTCGCTGCTTGGGGGTGGCCTCACCAGCGGTGATTCAGAACGTGCTGGTGGAGGAGCAACGGTGATTTCATGCATGGGAATTCTCTGCAAACCAAGGGTAGATCATTTGTACTGTAAGCTTGTTGGATGAAGTCCTACCCTGAAGTAAATTGCATCGGTTTACTTGACCCTCACCTTTATTTTCATAATAAGAAAGAAAGCTGTGAGTTAAACAGTTCTCAGTATTTTTGCTGTAAAACTTATAATGTAAAACAACAATGCTGTTTTAAAATCTAGTGATTAAAAAATTATGTAAGTGTGGAAAATTACTGTGACTTCTCTAACACTTTTAGATGAATTTGTGTTTTCTTCAGCACAGTAGCATGTCTGTGAAATTTTAAAATGATGTTTATGTATGTGTGCAGACATCCTTCTTATTGGAGCAGTGGTCAGGACACCTGGGTTCGTGAACTCCAGTAATTCAGCACCCAGCAGTTGGGACACCTGGACATGGTTCCATTTCTTTCTGACTTGTCCAACAAGCTGCCACATGAAGGAGGCCCCTCTCTGTTACAGCTGAGGCACATGTCCTCATTTTAACCTTTGTGGATATATAGTAATATTGATATGAATGCTTTTAGTGCCATAGAAATTGTGCCCATAGAATTGCCTCTTCTTCACTTTCTAAACTTCACTCAGTTTTCCTCTTGCTGTGTTCTTAGTATATTTGAGGACCTGAAATAGTTTGTAGTGTACACCTAAATTGCAATGCCTTCTGTAAGTTTCATATACAGAGAGTTCAAGGTATTACGGAAAGTAAGATTTAACACCCTCAAAGCTCTTCATCTTGAGAGCCAATCTGCCAGGTGTAAATCCTGGTTCTGTTAACTGTGCATCCTTGGGCAAGTTATGTAATTTCTGTGTCTCAGTTACCTCATATAAATTCTGAACAATAATAGTCCTTCCCTCAAAGGGTTACTGTGGGGATTGAATAAGTGAATACATGTAAAGCCTCCAGAATAGTGCCTGGCACATGGTAAGGACACGATAAATATCAGCCATTCTCATTGTTAATGTCAGTTTTACGTATATGAATGGTAGAATTTTATGCAGCTTGCTAATCAACTTTGACTCTGTTATTTTCATGTGAAATTATGGTTGAAAAGTTAGCTGCATGAGCCATTTATGAAATGAGAAGTTTCAGTTTATAATGATACTATCTTTTATTCCTTAGGACAAGACTTAAAACCTGTCTTGGATAGAGAATATTTAGCCATTTACCTCAAAATGGTATTTTTTACATGCAATGCATGTGGTGAATCAGTGAAGAAAATACAAGTGGAAAAGCATGTGTCTGTTTGCAGAAACTGTGAATGCCTTTCTTGCATTGACTGCGGTAAAGATTTCTGGTAAGCGTCACAGAATTCGTGTAAATCCATAGTAAATCCAGATCAGTTTTGGAAGCGTTGGCCCCACAAAGCTTGGAAAAATAGTGGCAAATGTGAGGAATGAAATTAAGACTAAAAACTGGTATGGTCCATTGATTGTAACAGATGTGATGCTTTAAAATGTGCTTTACTAGGCTGGGTGCAGTGGCTCACGCCTGTAATGCCAGCACTTTGGGAGGCCAAGGTAGGCGGATCATGAGGTCAGGAGTTCAAGACCAGCATGGCCAACATGGTGAAACCCCATCTCTACTAAAAATACAAAAATTAGCCAGGCGTGGTAGTGTGCACCTATAATCCCAGCTACTTGGGAGGCTGAGGCAAGAGAATCCCTTGAACCTGGGAGGCAGAGGTTGCGGTGAGCCAAGATTTTGCCACTGCACTCCAGCCTGGGTGACAGAGCAAGACTCCATCTCCAGGGGGAAAAATGTGCTTTACTAAACAATTTGCTTTTTGAGAAGATGTTAAAGAGAAGACTAGGGGAAGGGGAATTATGATGATGAGAGCATTCACTCAGTTGGTGACACTGGTTGCTATTGCATTGCCACTGTTACCAGACCCAGGGAACCCACTGCATGGAAGTTGGCTCCAGGGTTTTTGAGCCAGTTCTGTTAGACCTCGGGTATCGTGTGCCCATCACAGTGAAGAGATGGACTTACGAACCAGAAAGTGAATTTACGAGCTCATGGTCGGGGAGACGACTGGGTAGCAGAGGAAACTGTGTCCTCCCTAGAAAATCAGAGGTGCTGGTGGAAGTGAGGCTCTTCCTGGCCCCCAAGTGTCAGGAGACACTTCCATTGAGGAAGGCTCTGTGAATGTGAGGAGTTAGCTGGAAGGGACAGGACAGATCCTGCCTTAGACACTATTTCTTCAGGTGGGTCATTTGTAGAGGGCTGCCCTCTTGAATCTCATGTTGATTCCCCTTCAGCCTCAGAAGGTCCAGGCGAGAAGCTAGCTTCGCCTGCATCTGCCCTAGTGTCCTCTGAGGCATTTAGATGGTACTGGCTAAAACTCTGTTTTAATTCATTCTAGAACAGTGATTTTTTGGAAACTGCTAACCTCTGTTCAGACCTAATCCTAGGAGGAAGCTTGATACATAAAGTAGGTTAAATTTGAGTTTTCGTTAGGGGACTTTACCCTGAACCTTGTCCCCAGCATTTCCCTAAAGAACCCCATGGAGCTTTACAAAGATTATATGAGAGCAAATTGAGTTTTCTTTTTTCCCAGGACCCTAAGGTATCCAGAACTGTTGGTAACCTCATGCTGCCATTTTATATCTGTTTTTGATTTATTCTACAACTAATTATTGCTTGTCCATTCTATTACCAGGAAGTCATTGAGATTTTTGTAATTTAAGAAAATGACCCTATTGCATAGAACTATTTTTTGTTTATTCAGTATATATATACTTATAACTAAAAAAAAAAAAAAAATACTGCCTATCAATTTAACTTAAGGTGTTTGTAAAAATGAGGGAAAAGTTTGGTGATGGGTTTTATATTGAAGACTTTGGAGGAAGGGGGATGTGGTTCTGACCAGGAGGTTGTAAACATAAGTGAAATCGATGGGGTGCTTGTGTGGTAGACACGTGTGAAAATATACAGTGTAGGCTACAGAAGGTAGTGGCAGCATGCTGGTATTAACACCTCCAACTTGGTTATCAGTCTAATGGCAGAACTTTTGATCACTTTAAAGGGGTGATGACTATAAAAACCATGTGAAATGCATAAGTGAAGATCAGAAGTATGGTGGCAAAGGCTATGAAGGTAAAACCCACAAAGGTGACATTAAACAACAGGCGTGGATTCAGGTAATGTCTTTCTAACTCATTTGAGTAGCTTTCTTTGGAAGCCCAAGAGACTAAATGTGTCATCCCTGCAGACAAGCCCTGGAAACCTCATGTCCTAGGATAGACAGGTTGAACTAAAACCTCTTGAAAAAGAGTTCTTTGGCCAGGTGTGGTGGCTCATGCCTGTAATCCCAGCACTTTGGGAGGCCGAGGCAGGCGAGTCACAAGGTCAGGAGTTCAAGACCAGCCTAGCCAACATGATGAAACCCCATCTCTACTAAAAATACAAAAAATTAGTCAGGCGTGGTGGCAGACACCTGTAATCCCAGCTACTCGGTAGGCTGAGGCAGGAGAATCGCTTGAACCCAGGAGGTAGAGGTTGCGGTGAGCTGAGATTGTACTGCTGCACTCCAGCCTGAGGGACAGAGTGAGACTCTGTCTCAAAAAAAAAAAAGGGAAGAAAAAGTTCTTTATTCTTTTAGCTGTTAAAACAGTTGTGGTGCATTATATCTTTAAACTACATGTTTTGTTAATTTCTTGAAAAAATGTTTTAGAATTTTCATTAGCTTTCCCTTGGCTGTAAAACTGAATGGAACCCTTCTAATCTCTTCCTGCTTCTAGTGATAATGCAGCTTTTATAACTGAAGCCATGTTATGTTACTCTGTCATGTCTGCCAGTCATTAGAATTTGGCAAAATAAAGATACTTTCATCAATGTAGAGAATTTTCTACTTTAAAATAGTATGAAAACATGCACAATAGAAATGGCAGAAGCATTGACTCCCTAATTCACTCTGGAAGTATAACTCTCAGAATGTTACTGATCATTTACAGAATAGGTAGCAAGAGGAAGGATTCAGAAAGGAAGGGGGGAGAATGAAAAGACAAATGTCATCTATGTGAAAATTCTGTGTTTTTCTAAAAACCAATAAAAAATAATCACACCATTTGATAATAGAGTTGAAACATGAGTTTTTCAGACATTAACTAGCTTCCTGAATTAGCATACTACTGGGGGGACATTTCTGTTCACAAAGGACTTACAAGAGCAGGTTGAGAAGCTAATGAAATCCTGTTTGTGCTGGTGACCAGCAGCCACACTTTTGGGCACTCTCTGTAATTCTCTAAAAACCAGATGACATTCCTAGGCCCTAAGGTTGAGGTGCATGGGTCTGTGAGTTCCACCTCTGCTGTTGTCACACTCAATGAAATCCTCTGAAGCAGGGGTCAGCAAACTACAGAAACTTTTTACAGCTTTGTAATAAGTTTTGAAATCAGAAAATATGAGATCTGCATTTTTATTCGTCTTTTCGAGATTGTTTTGGCTATTTGGTGTCCCTTGAGATTCCATGTGAGTTTTAGGATGGATTTTTCTGTTTCTACAAACGTATATATACGCACATTGGATTTTGATAGGAATTGTATTGAATCTATAGATTGCTTGGGTAGTATTAACATCTTAACAGCTTTAAGTCTCCCAGTCCATGAGTACAGAATGTTTTTCATTTATTTGTGTCTGCTTTCATTTCTTTCAGTAGTGGTTTTTGGTTTTCAGTAAATAAGTCTTTTGCCTCTTCGGTTAAGTTTATTCCTGATTATTCTTTTTGATGCTCTTGCAAATGGAATTGTTTTCTTAATTTCTCTTTGTGGTTGTTTCTTGTTGTTAGATAAAATGCAGCTCAATTTTTGAATGTGGATTTTGTATCCTGCAACTTTGCTGGATTTGTTTATTAGTTCTAACAATTTTTGTGTTGACTCTTTAGGACTTTTGACATATAAGACCACATCATCTGTGAACAGAGATAATTTTACTTCATCCTTTGCAATTAGGATGCCTTTTATTTTGTTTTCTTACCTAACTGCTCTGGCTAGGACTCCAGTGCTATGTTAATAGAAGTTAATCTATATATTTTTAAGCATAGACATGAATACGGAATCTGGGCTTACAACGTGAACTCTTTAGCCATGGCAAGGACTTTTTCAGGTGGCTTTCATGAAACTCATGTTGGTTGTTTATTGTTTTTCTTTTTCCTTCCTTTTTTGTAGAAAATTAGTGAATTAATAAAGAGACCCAACGTCAGCCCCAAAGTGAGAGAACTTTTGGAGCAAATTAGTGCTTTTGACAACGTTCCCAGGAAAAAGGCGAAATTTCAGGTATGCATTGACTTTCTTGGATGGAGGGGGCTGTGTGGCCCATCAGTGACTGAGCTTGTGTATACCTGTCCCAGTGGGATCAATAGTTCTTTTTCTTTTTGTTTCTTACAGAATTGGATGAAGAACAGTTTAAAAGTTCATAATGAATCCATTCTGGACCAGGTGTGGAATATCTTTTCTGAAGCTTCCAACAGTGTAAGTCAGATCTGATTTTAGATTTGCAGTGTGACAAAAATGATTAGTAATAATGAAATGGGAGTTTCTTATTTTTGGAAGTCAAGGCAGCCTTCTTTTTTATTTTTATTTTTTTGAGACAGAATCTCACTCTGTTCAGGCTGCAGTGCAGTGGCGCGATCATGGCTCAGTGTAACCTCCACTTCCCAGGTTCAAGCAATTCTCGGGTCTCAGCCTCCCAAGTAGCTGGGACTATAGTCACGAGCCATCATGCCTCGCGAATTTTTTGTATTTTTTTTTTTAGCAGAGACAGAGTTTCACCGTGTTGACCAGGCTGTCTCAAACTCCTGACCTCAGGTGACCTGCCTGCCTCGGCCTTCCAAAGTGTTGGACTTACAGGCATGAGCCACCGTGTCTGGCCCAGCCTTCTTTTTTAGAGAGCGTCTTGGTGCCTTCACTTATGGAAAGGAAGAAACTGAATGCACTGCAGAGACTTCTTGTTGTGAAGAGCAAGGTGTTTCATCCCAATGTTTGATACTGGTTCCAGCCAGCATGTAATGATTTGCTTAGTAATCAGGCAGGGAGATAGATACATGGGAAAGAACAGGAGCTTTGGATTTCTGACAGACCTGGTTCAAATCCCTGCTGTGCAGTTTGCCTGATGTTTGATCTTAGGCAGATTATTTAGTCTCTGAGCCTCGGTTTCCGTATCTAAAAAAAAGTGAATAGTAATATTCATTCATTTATTTAATACTTAACTGAGTGCCTGATCTGTGCCAGGCCCTGAACAAAAAAATCTAAAGTATCCCAGGTGGTAGTACATGAAGGAAAATAAAACAGAGTGAGGACATAGTGACTCAGTGTTCCTCTGGATAAGGGGTGAGGGGTCACAGCAGCCTCTGAAGGTTACAGTTAAGGTAGAAGAGCAGTCTACGTGCAGCGCCTTCCTTCTGTTAGAAGGAGAATTCCCTTCGAGTAATTAAATCAGCCACCTGTTAGTCAAAATGGTTTAATAGAGACCCTAAATGTGGACTATATATGTAGAAAATCTTGGTTTGGTATCCTTTAGCCACATTGTTGATTACGTTGTTTATTTTTGTGTAAATATCAGTTTCAAAAAACAGTGGGGTCAGAACCCCACTGGTCTTCATTCTTGTCAAATTATCAGGAGTTGATTCACTTTATGTAGAGAGAATACTTTTGGCAGCAAGTGGGCATCAAAACGAAAATTTATCTTAGTAGTATACCTACCATTTGTCTCTTTCAGAATATACAGATTGGCTCTTTGGACCCGTATAACTGATCATTACATTGCCCTTCATGTGGCACCTTTTTTTAAAATTATTATTATTATACTTTTAAGTTCTAGGGTACATGTGCATAATGTGCAGGTTTGATACATAGATATGTATGTGTCATGTTGGCTTGCTGCACCCATCAACTCATCATTTACATTAGGTATTTCTCCTAATACTATCCCTCCCCCAGTCTCCCACCCCCTGACAGGCCCCAGTGTATGATATTCTCTGCCCTGTGTCCAAGTGATCTCATTGTTCACTTCCCACCAATGAATAAGAAGATGCAATGTTTGATTTTCTGTCCTTGTGATATTTTGCTGAGAATGATGGTTTCCAGCTTCATCTATGTCCCTGCAAAGGACATGAACTCATCCTTTTTTATGGCTGCATAGTATTCCATGGTATATATGTATCACATTTTCTTAATCCAGTCTATCATTGATGGACATTTGGGTTGGTTCCAAGTCTTTGCTATTGTGAGTAGTGCCACAATAAACATATGTGTGCTTGTGTCTTTATAGTGCATGATTTATAATCCTTTGAGGTATATCCCCAGTAATAGGATCACTGGGTCAAATGGTAATTCTAGTTCTAGATCCTTGAGGAAATGTCACACTGTCTTCCACAATGATTGAACTAATTTACACTCCCACCAACAGTGTAAAAGTGTTCCTGTTTCTCTACATCCTCTCCAGCATCTGCTGTTTCCTGACATTTTAATGATCAACATTCTAACTGGCATGAGATGGTATCTCATTGTAGTTTTGATTTGCATTTTTCTGATGACCAGTGATGATGAGCATTTTTTCATGTGTCTGTTGGCTGCATAAATGTCTTCTTTTGAGAAGTGTCTGTTCATATCTTTTGCCCACTTTTTGATGGGGTTGTTTTTTTCTTGTAAATCTGAGTTCTTTGTAGATTCTGGATATTAGCGCTTTGTCAGATGAGTAGATTGCAAAAATTTTCTCCCATTCTGTAGGTTGCCTGTTCACTCTGATGGTAGTTTCTTTTGCCATGTAGAAGCTCTTTAGTTTAATTAGATCCCATTTGTCTATTTTGGCTTTTGTTGCCATTGCTTTTGATGTTTTAGACATGAAGTCTTTGCCCATGCCTATATCTGAATGGTATTGCCTACGTTTTCTTCTAGGGTTTGTATGATTTTAGGTCTAACATTTAATCCATCTTGAATTAAGTTTTATATAAGGTATAAGGAAGGGATCCAGTTTCAGCTTTCTACATATGGCTATCCAGTTTTCCCAGCACCATTTATTAAATAGGGAATCCTTTCCCCATTTCTTGTTTTTGTCAAATTTGTCAAAGATCAGATGGTTGTGAATGTGTGGTGTTACTTCTGAGGCCTTTGTTCTGTTCCATTGGTCTATATATCTGTTTTGGTACCAGTAACATGCTGTTTTGGTTACTGTAGACTTGTAGGATAGTTTGAAGTCAGGTAGCGTGATGCCTCCCGCTTTGTTCTTTTGACTTAGAATTGTCTTGGCAGTGTGGTTCTTTTTTGATTCCATATGAACTTTGAAGTAGTTTTTTCGAATTCTGTGAAGAAAGTCATTGGTAGCTTGATGGGGATGGCATTGAATCTATAAATTACCTTGGGCAGTATGGCCATTTTCACAATATTGATTCTTCCTATCCATGAGTGTGGAATGTTCTATTTGTTTGTGTCCTCTTTTATTTTGTTGAGCAGTGGTTTGTAGTTCTCCTTGAAGAGGTCCGTCACATCCCTTATAAGTTGGATTCCTAGATATATTATTCTCTTTGTAGCAATTGTGAATGGGAGTTCACTCATGGTTTGGCTGGCTGTTTGTCTGTTACTGGTGTATAAGAATGCTTGTGATTTTTGCACATTGATTTTGTATCCTGAGACTTTGCTGAAGTTGCTTATCAGCTTAAGGAGATTTTGGGCTGAGACGATGGGGTTTTCTAAATATACAATCATGTCATTGGCAAACAGGGACAATTTGACTTCCTCATTTCCTAATTGAATACCCTTTATTTCTTTATCTTGCCTGAATGCCCTGGCCAGAACTTCCAACACTATGTTGAATAGGAGTGGTGAGAGAGGGCATCCTTATCTTGGTGGCACCTATGTTTTAGGGTTATTTCTGTTTTAACTGAGAAGCAAAGATTTGAAATTGCTTCAACTACAGGGTTTTAAAAAGTTTTTTCCAGTTTCCCTTTTGAAGTATGAACATACTAAACATTAAATAAAATAAGGAGTAAATAGCCCCTGGTAGACCCTGAGCTCTGCGAGCTTGTCATCCCTCACCTCTGCCTTTGCACTGTGGCCCTCCCAGCATACCCCGTGTTTGTAGTGCAGAGCAGAGGGTCCTGAGGCCTTGTCCTCCATACCTTGGATGTTTATCCTCCTGTAACTCTGCCAGATGTCAGGTCGGATGTTTTTCTGTCCTATACCCCATCACAGATAGGACCTCATCTGTCCTATACCACAGTTCACCTGATCACTGTGGATGCAACCGTAATTAGGCCAAGGTCCTGGCTGCTTGGAGCTATGTTCTAGTGGGGGAGATAGACAGCCACCTACGGGTCCTTGGTGTAATGTCAGGTCCTGATCAGCACTGGGAAGAAGCCAGAGCCACTGGGAGGCCAGGACTGAAGGAGGTGCTCGGTTAGGAAAGAGTCAGAGAGGGCATCACAGAGGAGACCACATTTGAGAAGAGTGTGTAACGAAGTAGAAAGAAGATGGGGAAGAATTGTTTCACCTATTTATTGAGCAGCTGCCAGATGGGAAAATGTGTGCCTCCCTCCCTCCCTCTCTTTTTTATGGCCAGGTGCAGTGGCTCATGCCTGTAATTCCAGTACTTTGGGAGGCCGAGGCAGGCAGATCACTTGAGGTCAAGAGTTCGAGACCAGCCTGACCAACATGGTGAAACCCCGTCTCTACTAAAAATACAAAAATTAGCTGGATGTGGTGGTGTGCGCCTGTAATCCCAGCTACTCGGGAGGCTGAGGCATGAGAATCATTTGAACCTGGGAGGCGAAGCTTGCAATGAGCCGAGATTGTGCCACTGCACTCCAGCCTGGGTGATAGAGTGAGACTCAGTCTCTAATAATAATAATGATAATAATAATAATATTTTACTAGAAGATACCAACAAAATTGAAGGATAGATGTGAAGTTTCTTTGTCGCCTTCTTCCTAAGTCTGTTTCTGAAATCATCATCTGCCCTTTCCCCCATGAGCCTTGACAACTTGATGTTAAACCACTGCTACTGAGAAAACTTGAACTCCTTAGTTCAGTATCCATTTTCTTTTTTTCTTTTCTTTTGAGATGAAATCTCACTCTGTCACCCAGGCTGGAGTGCAGTGGCGTGATCTCTGCTCACAGCAACCTCCGCCTCCCAGATTCAAGCGATTCTCCTATCCCAGCCTCCTGAGTAGCTGGGATTACAGGTGCTTGCCACCATGCCCAGCTGATTTTTGTATTATTAGTAGAGACGGGGTTTCACCATGTTGGCTAGGCTGGTCTTGAACTCCTGACCTCAGGCGATCTGCCTGCCTTGGCCTCCCAAAGTGCTGCGATTACAGGCATGAGCCACCGCGCCCAGCCTATAGGCCTACAGTATTCATTTTCTTTTTTTCTTTCTTTGTTTTTTTGAGACGGAGTTTCACTCTTGTTGCCCAGGCTGGAATGCAATGGCATGATCTCGGCTCACTGCAACCTCTGCCTTCCAGGTTCAGGCGATCCTCCTGCCTCAGCCTTCCCAGTATCCATTTTCTAATGCTGCTCCTGTAGCCAAGGATTGAGCCTTAAGGTCTGAGTCTAAGTCCTGAGTCCTTGCACTCTAGTGAAATCTAGTCTTTTTTTTATTGGGTCCAGTTTTGCCAACATCGTTCTTCCTTGCTACCCACAATCTCCCAACGGAGGAAGACTGTAGGTAACTTACCCTGTCATTTGGCTGGACTAACAGACAGAATTTGAACCCCCGCCTGCAGGTGCGTCAGCTCAGTGGTTTCTCACACCCGGAAGCAACCCTGGACTGCTGCCACTGGCCACTCCCTTTCTCTCCAGAGGCATCAGGGAACATGGAGCAGTTCAATAAATTGCTCCAGGTCACCTCTTGAGAAAGGGTCTCAGGGAAGTCAGGAAGGAATGGGACTGAACTGTGCTGATGTCATTGTTTAAAGTAGGATCTATGTGCTGATTTTAATAAGGTAATGCAAGGTTGGGTGCTGTGGCTCATACTTGTAATCCCACCACTTTGGGAGGCCAAGGCAGGTGTATCACCTAAGGTTGGGAGTTCAAGACCAGCCTGGTCAACATGGTGAAACCCCGTCTGTACTGAAAATACAAAAATGAGCCAGGTGTGGTGGCGCATGCCTGTAATTCCAGCTACTCAGGAGGCTGAGACAGGAGAATCGCTTGAATCTGGGAGGTGGAGGTTGCAGTGAGCTGATATTGCACCACTGTACTCCAGCCTGGGTGCCAGAGTGAGACTCTGTCTCAAAATAATAATAATAATAATTATAACAATAATAATAATAATAGTGTAATGCATTTAACAGTGGTAACCATTAGAGAGCCACCTCCATACATAAAGAATAGGTGACCCCGTCTCTACAGAAAATGCAAAAATTTTCCAGTTATAGTAGCTTGTGCCTGTGGTCCCAGCTACTTGGGAGGCTGAGGTAGGAATGTTGCTTGAGCCTGGGAGGCGGAGGTTGCAGTAAGCTGAAATTGTGCCACTACATTTCAGCCTGGGCAACAGAACAGAGCAAGACCCTGTCTCCATTGAAAAAAAAAAACAAGAATGGTGAGAATGGTGACCATTCTTCTAATGGTAACTTTCCAGTCTGAATAATGATGATAATAACAGTACGATTTTCTAATGCTGATAATTTACAAAACTCTTCACACACAATGGGCTGGTTTATTGGGCATCACTATGCTAATAAGCACGTGACGGATCTTCCCTCGTTTCATCCGCCCGTGTGTAAGGCAGGAATTCCTACCTTTCATTTTACAGATGAGGAAATAGGTTTGGAACAGATAAATAACTTGCCCTGACTAGGAGTTAACAGAACTGGAACTTGAACCCAGGTCTGCAGACACATACATCCAGTGGTTCCTACCACCCCTAAGTACTCCTATCTGAAAGGCGAATAGTGAACTGGAATGAAAGGTCTTATCTTCAGCGACGTAAGGATTCTTCGCTTTTCCAATGGAATGAAAATGTCTGTTCCGTGCAGACTGGGGGAGGTGGTTTCCCATTTTGTATATTTACTGCTACATTTTAGCTGCTGGTGGGGGGTCACAGTTATAAAACAGGGATAAAATCAACCATTTTTCTTGAACAGTTTAGTAGCCCAGGCAATAATGTGACAACTCTATTTACACATTTAAAATGAATATGTGTTTCTTGGTTTTGCTTAATCACAAGGAACCAGTCAGTAAGGAACAGGATCAACAGCCACTCCACCCAGTGGCAAATCCACGTGCAGAAGTCTCCACCAAGGTTCCACCCTCCAAAGTGAAAGATGCCGTGGAACAGCAAGGGGAGGTGAAGAAGAATAAAAGAGAAAGAAAGGAAGAACGGCAGAAGAAAAGGAAAAGAGAAAAGAAAGAACTAAAATTAGAAAACCACCAGGAAAACTCAAGCAATCAGAAGCCTAAGAAGCGTAAAAAGGGACAGGAGGCTGACCTTGAGGCTGGTGGGGAGAAAGTTCCTGAGGCCAACGGCTCTGCAGGGAAGAGGAGCAAGAAGAAGAAGCAGCGCAAGGACAGTGCTGGTGAGGAAGAGGCAAACGTGGGTGCAGGAAAGAGGAAGCGGAGGCACTCAGAAGGTAAGTGGCTACCTAACGCTCTAGGATTCGTCTAAAAACCGGGAAAGCTGTGAATTTGGGGTATTTAAGCCTGTTAAACCTAGTGTTGGTATGTGTGTGTGTGTGTGCGCGCGCGCGTGTGGTTTTAATGTTTTTGTTTTTTTTTTGAGACAGAGTCTCACTCTGTTGCCCAGGCTGGAGTGCAGTGGCACGATCTTGGCTCACTGCAACCTCCACCTCCCACGTTCAAGTGATTCTTGTCTCATCCTCCTGAGTAGCTGAGATTACAGGCGTGTGTCACCAGGCCCAGCTAATTTTTGTATTTTTAGTAGAGATGGGGTTTCGCCATGTTAGTCTAGCTGGTTTTGAACTCCTGACCTCTGGTGATCCACCCGCCTCGGCCTCCCAAAGTGCTGGGATTACAGGCGTGAGCTACCGCGCCCAGCTAGACTTTGTGTTTTGAACCAAGTAAGGGAACGAGCATAAGCTTTGTGGCCAGGCAGAGCTGGGCCCTGCCCAGGCAAATGACCTCACTTCTCAACTCCCTTCATCCCATCTCCAGCATGGAGGAGGATAAAACCCTCCTGGCGTTTTATAAAGCGGGGCTGGCTAGGCAGCCTGGAGAAGAAATGAGATGATATGTGGAGCGTGCCTAGGTCGCATTAAATGGTAGCTGTTAGCATAAATGCAAAATCTTCTTTAAAAACATCTTTCCAAATACTTAGTTGAAACAGATTCTAAGAAGAAAAAGATGAAGCTCCCAGAGCATCCTGAGGGCGGAAAACCAGAAGACCATGAGGCTCCTGCAAAAGGTATATCACTGCTGTCATTCGAAGAGCACAGCTGGGCACAGCGGCTCTCGTTGATAGTCCCAACTACTTGAAAGGCAGGGGCAGGAGGGTCACTTAAGCCCAGGAGTTTGAGGCTGTAGTGAGCCATGGGCATACCACTTTCAAAAAGAGAGAGAGAGAGAAAAGAAATGCACGGTCCCTTGTAGGTTGGGAGAGGGGCCGATAGATGCCCCCTTCTCGGGGAAGAAGGTGTAACCCAGGAACTTCTGGTAGGGTCTTACCCTGCAGAGGCATGTATAAGAATTTGAAAGTTAAATCAGTTCTCTAGGGTGTATGAGTCAGTCTTACAGTGCCTCTCACCCACTGTCTTTAAGGAGAAAAGTAAAGCAATCTAGTTTGGAAATGTATGTTATCTTGGGAATTTAAACCTAATATAGCTTTCTGAGACCATTCCCCTTTCGCTCCTCCCCAACTCTCTCGTCCCTGCCTTTCATTGTCCTTTTAGAAGTCCCCTCAGCTGTGCCCCTGCCCATCTCTGGGCCTGTTTCTGGGGTCTCCTTGCTTATATCTTCAACCTCAGAATCCAGTCCCTGGCCTTCACGGGCCCTCTGAAATGCTGCCTCTTACACAAAGCTTCTCTCCTGCTTCTTCAGGTCTGAAGCACTCACACCTGTCAGGAGGTGGCAAGTTGTCATCTCTCTGCCACTTCCCCCAACCCCCAGGATCCTGCAGTTCAGAACAGGTCCAAGGACTCAAATGGGCCTGCAGCTTTATTAGCAGAGTTCATTGACTGCCAGCGTTGGGTTAGATCCCTTAGCTTAAAACCCCCTTCTCAAGTTTGTAAACAGTAGTGCCCCCATATCTGTGGTATGGAAAATTCCAGAAATAAACAATTGATAAGTTTTCCATTGCTTGCTGTTCTGAGCAGCATGGTGAGATCTCTTGCTGTCCTGCTCTGTGCCTTCTTCACCACAAGAAGGGTGAGGATAGTACAATAAGGTGTTTAGAAAGAGAGAGAGACCACATTCATATAACTTTTATTATAGTGTATTGTAAAATTGTTGTATTTTATTATTAGTTATTGTCAGTCTTTTACTGAGCCTAATTTATAAGTGGAGAATTGTCATAGATATGCATGAATATTGAGGAGAAGACTATATATAGGGTTCAGTACCGTCATGATTTCAGGTATCCACTGGGGGTCTGGCAACTGTCTGATCCCTACAGATCAAGGGGGACAACTGGAACGGTTTTTTTGGTGGTGGTGGTGGTTACATTTTTTGTTTTGAGATCCTTGTAGACTCACATGCAGTTGTAAGAAATAATGGAGACTCAGGCGTCCTTATGTATCCGCGTACCCTTTACCTTGTTGCCACCCAGGATAACACTTTACACAACTGTAGTACAGCATCTCAGCCGGGATGTTGACATTGATCCGCTTCCACTTCCATCGCCATCGCACAAGGCTGCCTCCTGCCACCCTCTTGCAGCCATAGCCGCTTCCCTCTCACCCCCAACCCCTCCTTAGCCTCTGGCAGTCACTTATCTGTTCTTCATTTCTGTAATCTCAGAATGTTCTCTGAGTGGAATCATACAGTATGTAACCTTTTGAGATTGACTCTTCACTCAGCATTTTTCTCTGAAGATTCACCCAGGTTGCTGAACTGATAATATTCATGTTATTGGTGAGAAGTATCCCATGCTATGCATGCGTCACACTTTCTTTCATCATTCACCTGTTGAGGGACACCTGGGAGGTTTCTAATTTCTGGTTATTAATGAATAAAGTTGCAGTAAATATTGATGTGCAAGTTTCTGTGTGAACTAAGTCAGTTTTTCTGAAGTAAATTTGAGTTGTTTGGGGGTTTTTTGGTGGCTGTTGTTTTTGTGAGTTTTTTTGTTTTTTTTTTACTGTTGAGATTTGAGTTTTTTATTCTAAATATTACTCCTTTGTGGGACATATGGTTTGTGAATTTTTTTCAGTCTGTTGCTTGTTTTTTCATCACAACAGAGTCTTTTTTAGGGCAAATGGTTTTTATTTTGATAAAGTTTAATTTATCAATTTATCTTATGGATTGTGCTAACAACTCTTTACCTAGCCCTAGAGCCTAAAAATTTTTTTGTTTTCTAAATTATCTTATTGGGTCACTGTTGCTCAGGGTGGAGAGCATTGGTGCGATCACGGCTCACTGCAGCCTCAACCTCCTGAGCTCAAGCAATCTTCCTGAGTAGTTAGGACTACAGGTACACACCACCACACCCAGCGAACTTGTAAATTTTTGTGAGGATGGAGGTCTTGCAATGTTGCCCAGGCTGGTCTTGAACTCCTGGGCTCAAGCAATCCTTCCGCCTCAGCCTCCCAAAGTGCCTGGTTTACAAGCATGAGCCACCATACCCAGCTCAACTTAATGTTTTATTATACATGTACATTGTGAAATAGTCACTACAATCAAGCTAATTAGCACATTTATCACCTCACATAGTTTACCTGTGTGTGTGTGTGTTGAGAACACTTAAGATATATCCTCTCAGCAAATTTCAGGTCTATGTTAAATGCCTCCTAGTCTTACATTTTATATTGAAGTCCATGATTCATTTTGAGTTAGTTGTTTTTGTAAGGTGTGAGATCCTGTTTATGCTTTCAATTTTACCTGGCTTTCTCTCGCACGACTTTGGTGGTTGTAGAGGGGCACGGCCTTGTTGCTGTCAGGTGGGGGCGGAAGTCCAGGCTCCCCACTCAGCCTCCATCAGCACCTGAGGATGGCCACTTCTTGCTCCTGCCGGGCAGGGCTCCTGGTGCAGGCTCCACTGACATCACAGCAGGGGCAGCCTCATGACTGGCCTGTATGGTTGAGAACCCTGAATTCCTGCTTGGCCTTCTGTGACACCATCCCCATTACGGCCTTGCAAAGGTAGAGAGCTCAAGCTCCCCACTCGGCTTTTGCTGGTGTGGGTGGGGGTGGTGCCACCGTTTTTTCTGTGATGTGTGGCTGTGGTAGGGTAGTTATTGTACAAAAGTTTTCTGTCTTGCTAGGCTGCCCTTTCCTGGTTCTTTGCGAAGAGAGTGGGCTTCTGTTGGGACTGTTTTGTCTGTGGCTGTTGGTGTTCAGGTTGCTGGCTTCTTCAGCCCCAGATCTGGGGTACAGGCGGCAAGAAGCTCACCTCGTGTTGCTCTGCAGGCCCCAAGGTCCCGGCTGGTCTCTGTCTTTCAGAGTCTTCTTATGTTTCTTGTGTGTATAGTTTCAGGGTTCTCAGTTGCAGTGGGCAGGAGGAATGGGGAAAGTATGTCCACTCCATCTTCCCAGAAGCAGAAGTCCCCTAGATGAGGATTTTTAGTCCCTCTTTAATGGTTTGTGATTGTCCTGTCTCTCATTCCAGGTCAGGCTGCTTTTGCTTATCTTTGTCCTCCCTACTGTGCATGGACAGCCCCATGAGCTTAGTGGATTCTTAGGAAATCTGTGTTGAGTTCATTAAATCAACTCTAGGAGTTTGTCATACTGATGGCATGTGGGCACCTGCTCACTCTAAGAGCCAGTCCTTTGAAAGGTAGTGAGTGCTTCTAGGACACTGGAATTGAACAGATGCATGGTGCTAAGGAGTCCAGTTCATTAGGGGGTTAACTCATTTCCTGGGAAGCAAATAGGTGTTGCAGAAGTTGTTTCTTTACCCTTCTCATAGTAAAACAAAACATTTGTCCTAAATGTTATTATTTATATTGTAGGTAAATTCAACTGGAAGGGAACGATTAAAGCAATTCTGAAACAGGCCCCAGACAATGAAATAACAATAAAAAAGCTAAGGAAAAAGGTATGGCATATGAACAAACCCACGTGTCTAACAGCTGGGAAGAACTGATTTCTCAATGTGCAATTGTTTGCTTTTTCTTTTTTCACCTAAAAACACTGAAAATCTGTGTGTGTGTCTCAGTGATTTTCAAGCTGCTCCATAGCCCCTCACACAGCGTCAGCCAGGGTGGTGCCTAGATTTTGGGCTTGTTTATAAGACTTTGAAGAGAGGCTCCATTTATTTAATTTTTATTGTTTGGAAATTACTGTTCTAGGTATTTGCTCTCTTTCGCCTGTTCCAGAGCAATGGTTTCTTCTCCTTTATTTTCCTTTGTATCTCAGGGTGACTCACACGTAGCCAAGCCCCGACACGTGGCTGCTGCCTGGGTTTTCACAAGTGGAGCACACCTGTGTAACTTGCTCCTGGGTTTCTTTTACTTTTTACTGTTGTTCTATTTCTGGGTTAAAGACAGAACATTTTAAGATAAATTTCCGGGTCAGATACACTCATTTGATGTTTTTCTTTGTGAAGGTTTTAGCTCAGTACTACACAGTGACAGATGAGCATCACAGATCTGAAGAGGAACTCCTGGTCATCTTTAACAAGAAAATCAGCAAGAACCCTACCTTTAAGTTATTAAAGGACAAAGTCAAGCTTGTGAAATGAACATTTCTGTATTTAAAAATTGAATCCATTCTGCCGTCTTCTTCCTTTCACTGCTGTTTATAAAATGTGTAATGAATTCTAACAACTCAAATTTTGCTTTTTGAAGCTATATTTTTAAGTTAAGAAAAAATGTATTTTTGGTATAACTTTTATGAGAAAAGTAAAATATATTCTTGTCCAAACTTCTAAATTTGTTGTGGCAAAAATTATTGAACTTTACAAAATAATTTTGTGTGAAAAGTTTTTTTCAGTGTAGTACAGCAACAAGTAAAAAAGTAATTCCTCTTTTGATCAGACTAAAAAGTATTCATTTTAAGCACATCATTTCTACACTTTGTTGTTGTTTGAGAAAGGGTCTCTGTCGCCCAGCCTAGAATACAGTGGCACAGTCTCAGCTCACTGCAACCTCCGCCTCCCAGGTTCAAGCAGTTCTCCTGCCTCAGCCTCCTGAGTAGCTGGGATTACAGGTACCCGCCACCACACCTGGCTAATTTTTATATTTTTAGTAGAGCCAGTGTTTCACCATGTTGGCCAGGCTAGTCCCAAACTGACCTCAAGTGATCCGCCCGCCTCAGCCACCCAAAGTTCTGGGAGTACAGGCATGAGCCACTGTGCCCAGCTATTTCGATTAGAGATGTTTTGTGCGTTTGTTTTTTGTGTTGTTAGAATGTATATGTGACCTGCAGGAATGATCATGACAAGAGTCTTTTGTATGTGTTCATCCTTCTGTAGCCAGAAGTGTGGTGCTGTAGAGGAGGCTTCTCTGTAACAGGTTCACCCATCCACGCTGGCCCCATCTACTGTCAACCAAAGAGACGAGTTTGTCAGTGACTGGATTCAGGAGCATGGCCTGTGACTGGAAGCGACAGGCACAGGGAAATAGCTCATCGGAGACTGAGTCTGTTGTGCAGCTGTGTGGCTGCTCCAGCACTTTAATTGGACTGAATGTTTTCAGAAAACAGTGTTTGAAGTGCTGGTTGGTCGTGCTGTAGGACAGCCTTTTTGCCACCTCTTGGATGGTTCAGTAGGTTTTGCCCACAAGACCCTTAAAAGCTGGTACTCTTAGCCAGTTTCGTTAATATCTCATCAATTCCCCAAAAGCAAGTCTGGGACATGGAACAAGTGGTTTAAAGAGTCAGGAGTGAGGAGGAGGACAGAGGCCCTGTCTGAGCCTCTGAGTGTCCAGAAGCCCATGGAGCAGCTTCTCTCTGGGACTTGCCAGCCAAGCCAAGCAGCATCTTGAGTTCAGTGCTTATTAGGGTATGTGCCACGTGTAAGTGTAGTGATGGAATTGAGTGGCACTGTCAGAACGAGTAGGACGCAGGCTTCAGAATCAGGCCCAGAGTCAGGTCCTGACTCTGTCCCTTATTGGCTCACCTCTGAACCTCAGTTTTCTCAGCTGGACAATGGGGATAGTAAAGGTTGTGAGTGAATGAACTACTTCATGTAAAAGACACAGCATGTTTCCTTAAGCACAATAGATCCTCTCAGTGGGTGCTGTCACTACTCTTACTGTTACCAGTAACAATTTGGGGGCCATGAGGAGCTTTAGACATTCTAGAAAGCAAAAGGAAACTGAGATAGTGAAACAACCCAGACCACATACCTAATTAGGGACAAAAGCAGAATAGAGCTGTGACCCCCCCCAGTCCGGTCCAGAAATCTTCCTATGCCAGCACTCCGGGGAGCAGAGGGAGGTGTGCTCTGCAGTTATCACCCGGGCACAGGGGAGAGGCAGGGCCACCCCATGAGAGTCGCATGATGCTCTGTAAGCACCGTGGTATTTGGGTTTGTGATTGTATTAGTTTGTTTTCACTCTGCTGATAAAGATACCTGAGATGGGGTAATTTGTAAAGAAAAAGAAGTTTAATGGACTCACAGTTCCACGTGGCTGGGGAGGCCTCAAAATCACGGCAGAAGGCGAAAGGCATGTCTTCCATGGGGGCAGACAAGGGACAGGAGAGAATTTGGGCAGGGAAACTCCCCTTTATAAAACCATCAGGTCTCATGAGACCTATTTACTATCAAAAGAAAAAACCAGGAAAGACCCGTACCCATGATTCAATTACCTCCCACCGGGTCCCTCCCACAACACATGGGAATTGTGGGAGCTACAATTCAAGATGAGATTTGGGTGGGGACACAGCCAAACCATATCAGTGATCTTTTTCAGTCAAAATTGTCAGTTACTGCGATACCTTTAAGGCGAAGTTTGGCAAATGTGATGCAATTAAAAGGTGTCCTTATTTCTGCAGCAGAGTCTTCATTTCTGTTCTTGCCATCGATTACCCCAGGTCCTCAAGAGTTAGAACTTCTGGGGCTGGCTGTGCTGCTCAGGAATTCAGCAGAGCATCCATCCCACGGGGGTTGGAAGTGGCCTTAGCTCTCTCAACTCTACAAGGACAAAGAAGCAAAGCTAATGATGGTGACTCTGATGGTTCATGTCATGAAAGAGTCTGCAGTCAGTGGCAGGAAGGACTAACTAACTGTAAGTACAGTCGCCCCAGGGGTCTGGCTGCAAAGCATGGTCCAGGGGTCATTCCCAATGTCCTTGCAGAGACCACCCTTTTCAGTTTGGGCAGCTGCCTGCCTGACTTGGACTCAAAACACACCTGATATTGAAGTTCCTATGGACTTTAGAAAGTGATCTAATGATATTGCTCTAAGGTCTTTCAGCTTCATTTTGTCTAAGTTGGGTATATACAGTCATTCTTGAATTACATGTGGGCAGGAGGTTGTTTGTGTAGTTAATCCTTGCTCTCATTCCAGTAAACTGGAGTTTAGCCAGTGAGTTGGAAGGTAGGAGACAGCCCATCCTTTTCAATTTCTTTCTGTTTGTTTGTTTGTTTTTGAGACGGAGTCTCGCTCTGTCGCCCAGGCTGGAGTGCAGTGGCCGGATCTCAGTTCACTGCAAGCTCCGCCTCCCGGGTTCATGCCATTCTCCTGCCTCAGCCTCCCAAGTAATGGGACTACAGGCGCCTGCCACCACGCCCGGCTAATTTTTTTGTAATTTTAGTAGAGACGGGGTTTCACCGTGTTAGCCAGGATGGTCTCGATCTCCTGACCTCGTGATCCTCCCGCTTCGGCCTCCCAAATTGCTAGGATTATAGGCCTGAGCCACAGTGCCCGGCCTTTTCAATTTCATAAGAGGAAGTACCAGTCATAAGCACATGGTGGGATTTCACATAGTAGGCTGGCAGTGGCTCACACCTGTTACTATAATCTCAACACTTTGGAAGGCTGAGGTGGGTGGATCACTTGAGCCCAGGAGTTCAAGACCAGCCTGGGCAATGTAGCAAGACCCCGACTCTACAGAAAAATACAAAAATCTGTCTGGTGTGGTGGCACACGCCTGTAGTCCTCCCAGCTACTTGGGAGAATCTCTTGAGCCTGGGAGGCAGAGGCTGCAGTGACCCAGGATCGTGCCACTGCACTCCAGCCTGGGCAACAGAGTGAGACTCTGTCTAAATAAATAAATAAATAAACAAACAAATAAATAAATAAAATAAAGAATTCTGTTGGGAAGTTGTCTTACGTGTCTTGAGTTTTGCTTCCCCCACAAACATGTTTAGACCTCAGTCCTCTAGTACCCGTGGTGCCTGCAATTCTGCATCAAGCCCTTGTGTCATTGAACCCATTTTCAAATGGGTTCACAAGGACTAATAAAATCATTCCAGATTGCCCACCCCGGGCTGAGATCTAGGCTGGGTACTCGGGCACTGAGGTCTTCAGGAAGGAAGAGATAATAGTGAGGCCAACACAAGGAATGTTACGAGGTGTGCTTGTCAGAATGTGGGTCCGAGAAGGACTGGCTAATTCTGCCTGGGTGGGGATGGTGGGTACCAGTTTATTAAAGGCCCCTGGACTGATTCTTGGAAGGTAAATGGTTATCTATTAGCTGCTTGATGTTTTAAGACATTTTTTCCGTATTCCTGCCACTCTGTTTTCACCCAGGCTGTATGAGGTGACATGTTCTAAACAGGGTCCATGTGCCAGAATGAGACTTGAGGTTGAATCTGACTGAGCTTTGTATCCTACTCGCCAAAGGTCCCCGCGTGGGCATGTTACTTAGCATCTCTAAACCTCAGGGGTTTTTCTCTTACACTAACTTTCTATGGTAGATAGAGTGAAATCGATACGCTGTACACAAAGTAGCACAGAGTAGGTGTCTGAAAATATCTCCTCTTAAAATACAGCAAGTACACAGACTGAGCAGTGTCTACCATTGGTTGTCCGAGGCACTGACCCAACAGAGAGGCCCTGACGCCTTGCTTTCTCCTGCACAAAGCTCTCCAAGTGACTGGACGGCCGCCAAGAAGAACCAGTGTGGCCAAACCATACAGCATTTAAATGAAGAAATCCACTTCAATTTTTGAAGTAACACTTTAGTTTATAGTTAATGTGTAACCATTTTTCTGAACAAAGATGCAATCCTAAAACTGTCAAACCTATATGAGTTAATATTTTAATGTGGGTTTCTATTGAAGTATGACATACATATTGAAATGTGTAAAATGTAAATGTACTACTCCATGAGTTTCACGGAGTGCCCTCACGTCAATCGAGAAACAGACTATTCAGGCCGGGCACAGTAGCTCACGCCTGTAATCCCAGCACTTTGGGAGGCTGAGGTGGGCGGATCACGAGGTCAGGAGATCGAGACCATCCTGGCTAACACGGTGAAACCCCGTCTCTACTAAAACTACAAAAAAATTAGCCGGGCGCGCTGGCGGGCGCCTGTAGTCCCAACTACTTGGGAGGCTGAGGCAGGAGAATGGCGTGAACCCGGGAGGCGGAGCTTGCAGTGATCTGAGATCGCGCCACTGCACTCCAGCCTGGGTGACAGAGCGAGACTCCATCTCGAGAAAAAAAAAAAAAAAGAAACAAGACTATTCGGCCCACCTTACTTCTGTCTGCATGGTTGGTTTTGCCTGATTTCGAACTTGATGTAAATGAAACCGTACAGCATGTATCTGTTTGTGTCTTGCTTCTTTCACCCAACATTCCATGAGATTCATCTCTTGATGAAATGTTCGATTGTACAGCCTGGTGTGGTGGCCCATGCCTGTAATCCCAGTGCTGTGGGAGGCAGAGGTGAGAGAATCACTTGAGCCCAGGAGTTCAAAAGCATCCTGGGCAACATAGCGAGACCCCATCTCTACAAAAAATAAAAAATAAAAAAATTAGCCAGGTGTGGTGGCACGTGCCTGTAAGCACCTGTAGCCCCAGCTACTCCAGAGGCTGAGGTAGGAGTGTTTCAGCCCAGGAGTTGGAGGTTGCAGTGAGCATTAATCATGCCTCTGCATTGCAGCCTAAATGAGAGAGCAAGACTCTGTTTCAAAAAATAAAAATAAAGGCAGGGCTCGGTGGCTCATGCCTGTAATCCCAGCACTTCGGGAGGCCGAGGCAGCAGGATCACTTGAGGTCAGGAATTCAAGACCAGCCCAACCAACATAGTGAAACCCCATCTCTACTAAAATTACAAAAATTAGCTGGGTGTGGTGGCAGGCACCTGTAATCCCAGCTACTTGGGAGGCTGAGGCCGGAGAATCGCTCGAATCCAGGAGGCGGAGGTTGCAGTGAGCAGAGATTGTGCCACTGTACTTCAGCCTGGGTGACAGAGCAAGACTCTGCCTCAGTCAATCAATCAGTCAATCAAATGTTCAGCTGTTTCAGGATGGCTAGGTTTCTAATGAAATTGATGACGTCTTCTCCACGTCTCCTGGTGTGTACATACACTTTCTCTTTGCTGCTGAGGGTATGCCCATAGTGGTATGACTAAGTCATAGAGTGTATTTCAGCTTTAACAAATGTGGCCCCTTTTGAGAGGGTTTTTTTTAGCAGTTTAGACTGCCACCCTCATTATTTGAGGGTATATGCATTTATTTTGCCCAAAAATGCACCAAAATTTAGTATGACTCCAATTTCCATCTCTGTGTTTGTCTTTTCAAAATAGCCCTGTTATTGAATGCTGTCAAGCAAAGTCACTGGCTACCCCTAGATTATAAAACTGTGAAACATGGTGACTCCAGTTTCCCAGCAGAGTTCAGTCTTGGATGATGTTAACAATAAAACGGAATAGCAATTTCTTCCAGGTTAAAGAATAGCATCCGCCTTGCCCTGTCCTTTTCACATTTGAGAAACTTGAGATCTTGCTCTTGGCTCACTTATCATTAGATTTAACAGCTTCTGTAATTTGTGGTTGGTCCCTGCTTCTCACTGTCTGTCTGCGTTACAACACAGACGGTTTCTGAGAAAAACAGAAATGGTACCTACTGATGAAAAGAAGTTTCTTTGTTTTCTTTTGAGTGCAAATGCTACTTTCGTTTCTTGTTGCTGTTATGGGATCTAGGGAAGCTTTAATTTATTTCCTTTGATACAAGTGATTAAATTGCCCTTTGGGTAGTTTAAATTGTAATTGCTGAGTAAATACATATGTTTGTCAGAGTTTGAAGGTCAGACATCGCTCAGGAGGTCAGGCCTTTGTTTGGCCACAGAGCGGGTATTGTGAGCTGCTGAAATACCACCTTCGCTGCCCGCCTCCCTTCCCGGTGACCTCGGGCCGACTTCTGTCCACTGTAGATCAAAGGCAGGTAAAGATTCAGTTCCACTGAGCGTTGCTAACAGCATGGCTTTGGGGATTTGGCATCAAGTTGGAATCAGGATACTATAGTAGTCATGTCATAGGATAGCCCCGCTCAGCCTGATTTTATACTGAACAGGGAGTTATTAGACAGCTGAACTTGAAACGGCAGTCTCTCTTGCAGGTTTCAGAAAAAAGTTAAGGTCATAGAATTTCTCAGTTTTAGTGTCCCTGCTTAACATCTCTTAAGCCTTTCGGCATTTGTGGCCATGAGATTCTAATTTAGATGATGGTAGCAGCGACTATCTTTTTTTTTTTTTTGAGACAGAGTCTCACTGTTGCCCAGGTTGGAGTACAGTGGCATGATATTACAGAGGTTCACTGCAACCTCTGCCTCCCAGGTTCAAGTGATTCTTGTGACTCAGACCCCTGAGTAGCTGGAGGCAAGGGCATACCACCACACCCGGCTAATGTTTGTATTTTTGGTAGAGACGGGGTTTTGCCATGCTGGTCAGGCTGGTCTTGAACTCGTGGCCTCAGGTGATCTGCCGGCCTCGGCCTCCCAAATTGCTGGGATTACAGGCATGAGCCACCATGCCCGGCCTAGCTACTGTATCTTGGGGGCTCTTTGTGCCAGGTGCTGTGTCGGTTCCTGAATGTCAGGTTTGCTTCCTGCCGCATCACAGCACCCAGGCTGGGATTCCAGATGTGGCTGTTCTTTCCCTCACAGCTGGGCACTCTGCTTACTGTTGCCAATCTTGAAAGGCTGATAGTTTCTCTCCTTTGTCTTTTCTTTCTTTCTTTCTTTCTTTCTTTATTATTATTATTATTATTTATATTTTTGAGAAAGAGTTTCGCTCTTTTGCCCAGGCTGGAGTGCAATGGCGTGGTCTCAGCTGGCTGCAACCTCTGCCTCCTGGGTTCAAGTGGTTCTCCTGCCTCAGGCTCCCGAGTAGCTGAGGTTACAGGCACGCACCACCATGCCCAGTTAATTTTGTATTTTCAGTAAGGATGGGGTTTCTCCATGTTGGTCAGGCTGGTCTCAAACTCCTGACCTCAGGTGATCCACTTGCCTCAGCCTCTCAAAGTGTTGAGATTACAGGCGTGAGCCACCGCGCCCAGCTTCCTTTGTCTTTTTCAACTTGAGGGTCAGCAAGTATTCTCAGGAGTTGACATGGTGGTGTTAGGGTGATGTCCAAAGGGATATTACAGCATCCAAGCATCCAACTGACTCACCCTTGTGTGTGGGGACTCATCCTCCAGGGACAACCTTATAACATTGATTTTTCTCTTTTTTCTTTTCTTTGTTTTTTTTTTTTTTTTTTGAGATGGAGCTTCACTCTTGTTGCCTAGGCTGGAGTGCAATGGCGTGATCTTGGCTCACTGCAACCTCCACCTCCCAGGTTCATCCATCCATCATCCATCCATCCATCATCCATCATCCATCATCCATCCATCTGTCCATTCATCCATCAATCATTCACCCATACTTTTATCATCCATCCATCCATTCACCCATCTATCCATCCATTCACCTGTTCGTCCATCCATCCATCCATTCATCCTTCCATCATCCATCCATTCACCTGTTCATCCTTCCATCCATCCATCATCCATCCATCCATCCATCCATCCATTTATCCATTCATCCATCTATCCATCATCCATCCATCCACCCATCCATCCATCCATCCATCCATCATCCATCCATCCTTCCATCCATCCTTCATCCATCCATCCTTCCATCATCCATCCTTCCATCATCCATCCTTCCATCATCCATCCTTTCACCCATCCATCCATTCACCTGTTCGTCCATCCATCCATCATTCATCCATCCACCACCACCAATCTACCTATTAATCCATCCCTCCATTCATCTATCTGTCCATTTGTTTATCCATACATTCGTCTATCCACCCATCTATCCATCCATATGTACGTACATCATCTACCCTCCACCCATCCATACATTATCTACCCACCCATACATACATACATACATACACACATCATTCCAACCATCCATCCACCCACCCATCCATCCATTCATCTGTCCATCCATCCGTCTGTCCATCCATCCATCCATCCATCCATCCATCCAAGCATCCATCTATCCACACACCCATCCATCCATCCATGTATCTATACATCTGCTCATCCATTCATCCATCCATCCACTCATTCCTAAGCCACTGCTGAGTACCTGTTGTATGCCTTTTCCCTCCCTCCAACTGGTTCCTTCATATCCTCCCCAGTAGCCAGCATCTTCTCCCTGAGGGCAGAGGCATGGCCCCTCACAGTGCCCAGCACCTGCTGGTATACAGCACATGCTCAAATAATGTGGCCACATTTGTAAGGAGTGACTATCATAGCAGCTGTTTTCAGAGGCTTTCCCAAACAGAGTGTGATCTGGAACAAACTGAAGCCCACGAGCCTGGTGAAGCTTTCATTATTGAGCACCTGCTGTACACCTCCTTGAGCTGAGGAGAGAGATCAAGAGCTCACGGCCAAGAGGGGACCAGGCCCACCCACAAACACTGTTGATGTGCGGCCCTGAGCTGTGGCAGGGATGTGGCAATGCAGAAGGGAGCCAGGGGATGGGCTCCCAGCAATCTGGGGGCCATGGAGACTGGTTTGAGTACAGGTGCAGTGGGCTAGGGCTAGCCCTGGTGGTAGGATTCACAGGTGTCAGGCTCCTGGGCTGCAGCTGCTCAGTCACTTCCTGGCACTCAGGAGCATCAGTTCATTGTCCTCATGCCAGTGGTGGGGGCAGCCCTAATGCACAGGGTCTGAAAAATGCTCAGGTGTACTTGCAGTGTGTGAGAGGAAGGAGGCTGGTGAAGGTGGGCGTGGCCACCTCGCCAGGTGTGGGTCTTGAGGAAACTTCTACCTCCTTTCAGGTGGCACAGAATGTGGCCCTGTACACAGGCGACCCCAACCTGGGGCTGGAGCTGTTTGAGGCAGCTGGAGACATCTTCTTCAATGGGGCCTGGGAGCGGAAGAAAGTCGTGTCCTTCTACCGGGTGAGCTGGCCTGTGGGCTGATGTGGGTGGGCCTCACGGGGGGCACCTGGAGGGCTGAGGCACAGGTGTGGCAGGGCAGAGGCCTCCCACCTGGAGGCAGGGCCACCCATGCCCATGCTTAGTTTCCCAGTGGTCTCACCGGGAATGATATTGACCATGCCCCCTGCCTGGGACAAATGCTTGGAGTCTGGACATGGCAATGGCCCTACCCTTGCCTAGTGGTCTCACCGGGAATGATATTGACCGTGCCCCTGCCCGGGACAAACGCTTGGGGCCTGGACATGACAATGGCCCTACCCTTGTACCTGATGATCTCAAGCAACCATGAGCGGGAAGTCCTGTCCCCATCTTCCAGATGAGGACACTGAGGCTTAGAGAGGCACAGGGACATGTCAAAGGACACACAGCATGTCAGTGCGAGGCCCAGGGCCAGGGCCCGGGTCTGCCTGCACCCCGAAGCGGGGACGGCTTCTCCCTTCCTCTGAGCTCATGGTGTGGCTCAGCTCTGGGCACAGATTGTGGTGTTGTTAGAGCAGAGAGGAGTGCTGGCTCCCCCCAGTCAGACCCCCGGTGCCCAGGTGGGAGAGGCTGGTCTGAGGCTGCCAGGTGTAGCTGGATGGGCCTCAGGTGACTCTTCAGTCCCCAACTTGGGTGTCTGAACCGTGCGTTATCCCAGAGCACAGAGCTGTGTCAAGGTCCAGGGGTAGCTGGCGCGGGGGAAGCTCCAAGCACATGTTTGAGCTCTGAGGAGGGCGCTGGGCAAGGTGGGTGCTGCGGGAAGCCTGACCCCATCTGCCTGTGTGGTAGGACCAGGCCCTGCCCCTGGCAGTGACTATGGGCAACCGCAAGGCGGGGTTGCGGCTGTGCAACAAGCTGGTGGCACTGCTGGCTACGCTGGAGGAGCCCCAGGAGGGCTTGGAGTTTGCCCACATGGCCCTAGCACTCAGCATCACTCTGGGTAAGTCCCCTGAGCCCCCGCCCTGCCAGGACCCACACTTTGCCAGAGCCCAACCTCCAGGTCTGCAGGGCAGGAGCTGAAACAGCTGCCAGATTTTCCTGGTCTTCTGTCCAGGCAGGCAGATCTGCCCAGCTGGCTTCCCCATCCGGCCGTGCGGCACAGCCCGAGGTCTCTCACGCAGTGCAGAGCTCCCTTCCTGGCTGAGCTCTGCTTCCTCTGCCTCTTCCCGCTGCTGACCACAAGGGCCGTGCAGTGTGCCATCTGCCTTCCAGACATGCCCGGCATCTCGTTGGTCCCTGTATGTGCCAGGTTGAGTGGCACATTCCCTTTCTCTTGTGCCCTTCCCACCCTCATCAACCACACGGCTCTCTGGCTGATAAAATCCCAGTTCCCCTTCCAGTAGCCTGCTCCTTAAGGCTGGGCATCCCCTGGTGCTGTGCCAGAATCATCTGTCCTCCTCCAGAGATAGGGAGCCCTGGGCAGACTGCATGCCCCAGCACCTTGTGCCCCGGGGCCCAGTACACAGTAGGTGTGCAGCTGTGCGGGAATACATTGAATGCCGGCTCCACAGCACTCACCCTGAAAAGGGGAGGACATCAGAGACATCCTAGGTGGGTTTGTGCATCTGTGGGGGTCCTGGAGCTCAGGCACGCAGTGACTCCCCAAGGTAGGGGGCTCTGATCATGACACACCCAGGAGGAGTCAGATGTCACGTCTGTGGGTTGCCTGGAGCCGGGGTGCCCAGGAGCACCTGGACTGCATGGCTTTTGGGCTCCCCTGGTTAAAACCAGTGAGCAAAGGCAGGTGGCTATGTGTAGGCACAGAGTTGGGCCATCCAAGTCCGACTTTGCCAAAGCCTCACAGTAGACGGGGGCAGGTCTTATTAGTTCTGCTTTGCAGATGGGAAAGTGAGTCTGGGAACCCAGAAGGGACTGGCCAGAGCTGCCCAGGTGACCACAGGTGCCTGGAGGCAAGTCGGGTGCTGCCCGGGGTCTGCATACCTGCTCCTGAGGGGCCTGTGCCCTCCCTGCCCCAGGGAACCACGTCCTCACACCTGCCCCTTTGGCCTACACCCCAGGGGACCGGCTGAACGAGTGCGTGGCCTACCACCGGCTGGCCGCCCTGCACCACCGTCTGGGCCACGGCGAGCTGGCGGAGCACTTCTACCTCAAGGCCCTGTCGCTCTGCAACTCACTGCTGGAGTTTGACAAGAAGACCCTCTACTACGTGAAGGTGTACCTGGTGCTCGGTGACATCATCTTCTATGACCTGAAGGTGGGTGGGGATGTCAGGACTCGGAATGTTCCCGGCCCCCTTGGAGTGGGATCTCCACCCAGACCCCAGAGGCCTGGGTTCCAGCCTTCCTTAGGAATGGGAGCTCTGCACCCAGCTGGAGGGGCCGGCAAGGTTAGCAGATACAACCCAGCTCCCAAGCTGGCCAGGCCCCACCCTCAAGAACTCAGTCTCAGCCAGGGAGGCTGACACATGAGCGAGCAATGGTGGCCTCTGGGTAAAGAAGGGGGATTGTAGTCAGGGGGGCCCTCCTGGAGGAAGTGACACCAAAGCTGAGTCTTGACAGTCAAGTGTCAAGTTGCATTTAACAAAGAAAACAGGGTCGGGAGAAGGACATTTCGGAGGACGGCATCATCCTCACATTGAATCCACATTGCAAGATCCAACCCAAATCCCGGCGCCTCCTCTAGGAAGCCTGCCCAGGGTGCCGGACTGCACTGAGCAACTCCTTCCTGGAGTCCCGAGACACCTTGAATCTTCACATCACCCAGGAAGGGTGGGGTGGGGCCGGTGTCTTACCATCTGCTTCACAGACAGGGAAACCCCAGCTCAGGGCAGGTGCAGTGGGGCGGGGCCCCAGCCAGCCAGACTGAGGCCTTGCTGGGTCGGGTCTGTCTCCAGGGGAGGTGCTGGGACCTGTGCTCCCTCTGCCCCCAGCCCTGCAGGGGTGGACAGCTGGGACTGGCAGACTCGGACCTGGGGTGTCTCCACCCCTCTGCCCAGCGGGCGCCCGCCCCTCCTAGCATCGCACCGGCACAGAGTCAGTGCTCCTTATGGGCTGAGGGGCCAGGGCGCTCCAGTGCAGGGACCGAGATCTCAGGGGCCTTAGAACAACATGAGGAGCTGGGGCAGCCCTAAGACCCGGCCCCGTATTCTCCACCACAGGCCTGAGGCTGCCCCGGAGGCCCCCGCCCAGTGCTGGCGACACCTAGTGGTCAGAAGCGGTCCCTGTGGCTCCCAAGTCCCAGCCAGACAGGGAGGTGCCAGGTGTCAGGCCCAGAGGGACGCTGCTCACCGCTCAGGGGCTCGCCTGGGACCCAGGGGACGGGCCTCCCAGAAGGGGCCTTTATCTCTCTTGGTCAAGCCTGCCGCCCACTCCACCTGCCCAGGAGCAAGGAAAGGGCCAAGTAGTACCTGAGAGGCCAAAGTCCACGGTTGGGGTCGAGGGGCAGAGGCCTCCTTCACCGGCTTCCCCTGCACAGCCCTCTGGGCCTCATGGTGATGGTGCTGTCAGCCCAGGCCAGCTTCCCACAGGGAGGCCCCCTCGGAATTCCCCAAGGGCGGCTGTCTTTCCAAGGCCACACCCTCCTCCTTTGTATAGGAGGCTCTGGACCCAGGGCCCAGAGGAGTGGGAGAGAAAGCCGGGCTGGATGGGGCCTGGAAGGCTGGCAGAGAGGCAGGGGTAAATGGGCATCTTTGCCAATTGTCTCTAAAATGGAGTCCCCTTTAGTCTACATGTGAGAGTGAGCCCTGGAATAGGGTGGATTAGGTGTGTCCTGGCTCAGCCTGCCACTCACTAGTTGTTCACTAGCTGCTGCACACACTACAGGCACATGCAAATGCGCACAGGCACACGCACACTCAGGCACACACACACAGGTACACGCACACACAGGTGTGCACACAGGCACACACAGATGCACATGCGCACAGGCACATGCACACTCAGGCACACACACAGGCACACAAACACAGAGGCACAGGCACACCCACACAGGCACAGTCACACGCACACAGCCACACACACAGGCACAGGCACACATACATAGGCACACAAAGACGCACAGGCACACACAGGCGCGCACACAGACCCACACGCACACAGGCGCACACACAGGGACACGCACACACAGGCACACACAGGCACACAAACACGCACAGGCACACACACACGGAACGCACACACAGGCACACACACAGGCACAGGCACACACAGGCACAGGCACACACACAGGCGCACATACAGACCCACGTGCACACAGGCCCACACACAGGGACACGCAGGCACACACACACAGGCACACACACAGGGACACGCACAGGGACACGCACACACAGGGACACGCACACACAGGCACACACACAGGCACACACAGGGACACGCACACACAGGGACACGCACACACAGGCACACACACAGGCACACACAGGGACACGCACACACAGGGACACGCACACACAGGCACACAGGGACATGCACACACAGGTACACACCCACAGGCACGCACACAGGCACCACACACAGACACACGCGCGCACACAGGCACACACACACAGGCACACGCAGAGACATATGCTTTGGCTGGCTCCTTCCTGTTTCGTTGGGATGCCCCCACCCCTTCCGGAAGCCCTTGCCTCCCACCCCTGGCTGAGTCTGGGGCCTCCTGGGCTCCCCACAGGCTCCCGGGCTTCCCTCTGCCACAGCCCGGGCCACCCTGTGTGGTCAGTGTTCAGTCCCAGGTCCCTCAGACTGGGAGCTGGGAGCAAGGACGTTAGGCTCAGCCATGCACCCAGCACAGAGTCCAGTGTTCGGCTGGGCCGGGGGGCATTGGATGAGCAGCGGCGGTGACTCAGGGTCTTCTCACGCCCCTGCTGCGTGTGTGGGGCGGGGCAGTGAGGGAATGGACTGCTGCATCTTGGACTTTGTCCTTGGCCCTGGGAGCCATCTTGAGATGGTAAAGGGGGACAGGCCAGGCATGGGCCTTAGAGAGGTCCCTTGGGTGACCCCCATGTGGAGGAGGCGCCTGGGGAGAAGCCGGCGGGGGGATGGGAGGGTCAAGGAGGAGGTCTGGGAGGCGGCACCCTAACCCAGGGATGGAGAGTTTGAGCCAAAGATGCATTGAAAATGGGAGTGGATGTCTGGGGAGTCACACTCTGTCAGTATTTCAGGGAACATTGCCAGGGAAGACACCCGTGAGATGGTTTTGTACCTGGCCTGGCCCGTGGAGGGCCTGGAAATGGTCAGCATGGACAGGGGCCAGAGGGGAGCCTGAGTCACTCAACGCTGTGCCCCTGCTGTGGCTTGGAGCTACGGGTTCTGCATGGAACTCTGAGCAGGCAGGATCTGCCCTGACCTCAGCCTATGGGGAAAGCAGCCACTGCCTGCAGAGAGGGTGGGACTGGGGCAGGAGGCTTGGGGTGAGTGGGGTATAGGGACAGGAAGGCTTCCAGGGGTGTCAGGGTCATCCCCATCTCCTGCAGCTGAGATCACAGCAGTGTCACAGGCTTCAGGGCTCATGGGGTGAGCCAGCATTGGCTGGACATGTGGAATGACCTGGAGGCAGGAACGGCCTCTGGGAAGACAGGCTCCGAGTCCCCCTTTTGCTGAGCATGGCCTGTCCCCTTCAGGACCCGTTTGATGCAGCCGGGTACTACCAGCTGGCACTGGCAGCTGCCATGGACCTGGGCAACAAGAAAGCACAGCTGAAGATCTACACGCGGCTGGCCACCATCTCCCACAACTTCCTCCTGGACTGTGAGATGTCGCTCGTCTTCTACCAGAAGGCCAGGACCTTCGCCACAGAGCTCAACGTCCGCAGGGTCAACCTGTGGGTGGGCCCCCTGGTTGGCCCCCAGCCACCCTCGCTGAGGACAGCATCCGAGGGAGTGGGTTTTGTGCAAGGAGGATGGTCTCCTGCCTCTCCTGGTGTCTCCCGTGGCTCATTTTCTGGGAAATGGAGGCATGAAAGCAGGGTTCAAATAGAATAAATGTTTTTTGTTTTTTTTTTTGCAATAACATACCGAAGTCCCCAGGGCATCCTTCCCTGGTGTGCTGCCGGGGTGTGTCTAGGGGCCAGCTGCTTCCCTGGTGGCAGCCCTCTGATCTTGGGGATGAGAAGGACCCTGAGTCCAACAGACCTGGGCCAGGTCACCATAAGCCTCGGTTTCCTTGGCGGCCAGAGGGGAGATGGTGGTGGAACTCCCTGGGCAGCTACCTGCTCAGAGCTTTTGCTGTAGGTCTCGTGCCACCCTTGCTTTTAATCTTCAGGCCACTGTGCCCGGATGTGGGGGCTGCTAGTGCCCCTGTTCGCCATTGAAGAAATAGAGGCACAGAGAGGTTAGGTGTCTGGCCCACCGTCACACAGCAGGCAGGGGCGGAGACACAGAGCCCAGTACACTGACTACCACACCACCCTGCCAGCCTGCTGCCAGGAAGGTGTCCCCCATTAGGACCCAAGGTCAGCTCCTGGACCTCTCTTGTGGTGTCAGGAGAGCCACAGGCCAGTGAGGGTGGCCCCAAGGATCCCTCACTCAGTGTCCTCTGCTCCCAGACTTGGCTGGGCCGAGCCTGGCCAGTCCCACCTCTGGCCACTGGTCAGCCCTGTGGGAAGTGAGATGCAGGGATGTATACAGACCACCTGTGTAGACACTGCTGCCCAGTGCTGAAAGTCTTATCTGGGCTGCCCCCCAGCCGTCCCCACATACCCCTCCCCTTCCGGCCCCCGGCCCTCATCCCAGTCCCAGGAATCCCAGGTTTTCCTTCTTGGAATCTCTTGGCCCAGGGAACACGGCTCACACGGTCTCTTTGCCAGTGTACGGCAAGGAAACCAAGGTTCAGAGACTGCGGGTGTCCCACATGATTCTCACATACACTGCACTCCCCCAGGCCCTTCTTTTAAACACTTTAAATGAGGTGACATTCACATCGCATGCAATTACCTATTTCCACATGAATCATGTGGTGGCATTTGTGCGTTCACAGTCCTGTGCAACCACTCACGCCATCTACTTTGAAAATGGATTCATCTCCCCAGAAGAAACCTCCCATCCTCACTAAGCAGTTACCCCTCCTTGCTATCCCCCAAGCCCCTCGTTTAATGGAAGGGGAAACTGAGGCCCGGAGAGAGACTTGCCAGTGGGCGGAGCTCTGATAAGGAATCAGGCACCCATCTGCTGCTTCAGTCCTGGGTTGGTTTTCCACCCAGCAGAAATGACAGAGCCGGGAGGTTCTGGGAGCGCCACAGGGGAGCCCCATGCTTGCAGCCAGAGCCCTGCCCCGAGCCTCCCCACCAGGGGGAAGCAGAGAGCTTTCCAGAACCGGCCGCGCGGCTGGCGACGGGGAAGCAGCGGGTCAGAGTTGCTGACAAACCTCACGTTGACCCCAGATTGCTGTCTCTGTGGGTCGGGCTTGGGAATTGGAGAGGAGGCCGCATGATTGGAAACAAGAAGACGGCACGACCTGGCTGGAGCAGCGGGAAGCGCTGTCATGTTTACTGAGGACACAGACCTCCTGCCTGCTGGGCCGGGCCTGCAGCCATTCTTCTCGGGGTGGGGGCTGCAGGTCCGGGTTGCTCTCGGCTCCCGACCTGCCTCAGAGTCCGGGGGGCTTTGGAACTTTGCCTCCCCATCTCCACCCACCCTGGCTGGTGCCATGAGGGGCCTGGATCCTGGGATCCTGTTCCTCTTGGGCAGCAGAGACTGGGGGACCAGAGGACATGATGGGTCTTCAAACACCACATTCAAACCCCAGCTCACCACTCACAGTCTGGAGGTTCGGGGTGAGGGATTCGGTGTCTCTGAGCCCCAGTTTGGTCACCACTAAAATGAGGCCGACATACTGGGGCAGAGTCCCAGTCCCAGAGCTAACAGAGTCCTGTTTCCTACTGACAATACTTCTTACTCCTAGGAACAGCTCCAACAACCACACACTAGGGAAGGCTCAACCCAGGCCAACTTGTCAGAGGCACGTGAGCCAGAGGGACTCCATCTTGAATGGGGCCTGGGTAAAGGGAGGCTGAGACCTGCTGGGCCGCATTCCCAGGGTGCTAGGCATTCTTAGTCACAGGATGAGATAGGAGGTCGGCACAAGATACAGCTCATAAAGACCTTGCCGCTAAAGTAGGTTGCAGTAAAGAAGCCGGCCAAAGCCCGCCACACCCAAGATGGCCACGAGTGACCTCTGGTTGTCCTTGCGGCTCATTATGTGCTAATTACAATGCGTTAGCTGCTAAAAGACACTCCCACCAGCGCCACGACAGTTTACAGATGCCGTGGCAGCATCTGGAGGTTCCCTACATGGTCTCAGAAGGGAGGGCAGAAACTCTCAGTTCTGGGAATTGCCCACCCCTTTCCTGAAACACTCATGAACAGTCCAACCCTTGTTTAGCGTATGATCAAGAAATAACCATGAAAATGGGCAACCAGCAGCCTTTGGGGCACTCTACCGCCTCCTGGGTTCAAGCGATTCTCCTACCTCAGCCTTCGTCGTAGCTGGGATTACAGGCACCTGCCACCACAACCAGCTAATTTTTTGTATTTTAGTGGAGACAGGGTTTTCCCATGTTGGACCAGGCTGGTCTCGAACTTCTCACCTCAGGTGATCCACCTGCCTCGGCATCCCAAAGTTATGGGATTACAGGAGTGAGCCACTGCGCCCGGCCAGAGTAGCCATTCTTATATTCCTTTTCTTTCCCGATAAACTTGCTTTCACTTTATGGACTCGCCCCAAATTCTTTCTTCTGTGAGATCCAAGAAACCTCTCTTGGGGTCTGAATTGGGACCCCTTTCCAGTAACAAACTTGCTTAACCTCTCAGACCCTTCGTCTCTTCATCTGTAACCAAAGACAAAGCCTCCCCCAAGGTTCCAACAGTGAGGAGAGAACGCATGGGAAACGAGGGGCACAGAGTTGGTGTGCAGAACCAATATCACAGACTGGGTGGCAAGCCACTGTCATACTGGAAGTAATATGCTCCCCCCCACAAGTTACGAGGAACAATATCACAGGGGGGTGTGTACCTTCTCCGATAGTGGTAGTAGTATCATCATCTCTTCCTTTAGATGACAGGAACAATATCACAGGGTGGGTGTACACCCCGTGTGTTTTTGGAAGCAATGTCATTCTCTCTTCTTCTAGGTTTTACGATTCATATCACAAGCGGGGTGTACACCCCTTCTTATATTGGATGGAATCTCAACCTCTTTCAACCTGTATCTTTAGAACAATATTCCATGGGGGTTATACATCTCTTCAATATTGGTAGTAATACCATCTTCTCCTTTCTTGGATATAAGAAACAATATCACAGGAGGGGTGTACACCCCTTGCAATATTGGTAGTAATATCTCCTCTCCCCTGTGGTTATTAAGGACAAAATCCCAGGGTGGCTGTACGGTTCCTACTTTATTGGGAGTAATATCATCCACTCACCCCCGGATAAGAGGAACCATGTCACTGAAGAGTTGTCCACCCCCTTCGATATTGTCAGCCATGTCATCTTCTTCCCGCCTGGATATTAGGAACGATACCCCAGGGGTATCGTCCAGCCTCTTTCCCGCTGGATAGTAGGAACTATATCACAGGTGTGTGTGCGCCTTCTGGGATAGTGGGAGTAAGGGTTGCTTTAAGTTAGGAGGGACTCCCATGTACCCAACCCATTTGTGTAAATTTCTTCCTTCAGAGTTCTTCAAATCAGCATCACCATTGTCAAAGGTCTCACACATGGTAATAATTGTGCTACAGGGTTTTACAAACATGAAGTTTATGTTTGACTGAATTAACCTCCTTGCTGTGGCACAAGGGGGCCATAGGTGTTTTCACCAATTACGAAGTGGGTTCACTGTGCAGTGGCTACCAACTTTTCTGAGTACAATGAGACCAAACACATTCAAACATAAATTCCATGAAGTGAATGTATTACTTACAAATAGCAAACAGAAGACAACAGAAGTCTAGGATTCAATATGAACCGCTACCGCAAGATCAAGAAAGCTACCCAGAGCAGATGGATGGAGTTTTGACTGTAAACGCTTCACTTGCACTACAACTGAGGGACCCCAGAAAGCAGCCCACCTTGGGTTTTCTCCCAGGATGTGGTTTGCTGGACACAAGCGTTAAAGGCCATTCTGTTTCGAGCAGGGACTCTAACAGAGCCTGGGCTGTTCTGACCAATGTCACCTGATTATCAGGACATTGCATTCCCAGCATATCATACAGGTATCTTGAGAACTACCAGTAAGAAAGGGAGGAAAATGGCCCTGCACCCTTAAAACTAAAGGATCAGGATATTTGTTGTGACAGAGCCACAGACAGTAGCGACAGAGTGTTCTTGTGAGCCATCTACTAGTTCTCTTGACCGCAGCGTGGCACCTGACCTCTTTTCTCTTTCCTTTCAATGGAAACTGTTTCAGAATGTTTTGAATATTTTGAGTTTCTACATCTATAGAGTTGTGGCACATGATCAATGGCAGTGTAGACTCTCTGCATGGTTAAAGGAAAGAGTTCAGAAGCCCATCAAGCCACATTGGAGGAGACCACCTAATCCTCCAGAGAGTGCCACTCCAGCTTCCTGGGGTTAGCTCCACATGCAGTAAGGCCATTATGTCTAAGGCCGGCAAGACTTGCAGTCCGAAGATTCGACTTTTGGCATGCTGATAAGCAGCAGTGGTAAGAAAAGCCCACACACTGGCTAGGAATTTTTCAATGCAAGCAGCTGAGATGCTCCTTCATATGCTTCGGTAGGGGCTAATATCAAACTCTTTCTTCCCATTGTCTTTACTAATCAGTGCCTGAACCGTGAGGCACCACAGATGTACACCTCATCAGGAGGGTGTATGGGACAGCGGCAAGGGGAGCAGCAGCACAAGAAACAAACAAGGCCACTACTTCTGCCTACATAATAACTATTGTCTTGGAGTGTACAATAATTAATAATGTTCACATGGCTGCCCTAAGCATACAGAGATGCTGACCAGAGTAGATGCAGGGACTACAGAGATACAGCCTGCTTCTTGCTAATTAAGACTTAAGTGTTGGCTTATGTGCTGTGCTTTTGTGCATTAATAAGCCAGGGCCTCAAAACTGCCTGCTAAGCACAGGCCAAATGTCATGCTGGGGTGCAGTTAAACATTCAGGTCTAGGAGGTGAGAACATTTTAGTGTGGGAGAAGATGACAACACCTGAAGACCACAAAACACTGTGCAGACCAAAGGGAAGGCCCATCGTCAGCTCACGGTTCTGACCCAGGTGCTGATGTGTTATGGAACCGTCAGCCAACAGCAGGTAGGTCAAGTTCAGCAGGTGTCCTGCATGAGGGCTGGTCCATTCCATTTGTGTTGCCAATTGTTTCAATAGCGTCTCATGCACCCCACTGGTGAGGAAGGAATTAGCACCCTACGTTTACTGGCACTGTTAAACACATAACATCTATCACTGAACAGATAAGCCAGACATCAGTTATTAATTACATATAGGAGGATGGTGTAAGCTCCCACAGGCCCAAACAGGGATTAACTTGGGAGCAGAGAGTGGTATCGCATTAAAAAAGTTAGGATGTTCCTTTTTTTTTTTGAGACAGAATCTCGCTCTGTCACCCTTGCTGGGGTACAGGGGTGTGATCTCAGCTCACTGCAAGCTCCGTCTCCTGGATTCACGCCATTCTCCTGCCTCAGCCTCCCCAGAAGCTGGGACTACAGGCGCCCACCACCACACTCGGCTAATTTTTTGTATTTTTAGTAGAGACGGGGTTTCACCGTGTTAGCCAGGATGGTCTCAATCTCCTGACCTCGTGATCCGCCCGCCTCAGCCTCCCTAAGTGCTGGGATTACAGGCATGAGCCACCGCGCCCAGCCAAAGAATCTCCTTTGTTCCTACAGGAGTATATGATTGGTTTGTCTGTTGGCTGGTAGGGAACTGAATCATGTGACACTGACTGGTAAGACTGTAATACTGTAAAATACAATATATAAATTATAATATCATAATGGTGTAATACTATCTACCACAGTACCAAAGGCATCGATGAAAAGCCCAACGCTATCATATGTGACTGAGAGACTGAATGCTTCCTCCCTCAGATTGGTTACAACGTATTGTCCTATCACAGTTCTCTCTCCTTCATTCAAAGTGAACGATCCAAATAACAGACAAAAATAATAAAGAATAAAGGGCAACAGATGCAAAGAACTCACCAGATGATACTCTATGGTAAAATTTATGTACTTAGGAATTAATACCAACTCATTAGCAAAAAATAAACATCTTTACATCAAGAGTAGTTTTTCCTTTAAAAAAAAAAGAGATGGAATGTGTATAATGGACAAGGGATAATCAAAATTTGCCCAATGAGGCTAGTAAGACAATCCCAACAATTCACAATCATTATTCACTGGTCCATTAATCACAGGACAATACATACAAATGAAACTTACCTGGCCAGGAGTGGTGGCTCATGCCTGTAATCTCAGCACTTTCGGAGGCCGAGAAGGGCAAATCATGAGGTCAGGAGTTCAAGACCAGCCGAGCCAACATGGCGAAACCCTGTCTCTACTAAAAATACAAAGAATTAGCTGGACGTAGTGGCGGGCGCCTGCAGTCCCAGCTACTCGGGAGGCTGAGGCACGAGAATTGCTTAAACCCAGGAGGTGGAGGTTGCAGTGAGCCGAGATTGCACCACTGCACTCCAGCCTGGGCAACAGAGTGAGATTCCATCTCAAAAAAAAAAAATAATGAAATACAAAAATTAAACTTACCTACATATTAGAAAAACATCAAGTCAACCATGAATCCAGCACATTATCAAATGAATAGACAAAAATTCTACCAACAAACTTAAGAAAATACCATTATCTATGAAACTCAAGTACTACTGCTTAAAGAGCACTGACAGAACTCTCACCTCAAGGTTTCCCTGCAAAACAAGGTGAAATGCATACTCAAGACTCTTTAAGAATGAGCCACTGATAAAAACAACATACTTGTGACTTGTGTAACATTTCATACACTTTTTTCAAGCACTGCACAATAATTAATTTGCATCAGACTTTCCAAATGAGAAAAGCTTCACTTATAGAACTTCTTTCCAGTGGGAATTTTCACATGACTTTGCAAGTAAATGTGAAAACTGAAAATATTCTTGCAGTTTCTAAACTATTAGAGTTTTAACCCTGTGTACGTTCTTGTATTTACAAGGTCCAGCCAGCTACAGTGTGCATTTTCATATGTCCTTGAGCGGGTATGAAAGAAATGAAACATTCCCACATTCTGGATATTCATAGGGTTTTTCTCAGGAATTAGCTGATGTCTTCAAATGGAACGAACACAACTGAAGGCCTTTCCACAAATTTATATTCAAAAGGCTTTTCTCTACTCCGAGTCCTCCCAAATCTTCAAAAACAGGAAAATCCGAAGGCTTGACCACATTTCCTACATTCTTAAGATTTCCCTGCAGTGTGAGCTCTTTCATGTTTATGAGAGAATGGGAAAGAGTAAATGTTTTACCACATTTCTTACATTCAAGGGGCTTTATTTTTTTTGAGACGGTGTCTCACTCTGTCGCCAGGCTGGAGTGCAGTGGCACAATCCCGGCTCACTACAACCTCCGCCTCCTGGGTTCAAGTGATTCTCCTGCCTCAGCCTCCTGAGTAGCTGGGATTACAAGCATATGCTACCACACCCAGCTAATTTTTGTATTTTTAGTAGAGATGAGGTTTCACCATGTTGGCCAGGATGGTCTCACATCCTGACTTCTCCTGACTTCGTGATCTGCATGCACAGGGCTTCCCCCCAACCCCTCATGGCTTTTTACGTCCTCAAAAAAGAACTAAGACAACTGAAATGTGCCACCATGCCCAGCTTTTCCTTTTTTTTTTTTCTTTTGTTTTTTTTTTTTTTTTGAGAGGGAGTCTCGCTCTGTCACCCAGGCTGGAGTGCAGTGCTGCAATCTCGGCTCACTGCAAGCTCTGCCTCCTGGGTTCACGCCATTCTCCTGCCTCAGCCTCCCGAGTAGCTGGCGTGAGCCACCGCGCCTGGCATTATTTTATTTTTTGTAGAGACAGGGTTTCACCATGTTGCCCAGGTTTTCACATTGTTTTAATCCAGGCTGGTTATGAACTCCTGGGCTCAAGCAATACACACAACTTGGCCTCCCAAAGTGCTGGGATTATAGGCTGAGTCACTACACCCAGTGACTCATGACTTCTTTCATGGTGAGTAAGGTGACTGGAACGAGTGTAGGCTTTACAGCATCTCTTACATTCATAGGGTTTTTCTCCAGTATGAATTCTTTAGTGGAGGTGAAGGGAACTGAGGCGACTGAAGGCTTGGTCACATTGTTTACGTTCATAGGCTTTCTCTCCAGTATGAGTACTTCTATGGTTACAAAGGGAACTCAAAAGACTAAAGGCTTTGCCACATTGTTTACATTCATAGGGTCTCTCTCCAGTATGAATGCTTCTATGGTCATGAAGGGAAGTGGAACAGCTGAAGGCTTTATCACATTTGGTACATTTATAGGGTCTTTCTCCAGTGTGAGTCCTTTCATGCGTCTTAAAAGAACAAGAAAATCTGAATGTTTTCCCACATTCCTTACATTCGTAGGGTTTCTCTCCAGTGTGAGTTCATTCATGTATTAGACAAGAACCGGAAACAGTGAACGCTTTACCACATTGTTTACATTTATAGGGTTTTTGTCCTGTGTGAGTTCTCTGATGTCTTTCAAATGAATTGAGAAAATAAAAAGCTTTCCCACATATCGTACATTTATAAGCCGGATTTCCATTGTGCATTATCATGTGTCTTCTAACACCTGGAACAGAAACGAAGAATTTCCCACACTGTTCACATTTATATTGCTTCTCTCCATATGGTTTGTATCCTGAGCTAGGATGTGCCTATTAAGGAGGGAATGACGTACAAAGACTTTTCCACAAATACTGCATTCACATTGTTTTCATCCAGCAGAAATGTTCTCATTCAGATCAAGATTCGGAATTTGGCTGACAACTCGTCCATCATACTGACTACCTTCTTTGCTTTCACACAGTCTCTGTACCATATGATTTCTGTAAAAGAATGACAAGCACATTATTATTGCTTGGTTTAATAACTTTCTACTTATTAATAGGTCTTGGACTTACACTGCAACCAATACCAGGGAAAATGCATTTTTTTTTTTTTTTTTTTTGCCATGACTGAATTATTTGAAAGTAAATGGGTTACTACTGAAAACACAGCTACCACCTGCATGACTGTTACCAAAATAGTAAGATTCATATACACAATTTTGTAGTGCTATTTCAAGTAAACTGTTTTCCAAACATTGACTGCTACACTGAAGTACGTTACATTTTGGGTGAAATTTTTCTAAAAAGAAATAGATTTCAAGTGACTCTTATTTGTTTTGATTGCTTGTTTTTAAGTTCATGACATGCTAAGATTCCTTCAGAGGACTTTATTTCCTCTTCTCACAGTACAAATTATCTTATATCTTTCCCAAGTTTTTCGAAGTGATCTTCAATATTCTGGTCTTTCCATTTGTTTCCTAAAATGCAGACCCACAAAATTATCATGAATTATTACGAACCATAGAAACATGACTAGATTTAATGTTCATTGTACACAGTGCCCATGCCTGATTTCTTCACCAAATCATTCCCTTGCCCCATTCCAAATCACAAACAGCACTGATGATAGGGAAATACTTCTGTAACTAAGTGAAATGTGTTGTCATTCTTACCTACAGAAGCCAGGTTCCTGCAGGTTTCCTGCATCACTTCTATGCAGAGATTCTTCTGAGAAGAATCTAGCAAAGCCCATTCCTCCTGGGTAAAGTTCACAGCCACATCCTCAAAAGCCACGGAGTCCTAGAACATTCCACACATGTGGATAGAAGGATGGGTGAGACTGACAGCACTGGGAATCTATACTCAATTCATAAGCTGTTTACATGATTCTAAAATTTCCAAGCATTTGTTCTATGACTTGATTGTCACAACTCTTACTCTGTTCACACATACTCCCTCCCACATAGCAGTACTAATGCTAGAATTGAACTATTCAAAAAGGCAACAGCAAAGTAGAAACACCCATCTCATTAGAATCCAGGGAGTAAGATGTGCTGCTAGGAGTTACCTTTTAACTTCACTTTGTACATTTCTAGTATCTGCCATAATAAAGTCTTACCTGCTGTGCATAAGTGAGTTAATATTATCAGTCCTGAGACTACTTATTCTTAAAAATGCCTGCTCGCAAAATTCCATCTTTCTTTGTATTAGTAACTTACATTTTGAAAGGGATTCCACCAACCCAAGTAATAAGAATGACTCACTGCATCTAAATGGCTTATTCAATATATTTGCCAAAACTTTTTCTGCTGAAGGTCTATTATTTTGTATCACTGCAGTGGTGCTTAGGGAACTAGACACCAAAACACAGTCTGAACACTAAGTGTTCAATGAGTTTCCCTGGTAGACAATATTTTACATGTGCTGTCACTTGTTAACTGGGGAGTTGAGCCCATTCCATGTGATTACACCAAGACAGAATAGGCTGATTAAATTTAATTGAGAAGTAAATAAAACCAATAATTGACATTTAACAATACCAATACAAAAATTTTTTAAATTTCTATTGCACAATGTCAAGGCAGAAAGGAATGAGGAAATATGACACATGTTTTTTAAAATGACATTAATGTCACCACTTCCAGATGCTAATCCTATGAAATCACATAAATTCCCAAATCAGGTTGTTTTAGGCAAGAAAAACTACTTTTTCATACGTAGTAAAAATGACAAATGTCTAATGATTTGTAGTCATCTAAAAAAAGAGTGATGGCTTGTCTAACATACTTCTAAGATTTTCAAACGAAAATATTCAGGACAGGACAGTATTAGCAGAGAGATGAGCAAGCAGACCAAGGGAAAAAGAAGTCTTAATAACCCAGCATTTATATGGAAAGTTGAGGAATGATAGAGCAGGCACTGCAGAATAGAAAAAGAAATCACATGCACTTTAAAATACGAGGCAAACCAGGCTGGCACCTACTTGGGAAATGCATTGCATTCTTCTCTATTCCATGAACAATAATCAACTTATTATATATCAAATATGAAAGATAAAACCAGAACACTTTCAGAAGTCATAGGAAGATTTTTTTTTACGAAGGATTAGGCAGAATTTTTTTTTATGTAAGAAAAAAGTGATAAAGAAACAGACAAACTCAAACATATTAAAATTTAGGGAATAAAGAGAAAATAGGCCAGGCGCGGTGGCTCAAGCCTGTAATCCCAGCACTTTGGGAGGCCGAGACGGGCGGATCACGAGGTCAGGAGATCGAGACCATCCTGGCTAACACGGTGAAACCCCGTCTCTACAAAAAAATACAAAAAACTAGCCGGGCGAGGTGGCGGGCGCCTGTAGTCCCAGCTACTCGGGAGGCTGAGGCAGGAGAATGGCGTAAACCCGGGAGGCAGAGCTTGCAGTGAGCTGAGATCCGGCCACTGCACTCCAGCCTGGGCGACAGAGTGAGACTCCGTCTCAAAAAAAAAAAAA
>NC_045436.1:176014647-176093843 GCF_002776525.5 Piliocolobus tephrosceles | reverse complement strand
AAAAAAAAAAAAAAAAAAAAAAAAAAAAAGAGAAAATAGAGTGGGCCGGGCGTGGTGGCTCACGCCTGTAATCCCAGCAGCTTGGGAGGCTGAGGCGGGCGATCACCTGAGGTCAGGAGGTTGAGACCAGCCTGGCCAACATGGCAAAACCCCGTCTTTTTGTTGTTTGTTTGTTTTTTGAGATGGAGTTTCGCATTGTCGCTTGGGCTGGGGTGCAGTGGCAAGATCTTGGCTCACTGCAACCTCCACCTCCCAGGTTCAAGCAATTCTCTTGCCTCAGTCTCCCGAGCAGCTGGGATTACAGGTGCCTGCCACCATGCTCAGCTAATTTTTTGGTATTTTTAGTAGAGACAGGGTTTCACCATGTTGGCCAGGCTGGTCTGGAACTCCTGACCTCGTGATCTGCCCACCTTGGCCCCTCAAAGTGCTGGGATCACAGGCATGAGCCACTGTACCAGGCCTAAAACCCTGTGTTTACTAAACATACAAAAATTAGCTGGGTGTGGTGGTGGGTGCCTATAATCCCAGTTACTCGGGAAGCTGACATAGGAGAATCACTTGAACCCAGGAGGCGGAGGTTGCAGTAAGCAGAGATGGTGCCACTGCACTCCAGCCGGGCTACAGAGGAAGACAGCATCTCCAAAAAAACAAAAAACAACAACAAAATAAAACCTCAGATATCCAGATACGAGGATATAGATGTGTCCACTGTCATAAATTCTTCACCATGCTGCAAGAGGGGAACTGACATTCTGATGAATCTTTGTAAATCATCAATTTATCTATCACACTTTTATTTCACCAGTAGCATTTACAAAGCTAAGTCCTACAATTCCATTTGAAATTACCCTTAAAAAGAACAAACTTTTAAAACTTACTGCACTCACTCTGGGGGAGAAATAAATACGAATTTTTAGCAAATAAAATACATCATTTTACCTTGCCTCTTTGAAATAGTATTTTTATCTTTCAAGCTGTACTGACAAAATGTATCTTACAATCAATGAAAACCTGAAACTCAAATAATCAGACAAGCCTTTTCAAGGTAACAAACTCAGGGAGAGGCAGTGCTGACTCCAACACAGACCTTTCTAAGTGTCACGGCAGGCCATTCTATCCCTCAGGACACCCATCCTGTTCAGTAAAGTGCTCAGTGACCACCTAGGAGGCACTGGCACTGCTCTTTGTCCTCCTGTGCGCCTTAAGTGCATTTTCATATTCAGGTTCTTCCACGTCCTCTCTGGGGTGGGTTTTCCTTGTCCTTTGGGACAGTTTTTCTCTCTTCACAAGTCTGAGACAGTCTAGAGAGCAGAAATCATTTCTGCCTTTTCCTCTCAATATCAGCATCCGATTGGCAGACCATCGATGTGTCTCCGAGGAATAAAAGCTCGGGCTAGAGGAACAATTTTAATGACCTAGCTTTAACGACATTACGTTGTATTGTCCATTAGTTTTAATGTCTTCAAATTTTAATGACCCTAAGGGGTCACCATTTTAGATGAAACTATACCAGGAGATTCCTCTAAGGCCAAGAGCATCCAGCTGCTCCCCTGAGAGACTCTACCCCCTACCTCAGGCTGTCCTTGGCGATGAGATGACCCCAGGGCTGATACTCACTAGACACTCCAATAGACATGGCCACAGCGGGTATCCTGGGTCATCCCTAGACAGTTCTAAAATGCCAGGACTAGGAAAAGACAGGAGGGTGGCTGAGGACACAACACCCTGTAAAGTTTTCACGGGGGGACTTCAACTTAAAGACATTTTGGTCATAGGTACACTTAGGAAAGATGAAAAGAAGAGAGGCCACAAAGATTTTTTTTTTTACAGTAGAGTGTCAGATGATTTATTCTCCACTTTCATGTAAACTGTTTGGAAACAGAAAAATAGTTTGGCCAAGGTGGCTCACGCCTGTAATTCCAGCGCTTTAGGAGGCCGAGGCCGGCGATCAATTAAGGTCAGGAGTTCAAAACCATGCCGAAACCCTGTCTCTACTAAAAATACAAAAATTAGCTGGACGTGGTGGTGGGCGCCTATAAGCCCAGCTACTTGTGAGGCAGGAAAATCGCTTGAACCCGGGAGTCAGAGGTTGCAGTGACCTGAGACTGCACCATTGCACTCCAGCCTGGCGACAGGGCGAGACTCCGTCTCAAAACAAAACAAAACTATATATATACACACACATATATATAATATATATACATGTATATATATAATATATATGTGTGTGTATATATAAAATATATATGTGTGTATATATAGTTTGCTTCCTCATTAACCTTATCAAAGCCTGTCATTTACGCCCCTCCTGTGGACCCCAAACCATGACTGCGGTACCCGGTTTATGAATCGCCCTCTGCTCAAGCACACCGTTTAACGTTTTAACAAAGCCTCAGGTTAATTTTAGGGGGAGAAAGGTGGGACTGGAAGCCCATGAACCACAGTTTCTCCCACGCTGGAACCCCGCTCACCGAGTCGGGGCTCTCCCGGATCACCCTCCCGTGGTCACCGCACTACCTGGGTGGGGGAGGCGCGGGGTTTCCGAGAGGGCGCCGGCCGGCGGAAGTGGCGCCCACAGGTACAGACAGGACGCAGGGGTCCCGCTGCCCGCCCCGCCCGGCCCTGCACAGAAGGGGACTGAGGCCCGGCTGTGCCGCGGCGACTCGGTCTGCAGGTTCCGCAGCCGATGGCTGGTTCCAGCAGGTTTCAACCAGCCCTCTTCCCCACTTCGGAAAGCCAGGCGCAGTCCACTCACCACTCCTCGGCTTCCCGGGTGTCCTGGAGTCAGCTAGGGATGTCCCAATACCCGCAGGTCACAGGGTGGCAGAGACTGCTGCAGAGCCACCTGGGCCTCCCAGAGCCAAGAAGTAGCAGCGGAGACTAACAGAAAGAGCCTACTGCGGCCAAGGCCAGACAAAGCGCCCGCCAGCCAGATCCCGGAAGCCGCCCTCTCCTTTCCGGCGGCGCGCCTGATTGAACGCTCCCCGCCCCAGCGCCCCTGATTGCGGGGGGCTTCAGGCCCCGCCCCCTCAGGCCCTGAGTGACAGGAGATTGCGATCTCACGCGAGGCTGGATGAGGCCAGAATGACCGTTTTGGCCTAGCGGTTTGTAGGGGGTGCGTTCTTCCTGCGCTGCGATCTGACCATGCAAGGAGGACATTCGCATTTAACCTTGTATACAAGGTTATAGCTATTTGTGCATAAAATATATATAAAATTGCAAGCAATATAATGACAATTCTGTAACTGCCCAGTGAGTTCACCTTGCCCGCTACCTAGACAGAGCCGATTTCTCAAGACGGGGGAATAGCAAGAGAGAAGGAGTAATTCACGCAGAGTCGGCTGTGCGGGAGACTGGAGTTTTTTATTTTATTTTATTTTTCTGAAACAGAGTCTTGCTCTGTTGCCCAGGCTGGAGTGCAGTCTCGAAGTTTTATCATTATTCAAATCAGTCTCTCTGAGCATTTGGGGATAAGAGTATTTAGAAAGTTTGTTTTGCCAAGGTTGGGGATGCTTGTGCATGACACAGCCTCAGGATGTCCTGATGACAGTTGCCCAGGGTGGTCAGAGCACAGCTTGGTTTTGTTGGAGATAAATGCTCGGTGCCGCAAAGTGAAACCAGCACTCAAGCGAAAGTTTTCTCAGCAACCCCATTTACTTCTGCGGAAGCGTGCTGCTCGCATCAATCACAATCGCAAGAGCACACGGAACAAAGGACAGCAAGGGTTTTTATTCCTAACACAGTCCCTACCTCTGGCATGGGCTGGGGCCAGACCTCAAGATCTAAACCGACCCGGTTGGCTGGCTATTTGTGAATATTTTCCCAAATAAGGAAGGGGGAAGGGGGATGTGAGTTGCAACAGTGGGACGTGTGGTTTCGAAGGGAGAAATGGGTGCAGAGCAGGTAACCAAGGGAACAGATGTGAGTTATTGATTAGAACTGATGGGAAGGTTGTTTACAGTAACTAAGGGCAAGGAGGCATGGAGAACAAGAAAGTTGAGTTCCAGAACAAAACACAAGAACGTTAGCATGCTAAACCTTGGCAGAGAAACTGACTGTATCTGACAGTTTTATACATTTTAGGGAGACAGGAGACATCAATCAACATATATAAGATGAACACTGGTTTGATCCGGTACAACCTGAAGCAAAAGTGGGTCAACTCGAAGCCAGGAGGGGCTTCCAGGTCACAGGTAGGTGAGAGATGAACTGTTGCATTCTTTTGAGTTTCCGATGAGCCTTTCCAAAGGAGGCGATAGGATACGCATTCTTCTCAGTGAGCAGGGGATGACTTTGAACAGAATGGGAGGCAGGTTTGCCCTAAGCAGTTCCCAGATTGACTTTTCCCTTTATCTTAGTGATTTGGGGGGCCCAAAATATTTTCCTTTCCAATTTCCCCCTTTTGTTTTAAAAATATTTTGGAGAAAGCATTTTAGAAGAAAATCAGTCTCTGGTGCCAGGTTCTGTCTGATTTCTCATGGAGTAGCTGGGATTACAGGCGCGCGACACCACACACCTGGCTAATTTTTTTTTTTTTTTTTTTTTTTGTTTTTTGGGTAGAAAGGGGGGTCTCCCTCGGTTGCCCAGGCTGGTCTCTGGTGCCCACCGCGGGGCTCCCTGTAATCTCTACAAATAATCCAGTGAAGGAACACCAGAGCGTGGAAAGCTGAGGACGACCGACAAAGGACTCCCGAGTAGGTTTTCACTTCAAGCTCTAGGGTAAGCCGGGCGCTCGGGGAATTCCAGGGAAACCTCGGGAAAATGTGGGTCAGGCTGAAAGTAAGTTCGCTAATTACTTAAGCCTTGTAGGCAGTTACTGCGCCGCGGAGAGGTAATTGTGAGGACCCAAAATCTCACATCTTTGTTCCATCTGGTAGACAAGTATTATCCTTGGTTCCTGGAATATGGAACCTTGAATGTAAAAGATTGGGACAAGGTCGGATCAGACTTAAAACGAGCACAAGAGGGCCAAGATATTCCCGTCTCTGCTTGGTCTGTGTGGTCGGCAATTAAAAGAGCACTGGAGCCCTTGCACACTGAGGAGGAGAAGGGGGAGTTTCAGGATGACATAGGAAAGTTAAATAATCAGGAGTCTAATTATCAGCAAAGTGAACCATGACAGTCTAGTTTTAAAAAAGGCGAGAAACAGGAAGGTATGTATGTTAATCTCCAAAAACTTATACAAGAAACAGTGCCACCTACTGCGCCTTTAGGGGAAGGTCTGGAATGGCCACCCCCAGGCCAGCCTTAGGAATTTTTGGAAGGGGAGCCTGAGAGGGGCCTTGCCGTTCCCATTGTTGCAGGCCCTGCCAGTAACTAGGGCGAAGGAAAGCTTCAGGCTTGTCCAACAGCCAATTAGGATGAGGGAATGATCCAGGCTTGCCCACCTGTTAATTGTGGTAGAGGAATGCTGGGAGCCGGTCCAAATACAAATGATGGCACAGGGCAATTCAGGCATCCATTCACAAGAAATGGGGGATTTGAATGCTTGGCAGTTTCTGGTAATTCTTTCGCCAGCTGAGGAGCCCAGAGAACTTGCTCAAAGCATGCTGGGAGCCATTTCCTTTTAAAATATTAAAAGACTTAAAGCAAGCAATTGGACAAGATGGGCCAAATTCTCCTTATGTTCATTCCTTGTTACAATGTGTGGCTTATAACAGACGCTGAATACCTACAGATTGGGAGGCACTAGCCCGATCCACCCTGTCCCCCTCTGAATTTCTCCAGTTTAAAACCTGGTGGATGGATGAAGCAACAAATCAGGCACACAGAAATGCTCAAGCCCAACGTCCCCTTAATATCACATCTGATCAATTGCTTGGAAGCGGACAGGCATGGGGTACTCTAAATCAACAGATGGCAATGGGTGATGAGGCTGTTGATCAGCTCAGAACTACATGCCTAAGAGCCTGGGAAAAAATTCACGACCCTGCTACTGCTTATCCTTCTTTTCACACAGTTCAACAGGGTCCAAGGGAGCTCATCCAGATTCTATCGCCCGTTTGCAGGATGTGGCTCAAAAGGCTATTTCCGATTCTCATGACAAGAAAGTGATCGTTCAGCTGCTTGCTCATGAAAATGCTAATACAGAATGTCAGGCAGCAATTAGACCTATTAAGGGAAAGGCAGATCTAAATGAGGAAAAAACTTTAAGTGAATACATTAAAGCCTGCGATGGCATTGGGGGGGGCACTTCAGCCATCGCGGGGGGTGCCTCACCCCACTGCGATGTGGATCTTAACAGCAAGGGGGAGAGAGGGGTTGCTATTACTCCCCATTATGATGTGGATCGTAATAATTACTCCCCCCTGCAATGTGTGTCATTAGCAGTCTCTTTTGTTCGGGATATTAGGAACAATTTCACAGGTTGTGTGTACACAGTCTGTGATAGGAGAACGAACACCATCCTCTGCACCTCCGGATATTAGGAACCATATCACACAATGGGTGTACACTTTTTGGGAGATTTCAGGTAATGTCGTCCTGTGTTTCCCTGAACAATCAGAGACATATCACAGGGTGGCTGTACACCCGGTACTCTCTTGGCAGGAACATCATACTTTACCTACTGGAAATTAGGAGCAATATCACAGACTAGGTGTCAAGCTACTGTCATATTGGAAGTAATATCATGCTCTCCCCCACAAGTTATGAGGAACAATATCACAGGGGGGTGTGTACCTTCTCCAGTAGTGGGAGTAGTATCATCATCTCTTCCTTTAGATGACAGGAACAATATCACAGGGTGGGTGTACACCCTGTGTGTTTTTGGAAGGAATGTCATTCTCTCTTCTTCTAAGTTTTACAATTCACATCGCAGGCGGGGTGTACACCCCTTGTTATATTGGATGGAATCTCAATCCTCTTTCAACTTGTGTCTCATCCTCTTTCAACTTGTATCTTTAGAACAATATCCCATAGGGGCTGTACATCTCTTCAAAATTGGTAGTAATGCCATCTTCTCCTTTCCTGGATGTCAGAAGCAAGATCACAGAAAGGGTGTACACCCCTTGCAATATTGATAGTAATATCACCTCTCCCCTGTGGTTATTAAGGACAAAATCCCAGGGTGGCTGTACGGTTCCTACTTTATTGGGAGTAATATCATCCACTCACCCCCTGGATATCAGGAACCATATCACAGAAGAGCTGTCCACCCCCTACGATATTGTCAGCCATGTCATCTTCTTCCTGCCTGGATATTAGGAACGATACCCCGGGGTTGGGGGCTGTGCACACCCACTGCGATATCGAAAGTAAAATCAGCCTCTTTCCCGCTGGATATTAGGAACTGTATGACAGGTGTGTGTGCACCTTCTGGGATAGTGGGAATACTATCAGCCTCCACCCTGCTGCATATTAGGAACAATATATGGGGGGCAGGGTGGTTACACCCCCTGCAATATTGAGAGCAATATTCTTCTCTTTTCCCTGTACAGTAGGAACTACATCACAGGGGTCTGTACACCTTCTGTGATATTGGGATTAATGTTATCCTCTCCCCCACTGAATGTCAAAAACAATATGACAGAAGGGTGTACACCCCCTGCGATATGGCCAGTAGTATCATTGTCTCTACCTTTGGATACTAGGAACAACATCACAGAGGGTGTGTACATTCCCCTGCGATATTGGGCATAATGTTATCCTTTCTTCCCCTGGATATTAGGAACGATATCCCTGGTGGTGGGAAGTGGAGTACATTAAGAACAACATCACTGGGTGGGTGTACACCCCCTGTGATATTGGGTGTAGTATCATCCTCTCTTCCCTAGGATATTAAGACCAATATCACAGGAGGGGTGCACAGCCACAGTTTGCAGGACCCCGAGGAGCCCTCCTTCTGCTTGGAAGCTGAAGACAGCTAGGAGGACCCAGAGGCCCTGAGCTCTCTGCTGCTATTCCTGAATGCCCCCGGGTACAAGGCCAGCTTCCGTGGCCCATACAATGTGACGCTGCCATGACTGAGCAGCGTGTTCTGCAGCTTTAGCGACGAGGAGGAGCTGACTGGGCGCCTGGCACAGGCCCGAGGGGCGGCCAAGAAAGCTGGCCTCCTCATGGCCCTGGCCAGGCTCTGCTTCCTCCTGGGGCAGCTGTGCAGCAGGAGGTTCAAGCTGTCCCAGGCCCGGGTGTACTTTGAGGAAGCACTGGGGGCCCTGGAGGGCAGCTTCAGGGACCTGTTTCTGGTGGTGGCTATGTACGCCAACCTGGCCAGCATTTACCAGAAGCAGAAGAACCGGGAGAAGTATACACAGGTGGTTCCCAAAGCCATGGCCCTGCTCCTGGGGATGCCCGGCCACATCTGCAGCACCGAGGTGGAAGGGGAGCTCCTGCAGCTGGCACTGCAGTGAGCGGTGGATGGCCAGAGCCTGCAGGCCGAGGCCCGGGTCTGCTTCCTGCTGGCCAGGCACCACGTGCACTCAAGCAGCCCGAGAAGGCCCTGCCCTTCCTAGAGCGGCTGCTGCTTTTGCACAGGGACTCGGGAGCCCCAGAGGCTGCGTGGCTCTCAGACTGCTACCTACTCCTGGCTGACATCTATAGCCGCAAGTGCCTGCCCCACCTGGTGCTGAGCTGTGTCAAGGTGGCCTCATTGAGGGTATAGGACTTGCTGGCCGGCTCGCTGAGGAGCGTGAACCTGGTGCTCCAGAATGCCCTCCAGCCCCACAGCCTCCCCACCCAGACTTCCCACTACCTCAGGCAAGTGCTGGCCTCCCTAACCCCGGGCACAGGCCAGGCGTTGTGCAGCCTTCTCCACGCCAGCCTGGCCCAGCTGTACAGCCACCATGGCTACCACGGCCCGGCCATCACCTTCATGACGCAGGTGGTGGAAGCCAGTGCTGTTGCCGGAGTCCGTGCCATTGTGGACTGCCTGGTGGCCCTGGCCTGGCTGAACGTGCTTCATGGGCAGAGCCCGGTGGCCCTGGACATCCTGCAGTCTGTCCAGGATGCAGTGGTGGCCAGCGAGGACCAGGAGGGCGTGATTGCCAACATGGTGGCCGTAGCTCTAAAGAGGACGGGCCGGACGAGGCAGGCAGCACAGGGCTACTACCACGCCCTACGGGCGGCTCGGGACCTGGGCCAGCCCAGGAACCAGGCAGTGGTGCTGGCCAACTTCGGGGCCCTGTGTCTGCATGCGGGTGCCAGCAGGCTGGCCCAGCACTACCGCCTGGAGGCTGTGCGGCTGTTCTCGAGGCTGCCCTGTGGGGAGGGCTTCACCCATGTGCTCCTCCTGCAGCTGGGTCACCTCTGCACCCGCCAGGGCCCGGCCCAGCAGGGCAAGGGCTACTATGAGTGGGCCCTTCTGGTCGCAGTGGAGATGGACCACGTGGAGAGTGAGTGCCCTGGTTCCTCCTGTGCGCCTTCCAGGGCCACTCGGGTCAGGGCACACCTGGGGTTTGTGATTTAGAAACAAGTGGTGGTTTTTCCACCATTGAAAGTGCTGAGTCATGGCCAACAGCAGATGTTGGCAAGCGCCCTGGAGACAGGCGGTTCTCACACAGGGCCAGGCCCTCTGTGCCCTACTGGAGCAGCCAGCTCTTCCTGGTTTGCCCAGGGACCATCCTGCCTTGAGCACTGAAAGTCCTGCATGCTGGGAATCCCCAGACATAACCCTGGGATCAAAGCAGGCTCTGCTGAGCTGGGACTTGGGGTCCCTGCATGAGCCAGGCCCTGAACGCCGGTTCTCGTGCCCGTGTTATCTGCTTGGTATCTTGGCAGCCCTGCGCACCTGTCATCCCACTTCACAGAGGACACAGGGGCGGGTGATTGCCCAAAGCCGCAGAGCAGTTCATGCAAAAGCAGCTCGTTGTGCAGAGTGTGCCAGGCCCCACCCACCAATGGGGCTTGTGGGGTCCTCGGGTGGCAGGGGCTGAGCATGGGAATGTGAACTTCAGGCCAGAGAAGCCACAAATGGGTGAGTGACGTGATGGCAGGCAGCACTTGGCCCCAGGTTAGGGGCCATCCTGGCTAACACGGTGAAACCCCGTCTCTACTAAAAATACAAAAAACTACCCGGGCGTGGTGGCCGGCGCCTGTAGTCCCGAGTACGCGGGAGGCTGAGCCGGGAGAATGGCGTGAACCCTGTAGGCAGAGCTTGCAGTGAACACAGATGGCGCCACTGCACTCCAGCCTGGGCGACAGAGCGAGACTCTGTCTCAAAAAAAAAAAAAAAAAAAAAAAAAAAAAAAAAAAAAAATTAGCTGGGCATGGTGACATGCACCTGTAGTCTCAGCTACTCCAGAGGCTGAGGCAGGAGAATTGCTTGAACCTGGGGGGCAGAGGTTGCAGTGAGCCGAGATCGTGCCACTGCACTCCAGCCTGGCGACAGAGGAAGACTCTGTCAAAAAAAAAAAAAAAAAAAGTCTTTAAAATGTTTGTATCTTTTGATCTAGTGATTCCAATGCTATAGCTTTTCCCAGGGGAATAATCACAGCTGTGTAGAAAGAGACACACATTTTTATTGTGTTTTTACAAAACACAGTAAAAAACTAGCTTTCTTCTTGGAATGAAGAACAGTATTCCAAATGATAGATATTAACATTTACTGAGCACTTCCCACATGCCAGGTGCTTTCTAAGAGCTTTACCTGTATTCTCATTCCTGGAGGTGCTCATAGAATACCTGGGGACCAAGGGGGCAGCTACATGGCACAATGAGAGAACAGGGTGGTACTGGTCTGGCCTCAGAGTTGCAAGTAACAGAAAACAACTGAAATTAAAGTTAATTTGAAAAAAAAAGGGAAAATTTAACCATCTGTAAAGTCTCAGCAATGGATAATAACAGTTAAGATTTATTGAGAGTTTTCTATGGGCTGCCCTAACGACTCTGCATGTATTAATATTTTTAATATTTACCCAATCCTGTGAGCTGGATATTATTCTTAACCCCATTTTGCAAGTGAGGAAACTAAGGCAAAGAGTGGATAAGATGCTTGCTCAAGGTTGAAAGAGTCAGTAATGACAGGACCGGCAATGACAGCCAGGCAGGCAGCTAGCTCCAGAGCTCAGTTCCTTAACAGGGTTAACTAAGGCTCAGCTAGATCTGGGAGGCGGTGCAATGCTACCAAGACCTCTTAGCTTGCCTCTCAGTACTTTCTTCCCACGTGGGCTCCCCTGTTTCCAGAACAGCAGCCCCAAGCCCAAACTGACCTCACAGCTCACCATATCAAAGCAACCGTGAACATCTTCCCAGCCTAAGACCTGGACTATGAGAGGTCTGTTTTGGGTCTTGTACCCTCCCCTAGGACAGGGTCAGTCTCTGGAAACTGAGCAGGACCACTACAGAAAGCAGTAATGGTTTCTCAGAGGAAGGGTTGTAGGCAGACACGTGTATGTCCATATTGAAGACAAGTTAGCTGTGCTCAAGGACCTGCTATGTGCTCCGTGTTTGCAGGGCACTGGGGGATACCAAGACATGGTTGTTTCTCCCAATCAATTCGGGGAAACACAGGCAAAAGGAAAATAGCAATAAAGCTTGGTAATTCTTGGAAGAGAGACATGAACAAAGAGTAGCTGGAACCCAGGGACAAGGAAATACTGATCAAGGGGTGAACAGGTGCCAGATCTTGACGGCCCGGCAGGCCAAATAAAGGAGTAGTGAATAGTAACTACTGATGTTTGGAGGCAAACTATATATGCCAGGCACTAAGCTAAACAATAAACATGTATCTTCACTCCAATACCTGATGTTTCACAGATCAGCAAAACTGATACTCAGAACGATAAAATAACTTGCCCAAGGACCCACAGTGATGGAGGCAGGATTCAACAGTCTATAAACACCTTGGATTTCACCATGTTGCTAAGGGGAAGCCAGCAAAGGTCACAATGAAATTCATTGTTCCCCACAAGTAATCCACATTGAAAATGAAAATGTCTTAATTGGTAGCAAATCTGGTATCACATATCTATCTATAATTAGGGTGCCACAGTACACACATTGAAGGCTTTCTATTCTTTTTCTTTCTTTCTTTTTTTTTTTTTTTTTTTTTGAGATAGAGTTTCACTCTTGCTGCCCAGGCTGGAGTGAAATGGGCGGTCGTGGCTCACTGCAACCTCCACCTCCTGGGTTCAAGCCATTCTCCTGCCTCAGCCTCCCAGGCAGCTGGGATTACAGGCGCTTGCTACCACGCCCAGCTAATTTATTTATTTATTATTATTTTTTTTTTAGTAGAGATGGGGTGTTTCACCATGTTGGCCAGGCTGGTCTCAAACTCCTGACCTCAGGTGATCCACCCGCCTCGGCCTCCCAAAGTGCTGGGATTACAGGCGTGAGCCACCGTACATGCCCAAAGGGCTTCTTTAATGGACCTCAGAAATGAAGATGTGGTCATTAAATACTGGAATTTTTCCAACCTGCTTTTAAGTATCAATATGGTATGCAAGCAGTGCCATTTAAAATTGCAGAGAAAAAAAACTCTGGAAGGATTTCAGATCCAAATTCAAAGGCCCTGAAACCACAAAAGGAGAAACCTGATCTGACCTGAACATACCATGTATGGGAACCTGGGATAGCAGCGATGCTCTTGGGAATATTCAGTTACCAGGGAGGCCCTGCACTGACCCTTTTTCGAGGAGACAATCAACAGAAGATTGTATTTGATGGGACAAATTCACTTCCTGTTAACAAGGCTTCTAACCCTGTACGAGAGAGAGAAGAAGGGAGGGCAAAGACTTTAGATGGCTTTGAAGAAACGAATCCAGTTCTTTAGGAGTCTTGAAAGAAAAAAAAAAAAAACAGAAAAAAAAGGAGGTATTGTTTAGAAAGGCCATATGATCCACCCAGCTGTTAAATCCTGTGCTCCAAAGGGTGAAGAAAGGCTGAAGAAATGATAAATCAGTAGAGATTTGGTACTTCTCTCTCTCTTTTTTTTTTTTTTTTGAGATGGAGTCTCGCTCTGTTGCCCAAGCTGGAGTGCAGTGGCGCGATCACAGCAACCTCCTCCCAGGTTCAAGCGATTCTCCTGCCTCAGCCTCCCGAGTAGCTGGGATTACAGGTGCTGGCCACCACGCCTGGCTAATTTTTGTATTTTTAGTAGAGACAGAATTTCGCCATGTTGGCCAGGCTGGTCTCGAACGCCTGACCTCGTGAATCGCCCGCCTTGGCCTCTCAAAGTGTTGGGATTACAGGCGTGAGCTACCACGCCCAGCTGGCACTCTTTTCTTGAGTATTTATTACTTTCCTTTTACAAACACCCCAACACATAGTAGATATTAAACAGTGCCTACTAATTCAAATTTTACTCCCTGTGTAGCTCACTGGCTCTCCACCCCTGTATTCAACCCACCTGAAATCACTCTCCCTGCTCTCCCACACTCCAGCAGAATAAACTGCCCTTTACATGTACAGTGTTTCTATTATGGCACTGTATTGAAGCTGCTTCCTCTACTAGATTCTTACTTCTGTCCTCACCACTTTATCACATGCAGCCGCTCAGAAAATGCTGGCTACATTGATGAAGTGCTTTCACACATTTATAAATACAGAGTTACCTTGTAGTACACCTCTGTGGTTTTCTTTGGACCAGGAGCTCCTCACGTGCAAGGCCATGTCTTACTCATCTTTATCTCCACTGTGGGCATGGTGCCTAACAGCTCCTAGCAAATAGTAGGTGCTCAGCAAACGTTTGCGTGGTTAAGCCCACCATTTCTCAGCACATGACTCGGTAGGAAAGGATTGGGAGAGTAATACGCGGGATTACTGACGGAGAAAAAGTTGTGAACTCATAACACAGTTCGTGGGCGTGATTAGTGTGGAAAACGGCAGTTTGCTGGGAAAGTAATTTAGTTCCCTCGGTTCAGGCTGGGAGGATTTTTCACAAGTGGCAAGGAGGAGGCTCACGTGAACCACATACAGGTGCTTCTCACTGAAACGCACAACAAATCTAGAGCCAAGTGTAATAACGAAACGAGCCCCAAGAAGTTTATTTAATGCCCAGGGGTCCTCAAGTGGTCACTGCCAGGCTCTAGCATCCTGTCCAGCAGGCCTTTCTCCTCCTTTCAAATCTTGCTGGGCGACTCCTGAAAAGCAAAAGTAGGAAAGAAACTAGGGGCTGAGGATGGAGGCCTGGACAGAGGGCATCTCTCCTGCTCTGGCACCCGGGAGTCTGCGAGGGCTTCGGAAGCGCAGTGTCTCACTGTCTCGCATCCCGGACCCGGACGCATCCTGCGGCAGCGGTAATCCTGGTCCTTCTGGGCTTCCATAGGTCGGAATAAACTTGGGAACCTTTCGACCCGGAAAGCTCAGTGTTTTAAAATTCAAATCACACCTGCCGACGCGAGAGCGAAACCCTTCAGGCCGACTCAATCCTAGCTGCTCGTTAACTAAAACCGCGAAGACAACACAGTCTCCAATCCAAACGCCAGGAGGCCCAACTCCGGAGCCGACGCCGGAAGCGCTGTACCTGACGTTACTTCCGTCGCGTTTCGGGGCGGTACCAAGATGGACTCTTCACGGGCCCGGCAACAGCTCCGTCGGCGATTCCTCCTCTTGCCGGACGCCGAGGCCCAGCTGGACAGCGAGAGTGACGCCAGGCCGGGTGAGGCGCGCACCAAGCCGCCCCGAGGTTCTCAGAGGCGAGGCGCTGGAAAATGGCCGGCCTCCAGCAGCCCCGGCCCAATCTGAAGGGACCGAGTTTCGGCTTTGCAAGTCGAATATTTAATGTCAGGGAAGATCTTTAGAATCGCGTAGTGCTGTGCATTGTCATCTCAGCTGCGCTTCAGAATTCTCTGGAGAGCTGATTTGACACCTGTTTGGAAATATCGATTAAAATTAAAAATACCCACCGGTTCTAAGTCTTAAGAATTTACCAGAAACATGCTTGTATCGCCTTGTACAATGATGTGCGCAGAGTGTTTCACCTCAGTATTGCTTGCAATAAGGAATCACTAGAAATACCTGTCTTGCCCGTCAGCAGAAAGCTGGTTAAGTAAATTTGGATGTATGTATACATGACACGCCAGGTCGATTTGCATGTACCAATGGGGATGATTTTAAAAAGGAAGTGCGGAACACTATGGTACACCGCCATTTGGGTACAAAACAGGTAACCTGTGATGTATGTTCACCTGTAGATGCATAGAATATGGAAGAATTCAGTAGAAATTGTAAGTGGTGGTTGCTTCTGGGGATTAGATCTGAGGTTAAGGATGGGAGTCAGATACCTCATTTTGGATGTTTGTATCCCATATGTTTTAAAACAGTGTCCATTTATTACCTTTTCAAAATAAACACGAAAAACCTGATGCCCAGGCATGATGATGTATACATTTTGAGGATATTCCAGAATATTATGAACATACTCCACAGTGTTTCCAATGGTCATCTAAAGGTCCAAAACCTTAGATGTGGACCATTCATTCTCACGTGAACATAGAGGGCATGTCAGAATCGTCGGAAAACTTTCTAGAAATCATCCATCTGACCCAACCCCCTCCACCCTTTCTTTTGGATTGCGTTCCAGACAGGAAAAATGACTTGTCCATCACCTGTCTAGATAGGGCTGTGCTGGAACTAGAGCTCTGGTGTGCCGTTTACACTTTTGAGCTGTGTTTAAAGTAATGAAAATATTTAGTTATAGGCTGGGCACGGTGGCTCACGCCTGTAATCCTAGCACTTTGAGAGGCCGAGGCGGCCTGATCACGAGGTCAGGAGTTCGAGACCAGCCTGGCCAAAGAGACCAGCCTGGCCAACATGGTGAAACCCCGTCTCTACTAAAAACACAAAAATTAGCCGGGCGTGGTGGCAGGCGCCTGTAATCCCAGCTACTCGGGAGGCTGAGGCAGGAGAATTGCTTGAACCCGGCAGGCGGTGGTTGCAGTGAGCCGAGATGGAACCATTCCACTCCAGCCTGGGCAACAGAGGGAGACTCCGACTCAAAATATATATATATATATATATATATAATTTAGTTATAAAAGTGTTCTTGAAAGACCACAAGTCCAGTTCATGCGCTACCATTTGCCTTTGGCATTTTTCCTAATCAGCAGGACTAATACCTTTCCTAGAAGAAATGTGAAACACATTAAAATTCTTACATTTCCAGGTGGCATTGTTATTTCCGAAAGACGATGAAAATGTAAATTTGATTTCAAAATATATTTAGAGGAAATAAATTGACTGTATTTGTTAGTGGGCTCTGATTATTTTTTGTAAATATAAACCTATCTCAAGGTTTTTTTTTTTTTTTTTTTTTTGTTTAGGGCCGAGTCTCACTCTGTCGCCCAGGGTGGAGTGCAGTGGCGCGATCTCAGCTCACTGCAGGCTCTGCCTCCCGGGTTTACGCGATTCTCCTGCCTCAGCCTCCCGAGTAGCTGGGACTACAGGCGCCTGCCACCTCTCCCGGCTAGTTTTTTGTATTTTTTAGTAGAGACGGGGTTTCACTGTGTTAGCCAGGATGGTCAAGGGTTTTACAGAAGAATTTGTTATCATGGGAGAGACTCTGGTTCTTAGCTCTAGGAAATGATTTTATTTGGCTTAAATTAAGTGTAATTTTTCCTCGCAAAATTATGGTAACTTAATAAGTTGAAATCTCCCTTTTTTGCAGAAACCTCCACAGCTGTTGAGAAAAAGGAGAAACCTCTTCCAAGACTTAATATCCATTCTGGATTCTGGATTTTGGCATCCATTGTTGTGACCTATTACGTTGACTTCTTTAAAACTCTTAAAGAAAACTTCCACACTAGCAGGTAAGAAAACTTTATTGCTTCATAAATTAAACGCATGTCTGATTTTTCGTGTTGTATTTTGTTAGTTGAATTCTTCAAACAGTAAGCACCTACCTACTCTCTGCCAGGCCCTGTGTTGGAGGTGCTGGTGATACGAAGATGAATATGAGATGGGGATCAAAGGGTACATATTTTTAGTTATAAGATGAATAAGGTCTGGGGATCTAATGTACATAGAGTATGGTGACTGTAGTTAATAATGCTGTATTGTATACTTGACATTTTGTAAGAGTAGGTCTTATGTCTTCCCCCTGTTCCCTGACCAGTGGTAACTGAGGTGATGAGTGTGATAATTAACTTGATTGTGGTAATCATTTCACAATGTGTGTGTATATATATATATATATATATATCAGGTCATCACATTGTACATCTTGAATATATAAAATTTTAATTTGTCCATTATACTTCGATAAAGATGGAAAAAATAAAACCAATGGGAGGGTGTGTGCTCTGGGCATACACAGTAGAGTGGAAGAGAACTGGAAGTTATTTGTGTGCAAATAAATATGTTGTAGGATGAGGAAGGTAAGAAATTTAAGAAGGACCTAATCCATTTGGGGAAAAAAGGAGGGAGAAAGAGTGACTGAAGGTCTTCGTGAAGACCAAGTACAAGAGTACTGGGAGGAAGGATTGAGAACTGTGGCCGGTGAGAACCGGGTCTCAAGGTTGGTTTTAGAGGGTACTTACAGCTGACAAGGTAACTACGGGGTGTGACTGTGTTGGAGTGGAGGTGAAGGTCAGCAGTGGGAGAAGTGCGAGCTTTGTGGCCAGGCCAGATGTACGATAGTTCCTTGTTCACAGGGACTGAGATCCCTTCAGTATAGTCTCCAGAACTGACATGGAGGAGAGGGTTGGAATCATATCCTAGGGTCCTTACTGCACATTGGAGAGTGATGTGGAGACCCTCAGATAATAAATGGAAAGGAGAGGTATGTTGGTGAGCAGCAGAGCTGGCATTGAGAGGGCTGGTGTGCTTAGGGTCAAGAGTAGTAATTTGGAAGTACCAGTGGGGTTAGGAAGATGCAGACAGGACTGTGGTCCCCTAGTATCACGGCAGGACACATGATTTCTCCTTGCGGCCTTCAGGAGGAGCAGTGATTTCTGGCCGGCGAGACTGTCGAGCCACGTGGAACAAGCCCTCAGGGGAAAGTAGGCAGAGGGGAGTTTATTTAAACTGTCCTCTACTTTGTAGGAGAGAAACTTTCCCTAAACACTCCCATCTTCTCCCCTTCCGTGTCACTCACTCCTTTGTGGGAGGTGGCGTGACTGACTGAGTGTGTGATGAAGAATTGGACGAAGGTAGCTCAGCACCTTCTCCTGCACGTCAGCTGCCCGTAGGAAGTGCAGAGTCTGGTCTGCCTTCCCACGGTGTCATTTCACGGGGGCAGCCCCCACAGGAAAAGGTCTCTAGGTTTTCATTTTGACCTGGAACCCAGTGGGTAAGCCTGCCTGTTTCTGGGTCTCAGAGATCTGGTATTAGGAAGTGGTTTGTCACCACTCACCAAAGCCGTATTCTTCCCACCGCTCCATCAGTATAACAGACATTTAATCTTCATCAGCTTGACTCAGTCATCTGTCTTAGAATGTGGGCTGGGAAAAGAGGGATGGATACTTTATTTTTATTTTGAGACAGGGTCTCGCTGCACTGTCACCCAGGCTGGAGTGTAGTGGTGCGATCATGGCTTACTGCCTTGACTTCCTAGGCTCAAGTGATCCTCCCACCTCAACCTCCCAAGTAGCTAGGATTATAGGCGCACACCACCATGCCTGGCTAATTTGGTTTATTTTTTATAGAGACAAGGTCTCTTCATGTTGTCTAGGCTGGTCTCAAACTATTGGGCTCAAGTGATCCTCCTACCTTGACTTCCTAAAGTACTGGGATTACAGGTGTGAGCCACTGCACCTGCCTGGAGGGGAGGGATACTTTAATCACCACCGACAGCAGCTGCTCTTTCCTTCATCAGAGACTTTATGGAACCTGAGACGTGTTTGACTGTGGGTGCCAAACACATGGAAGGTGCATTTCTAGCTCTCCAACAGCTCATTTTAGGCTGCAGCAGACAAGTTACCAGGCCTCTTGTGTGCTCTGTAAGTGTAGGCGCAAGATATTATGGGAGCGTCTAGGAGGGGTACACCTAGTCCAGGTCAGCCTCAGGACTGAGATCTTTTTGAGGTTTTAGGAGATGTGAGTTAACTTCTCTATTTGTGTCCTTTTATTGGGTATTTCTGGTAGTTTAAAGAAATGGCAGAGTAAGAAATGATCACACATAAGATGTTTGGGGGCAACTGCAGTGAAGTGGAGTGCCCAGGACCACACAGCTGCTGTGTGGCGAAGCCGGGACGCAGACGATGGGACCAGGGCTGTGGGGGTTGGAAAAAAAAAGTAGAAGTCATAGATCTGTCCTCAACAAGGTGTCATCTTTGAGAGCAAAAGGCATAAATGCATTCCCAAAGGCTGAAGATTTTGAGTCGCATTGTTTTCTTGGGAAGGACTCATTAAGGGGTGGTGGAGGGTATTGAGCAGCCATGAAATGAGAGGGCGGCACAAAAGACAGTGCTGGCTGAGTTCTGCTTTTGGAAAATGGCTAAAATGGCTTATTCCTCTGACACCTGAGGTGATTTCTTTTTCCCCTGGCTGTAGCCTAAGTTTAGAAGCTTGAGGCCTTAAGGTTCTTTATATTGTTCAAAGATAGAAGAGCAGGTCTGTATTAAAAACTGAAAAACACTGTGATGCTATAGAAATCACGGTTTAAAAAACTCTGCTTGTGTGCATGAAGATCAGCTGTGGACTTAAAAGCAGAAAGCAAAATTAAAATCCCAGATGCTCAGGCCCAGAATTTTGGAAACTGGGGACTAGGTAGTTTCTCTTAGAAAGGTGCTAGGTGACTGTGATATAAAGCCAGGGCCGAGGACCACTGACCGATAGTATTATATTTTGTTCAGGCAGTTTAAAAATTTTTCTTAGGCCGGGCACGGTGGCTCACGCCTGTAATCCCAGCACTTTGGGAGGCCTAGGTGGGTGGATCACCTGAGATCAGGAGTTCAAGACCATCCTGGCCAACATGGTGAAACCCCATCTCTACTAAAAATACAAAAATTAGCTTGGCATGGTGGCAGGCACCCGTAATCTCAGCTACTCAGGAGGCTGAGGCAGGAGAATCGCTTGAACCCGGGAGGTGGAGGTTGCAGTGAGCCAAGATTGTGCCATTGCATTCCAGACTGGGCGACAACAGCAAGACTCTGTCTCAAAAAAAAAAAAAAAAATTTCTTATGTCCTTTACCAGTATGTGCTTTTCAGGCTTTTATCATCACCCCTAAGGAGTCTTTTTAGACATTTTTTTTCTAATCATCCCTGTGGAATGTGGAGTTAGATAAACTATGTATTCACTTATATACTGCATACATATCTGTGCTTTATACATACAATTAGAGCCAGATTTTTTTCTTCACTTTGGGGGCAATACTCCCCACAGTGAGACAGCACGCTCTAGCAGAAGAGAGGTCTTTGAAGACTCCTAAAGATGAACTTGGACATTTTTTCCTCATAGATATAACTTGAGTGATGGCCGGGCACAGTGGCTGATGCCTGTAATCCCAGCACTTTGGGAGGCTGAGACAGGTGGATCACTTGAGGTCAGGAGTTCGAGACCAGCCTGGCCAACATGGACATGATGAAACCCCATCTCTACTAAAAATACAAAAATGAGCTGGGCGTGGTGGCCGGCACCTATAATTCCAGCTACTCGGGAGGCTGAGACAGGAGAATTGGTGAACCCGGGAGGCGGAGGTTGCAGTGAGCTGAGATTGCGGCACCACACTCCAGCCTGGGCAACAGAGCGAGACTCTGTCTCAAAAATAAATAAATGAAAATAAAAATAACATGAGTGGAATAATAATGATTATGATTGAGGGTGAGCTGTGAGGAGCACTTTGCTGACTACTTGATTTAATTCTTACAGCTATTCTGAGTTAAGTACTGTCAATATTTCTGAAACACACAGAGGTTAGGTAATTTGCCTAGGGTCACAAAACTAGTTTTGCTCAAGTTAAGATTCAAAACCATATAGACAGATTTCAGAGGCTGTGCTCTTAACCTCTTCACTCTACCGCCTCTCATGACTCCGAATCTCAGAATTGCATCGTCATAAAAAGCCTTCATGGAATCTGGAACCTTGCCATTGGAAGCTCACTTTGTGCCTTTGTAACTTAACAGTTATAGCCATCTGTTGTCCCTCTCTCTTCCACATGGACTGTCAGGCTTTTCCCATAGTGAAGCAGATGATGATGGGATATTGGATTGAGTTGGGAGAATGGGAAAGGGACTTCAGTCCCCAAGTCCAGCTGGGGAGGAGGGAAGGGGTTGTCCAGGTTGCCTCACACTGGCTGAATCAGATCACAGGTAGAATTGGAAGGGAGTCAAAGGCATTGGCATTGAGGGTGAGGTGGTGGGTAGAAGATATTTTGAAAATGGGAGAATTTCATTTAGGAATCTTTTATGAGAGAAAATTTGAATTACCAAGTCCACTTAACTTGGAGGAATGAAGTTTCCCAGTGATAAACTTCTTTAATCCTGTCACACTCAAAACTTCAGAAACAACCAGAAAGCCACTGTCTTCCTTGTATTTTTATTTATTTTATTTTATTTTATTTCATGGAGACAGAGTTTCACTCTTGTTGCCCAGGCACTCCAGGCTGGAGTGCAGTGGCGCCATCTCAGCTCACTGCAACCCCTGCCTCCTGGGTTCAAGCGATTCTCCTGCCTCATCCTCCCAAGAAACTGGAATTACAGGCATGCACCACCATGCTTGGCTAATTTTGTATTTTCAGTAGAGATGGGGTTTCTCCATGTTGGTCAGGCTGGTCTTGAACTCCTGACGTCAGGTGATCCGCCTACCTCGGCCTCCCAAAGTATTGGGATTACAGACGTGAGCCACTGCTCCCAGCCTCTTCCTTGTATTTTTAAAGAAAATGCATTGTCGTAACCAGACTTTTCCCTTGGTTGGTTGGCTGATGAGAGTGTATGTGTAAATGCATGTTTTTCAGGTCTGTCTTTTCATTCTTTCCTGAGTTGTGTGTCTCTTTTTCTGACCCCCATCTCCCATAGATTGAGACTTTCTGAAAGTCTGGATTGTTTAAATATGGCTTTCTCTGCATCACTTGATATTCTTAGAAGTAGTGTTTTTTTTTTTTTTTTTTTTGAGATGGAGTCTTACTCTGTCGCCTGGGCTAGAGCGCAGTGATGTGACCTCGGCTCACTGCAACCTCCGCCTCCTGGGTTCAAGCGATTCTCCTGCCTCAGCCTCCCGAGTAGTTGGGACTATAGGCATGTGCCACCACAGCTGACTAAGTTTTTATTTTAACGGGGTTTCACCGTGTTGGCCAGACTGGTCTTGAACTCCTGATCTCAGGTGACCCACCAGCCTCGGCCTCCCAAAGTGCTGGGATTACAGGAATGCCACCGTGCCTGGCCTCTTAGAAGTAGATTTTTAAGCTGTTAATGAAAACTTTTAAAGATACCCGATGATTCATTAAGTGCTGTCAGCCCTCTTATTGTTTTTATCTCCACAGCTGGTTTCTCTGTGGCAGTGCCTTGTTGCTTGTCAGCTTATCAATTGCGTTTTACTGCATAGTCTACCTGGAATGGTATTGTGGAATTGGAGAATATGATGTCAGGTATCCAGCCTTGATACCTATTACCACTGCCTCCTTTATTGCAGCAGGAATTTGGTAAGTTAACTTTGAAATGACTAACAGGAATGAACAACAAATTTTTTTTTATCAGATAGTGATATACTTGGTCCAAACTTTGAAAGAAAAAAGGTATAACAGAAAAGTAGTCTCCTGGTCATTCATGCTCTCTGGTTCCCTTTTCATTAGTATCTCTTTCTCCTTCTATTTATGGATCTAGTTATTTAAAGCACAGATGGTGACATTCTGTACATATTTGGCATTTTGCTTTTTAAATGTATTTGACATTCAATACATATAGAAAAGTGGAAAAACTAAAATGAATGAATCAGTGAATGAATTCACATGAAGTGAGTATTGGTGTAAATTGAGCCAGCACAGTGGGAACCCCCTTCATTCTCCCTCACAGTTCCTACACCTTCCCTCCTGCCACAGGTAAATACTGCCCTGACCTTCATGGTAACTACTTGCTTTGCTTCCATTAGGTATTCTATTTTGTTTCATCTACGCTTTTGAACTTCATAGAAATGGATTGGCACAGGGTGTATTCCTTCACATTGAGCTGGCTGTGTGCAGCATTATGTGCAATTCTTTCATATTGTCGCCCGGAACAGTGACTCATCTTCATTGCCCTTTCGCATTCCATTGTTTAATTGAATCCCAGTTTCTCTTTTCCATTGTTGATTGTGTTTAGATTTTTTTCAATTTGGGGTTACTATAAGGGATGCTATAAAGAGCATTCTTGTATATGGCTCTTGTAGCACAGTGAACACATTTCAGTTGGGTACCCAACTGAAGTTGGTGTGTGTGTATATGTGTGTGTATATATATATATGTACCCCAAGGGGTAAAGTTGTTGACTTCAGTAAATCATGCCAAACCGCTTTCCAAAGTGGTTGTTCGTCTTTTTTTTCCTTTTATTTTTCAATGGATTCTTATAGTTTAGGATTCTTCCATAATGGTACTTATAGATGTTTCTCATTCTTTTAAGCAGTTGCATAGTTTTCACAGCATGGACATTATCATGATTTATTTAACCTGTCTTCTGTTGTTGGACTTAATTATATTTATACTCAAACAATGCCACAATGAATAACCTTCTTCATAAGATAATTAAGTGCTCAATGAAAAATACAAGGTTTTTTTGGGTTTGTTTATAAAAGTAATACTTGCTCACTGAGGAAAGAAAATCTGTAAATTACAGAAAAACACAAAGGAAATACATCCTATGATCCAACCAGAAAGAAAACTAGTTTTCCTATGTTGTGTGTAGCTCTTTAGTTTTTTCTTTCTTTATAGCAATTGGATTTTTTTTTTTTTTGGGAGGGAGACAGGGTCTCACTCTAGCACCCAGGCCAGAGTGCAGTGGTGTGATCACAGCTCACTGCAGCCTTGACTTTGCAGGCTTAAGTGATCCTCCTACCTCACTCAGCCTCCTGAGTAGTTGGGACCATAGGCACATACCTCCACACCTGGCTCTGTTTTGTATTTTTTGTAGAGATGGGGTTTCGCCATGCTGCTCAGGCTCGTCTCAAACTCCTGGCCTTAAGCCATCTGCTTGTGTCGGCCTCCCAAAGTGCTGGGATTACAGGCGTGCACCGTGACCACCCCCAGCCTAACTGAATTTTTATTTTGGAAGAACCACATACCTTTATACATATTCAGTTTAAATATATTCTTTCTATGACTCACTTTCTGTAGTTGAAGTTCAAAGTTGTTTGACAGTGTGATATGGTTATTGTTAACCTTTTTAGTGATGTGGGGGCATACAGATATGTTGTTTTACTTTTTCCCATAAGGCTAAGGTCATCTCCAGAAACACTGATTTTTTAGTGTGATTATGGTTATTTAATACTCACACTTATCAAAATATTATATATTAAAACCAATGACTATCTGAACTTAATTGAATATAGTTTTCCCTATTCTGTTCTTAGAAATTTCAGTCATTAAAAATCATTTATACTTAGAAAGTTTTTAATTTTACTTTGATGACAGGAATAGTGTTTTTCTCAATGAAAGATATAATAGCAGCTTATAAATGATAACTGTTTTCATTCTGTTTTTAAGAGAAAATACTTTGGTATTTTTTACCATGATAATTTAGTGTGTGGTTTCATAAAAACGGGCTGTAGCCATTTAAATTCTTGTTCAGGTGCAGAAACTAAGAGACTTCAGTTTCTATTAAGCCATGTCAACTCCTATTAGGAGACCTTTAGTGGTTTCAGTTCCAAGGCCTTCTTGAAGAAACTGTGATAATTGTGTAAGTATATCTAGAGTTTTCCTTTTCAGCATTGGCTAAGTCACATAACTGAGAATTATGATACATAGAGACAGTTGCTGACTGGATGAACTTTTCCACATTGAACTCTTTAAATCTAGATTCTAGAGTAAAATATATTGATGCATATCAGAGTCGTCAACTGTTTTATTTGTTGTTTTTTCAGCTTCAACATTGCTCTATGGCATGTGTGGTCATTTTTCACTCCGTTGTTGTTGTTTACCCAGTTTATGGGGGTTGTAATGTTTATCATACTTCTTGGATGATTTCTGAAGGTAAGATATCTGGTATGGTTTTTCTAAAAATGAACTCGTTTGAAAAATGTCTTTTATGACAATTTTGTTGTCCACACTAGAATTATCCGTCCATTGACCTCTGAGATAGAAGGGATTGATACTCTTTTTTTTTTTTTTTTTTTTTTTGTAGACAGGGTCTCACTCTGTTGTCCAGGCTGGAGTATAGTGGCATGATCACAGCTCACCGCAGCCTTGACCACCTGGGGGCTCAAGCAATCCTCCCACCTCAGCTTCCCAAGTAGCTGGTATTACAAACATGTGCTACCATGCTTGGCTAAGTTTTAAAAAACGTTCTGTAGAGACAGAGTCTCCCTATGTTGCCCAGGCTGGCGGGGTGGGGGACTGAGACTCCTTCTTTTGAAAAAGTTGGTTCTAAGTTACTACTTTTTAGACAAGGTACACTGCCTTGCAAAGACCTCATAAAGACAGGATTTGCACCTTCCAATTTAGTTAAATTCACACATTAGACCATTTTATGTTGAGATCATATTAATTTCTGTCAACTTACATTCAATGACTGTTGGCTAGATCATTCTTAAGACATGGGAATACAGGAAGAATGGACAATTTTACCCAATTGGGAAAAAAAAATCTGCCATCTTCTTACTATCCTGACTTCCTCATAAAAATGTGTTGGATGACACAATCAGCTTTGGTTTGGTGTTATTTATAGAATTTCTGCCTCCCCACAGATCACCCCATCCTGAGATCTGCTGCCTTACACAGTGGAGGCTGTTTTCTGAGTGTCAGATAACTCTGTTATTACATAAGTGTATACTGAGAATGCTCACTCCAGATGCCTAGGGGCATGGTGAAAAGGACAAAGTGCCTCCTGTCAGGTCACTTACATCAGAACTTGCAGAAAATCTGCTTTTTACAGCAGTTGACAGGTGTGGAAACTGAGGCCTATGGAAATGAAAGTTAATACACTAAATTTTCAAGATGTTAATGAAAAACAGACATTTCTGCCAACAGCATGCTCTCTATGGGATTTAAAGGAAGGTCAGTGGTAACCGTGTACAGAAGAAATGGACACAGTCTCATTGTTAGCAGTCTGAAAATAGTTGCTAGCACCTCCATGCCCGTTCCAATGTCTCCAGCCTCCTTCATGCACCTTGCTGTGTCTTGGGATCACTGGGAGCCCTCACTGGAGGCCCTTCATTCCTATACACTTGTGCCACAAGCGGCTCTGGGCCTGGAGGAATCCTACACATCTCAGAACACTTCCTCACCTGACCCTGTCAGCCATCTCTCTCCTCATGTTCTCAGCCCCTTCTTTGGCTCTTCAGTTTTGAGTTTTTACAGATGTTTGGGAGGTCTTACTCTGACATGAATTTATAATTGGTAATGGAGACTCAGACAGTGTTGTAGATCACAGAGTGAACTATGGTTTTTAGTGTTAAATGCAATAGCTTAAGATAGAATGTTTTCCTTGGTACATAAATGCTGGTTTTCTTTCAGATTTAAGGACATCTTCTTTTTTTTTTTTTTTTTTTTTTTTTTGAAGAGACAGGGTCTTCTGTGTTCCCAGGCTGGCTTTGAACTCCTGGGATCAAGCGATCCTCCTGCCTCACCCTTCAAAGTAGTTGGGACTACAGGCCCACGCCACCGTGCCTGGCTGGACATGTAAATTTGAAGTGAATGGTTAAACATCCAGCTAGCTGAAAGTATGGCAGACCCTAACAGAAAAGCTACAGTGTGTTTTTGCAACTATGAAGTGAATGGTTTCCTGGGAAAAATTGTGACTTTGTATAACTGTTGTTGAAGTCAGAATAAATTATATTTCACTTGCATATTCTTAAATTATTAAAATTTTCAGAAGTCAGTGATATAGGAATACTATTTTGCAATGTTAATCCATTTGAATATTTGGAGAAGGTGGTTTCATTATAGGTGCATAATGCACTCTTAATATTTTGAACAAATAGTTCACTCTTCCATTTAAGGGATAGCAGTTCCTTATATAAAATGACTGGATGTGTATAAAGGAATTATGTTGTCATGTGCCTTTAACCAGCTTTAGTAATTACTATCATCTCGTATTTATGATAGTTTTATTAGGTACAGGACCAAATGAAAGTATTTTACGTTTTCCCATCACTTTAGATTTTATCATTGTGTAAATTACTGGGTTTTTAGCATTTCCTAATGTGAAGTTTTAATCATTTTTAAGCATACATATTTTTTTCTGTACCATTTAAATAAAATATTTTTATAACTTTCTTGTGAGTTTTGTTCATGCAAACTTTGGAATAACTTCTGGTTTTTAGCTATTAGCACTTTGAATTAACTATATAAATAACAAGGGCTAACTCTGTTCCTCAAAGACTTTATAAAGACAGTATTTGCACTTTCAAATGCCATATGTCTGCATTTAATCTAAACAGCATAAGCATTGTGACAGAAGGTACCTCATGTTGATTGTTTTCTCTGTAAGGTGACTTCTAATAATGACTTGACTTAATCACCACTTGTGTGTGTGTCTGGTTCAGATCATACCCTGCCATTTACTAGCTGCAAGACCTTCAGCAGTATAGGTTTAGTATCCCTAATTTCAAAATCTGAAACTTTTTGGTTGCTGACATGACACTCAAAGGAAATGCTCATTGGAGCATTTCAGGTTTTGGAATATAATGCAAATATTCCAAAATCTAAAACACTTCTGGTCCCAAGCATTTCAGAGAAGTGGTAGTCAGCCTATAATCTTTTTTCAGCTGTGAAGTGGGAATAATATCTGTCTTATTGTGGATTGTGGGTAATAGTAATAATGTTTGTAAAACACCAATTACAGTGCCTGACACACAGTAGGTGTCCACTCAATAAATGGTAATGGAGAGGGAAAGAAAAGGGAAGCAGAATCGAGGATCAGGAATATCACATCAGGTTATGATATTTGCAAAAGGGAAAGTCAGGCATGATGAGTAGACAGAAGCAAACCCAGGTTGTGGTCATGGGTATGTGAAGGTGTGGCGAGAGTGTCATTTAAAATAGGGAGCAAGGCCAGGCGAAGGCCATAATCAGGCAGCTGAGTCAGGCAGTGATGTGAGGGTTCAGCATAACTGAGGCTGCAGCTCTGGAAGGTAGGGCATTTGGATCAGATCCCCTGGAGGGAGCTTGGGTGAAGAGTGCCCCAGTGTCAGCCTTCACACATTTTATATCTGTCTTTTATTTATTTATTTATTTTTCTTGAAGAGTATGCTTACAACATGGATAGAAATCTAAGGCTGGGATGTGTTTAAAACAATTAGTTAAAATCTAGTTTCCCAAGTGCTAGTAACTGGCCAATTAGGATGGTATGAAGATTATCCTATTACTTAAAAAGAGACTTTTTGAGACAGAGTCTTTAACTTGTCATAACATGTCTGAACAGTATCTAGTTTGAGACACTAAGATGGATAAGACATCAGTTTGGAAAGAGACCACATCAGTGCAACATGAATTCTGCTAAAATCGAAGCAAGAACAAACATCAATTTATTGTGAAGCTTGGGTGAAAAAACGGTGAAATCATTAATGCTTCACGAAAAGTTTATGGGAACAATGCCCCAAAGAAATCAACAACTTACAAATGAATAACTTGTTTTGAGAAGGTATCAGATGATGTTGAAGAGGAAGCCCTCAGTGAGAGACCTTACACACGAATCTTTGAGGAAAAAATTAATCTTGTTTATGCCCTAATCAAAGAGGACTGATGATTAACAGCAGTTAACAACAGCAGAAACAATAACCAGTGTCATAGACACTGAACACTTGGTTCAGGTTACACAATTCTGACTGAAAGCAAACTTTCCCACTTGATGGGCACCAAAACTGTTGTGCCCAGATCAACTGCAAACAACAGCAGAGCTTTCAATGGAAATTTTAAACAACTGGGACCAAAATCCTGAAGCATTTGTTAAAATAATTTGCAACAGGATGTGAAACATGGATTTCCTAGTACTATTCCTGAAGACAAAGCACAATCAAAGCAATGGCTACCAAGAAGTGGAAGTGCGCCACTCAAAGCAAAAGCAGACCAGTCAAGAGCACAGGTCATGGCAACAGTATTTTGGGGCTCAAGACACTTTGCTTGTTGACTTTCAGGAGGACCAAAGAATGGTAGCATCTGCTTATTATGAGAGGGTTTTGAGAAAGCCAAAACTTTAGCAGAAAATTCTTGGGAAAGCTTCGGCAGAGTCCTCCTCCACCACGACAATGCTTCTGCTTATTCCCGTCATCAAGGGCAATTTTGGGAGAATTTTGGTGGGAAATCATTACAGTCCCAATTTGGCTCCTCCTAACTTCTTTTTGTTTCCTAATCTTAAAAATTCTGTAAAGGGTACCCTTTTATCTTCAGTTAATGTGTAAAAGACTGCATTGATATGGTTAAATTCTCAGGACCTTCAGTTCCTTAGGCATGGGCTAAATGGCTGTGTCATGACTTACAGAAGTGTGTTGAACTTGATGGATCTTATGTTGAGAAATAAAGTTTGTATTATTATTTTTAATTCATTTTTCTCCAAATTTTGAAGTCCGAGGGTACATGTGGAATGGCTAGATTGAGTTCATTAATATATGCATTACTTTGCATAGTTATTTTTTGTGGTGAGATTTCTTAAAATCTACTCTCTTCACAATTTTTAAAATGCTATAAATTGTTATTAACTATAGTTACTATGTGTACAATAGGTCTCTTGAACTTACTCTTCTTAATTGAAATTTGGTACCCTTTGACAAATATCTCCCAACCCCCCAATTCCCCCTGCTGCCCAGCCCCTGGTAGCCACTATTCTACTCTCTACCTATATGACCTCAGCTTTTTTAGATTCTATATATAAATGAGATCATGTGGCATTTGTCTTTCTGTGCTTGGCTTATGTCACTTAACATAGTATCTTCCAGGTTCATATCCATATTGTTGCAAATGTCAGGATTTCCTTTTTTTTTTTTTTTTTTCTTTTTTTGAGACAGGGTCTGGCTCTGTCACCAAGGCTGGAGTGCAGTGGCACAATCTCAGCTCACTGAAACCTGGACCTCCCAGGCTCTAATGATCCTCCTACCTCAGCCTCCCAAGTAGCTGGGACTACAGGTGCGCACCACTGGGTCTGGCTAATATATATATATATTTTTTTTTGACACAGAGTTTCACTCTTGTTGCCCAGGCTGGAGTGCAGTGGCGCGATCTCGGCTCACCCGCAACTTCTGCCTCCCGGGTTCAAGTGATTCTCCTGCCTCAGCCTCCTGAGTAGTTGGGATTATAGGCATTTTTACTAGAGATGAGGTTTCTCCATGTTGGTCAGGCAGGTCTCAAACTCCCGACCTCAGGTGATCCACCTGCCTCGGCCTCCCAAAGTGCTGGGACTACAGGCGTGAGCCACCACGCTCAGGCTTTTTTGTTTTTTTGTTTTTTGTTTTTTTCTGTAGAGTTGAAGTTTTGCCATGTTGCCTAGCTGGTCTTGAACTCCTGGGCCCAAGTGGTCCACCCACCATGGCCTCCCAAAGTATTGGGATTACAAGCGTGAGCCATTGTGCCTGGCCATTTCCTTCCTTTGAAGGCTGAATGAATAGTACTCTGTTCTGTATGTATACAACGTGTATACATACACACATTTTCTTTGTTCATTCGTCCATTGATGGATGCATAGGTTAATTGCATATCTTGACTATCATTTGTGTGTTATGGCTTGAATTTTCTCTCACCAGAAGATCTGTTGAAATCCTAACCCCTGGTCCTCTGATTGTGGCCCTATTTGGAAATGGAATCTTTGTAAATTTAATTAAGTTGTAAATTACAATGAAGTCATACTGGAGTAGGGTGGGCCCTTAACCCATTATGACTGGTGTCTTTATAAGAAGAGGAAAAGAGACACAGATACAGAGGAAAGATGGTTAAATGACAACAGAGGCAAAGATTGGAGTGATACAGCCACAAGGCAACGAATGCTAAGGGTTGCCAGCAACCAGCAGAAACTGGAAGAGGCCAGCGCTACTGGAGCCTTCAGAGGGAACTTGGCTCTTCTGACATCTAGATTTTGAACTTCTGGCCTCCCAAACTGAGAGAATAAATTTTCATTGTTTTAAAGCCACCCAGTTAGTGGCACTTTGTTACACCCATCCTAAGAAATGAATACACTTGGCTGTGCTTGGTGGCTCACGCCTGTAATCCCAGGACTTTAGGAGGCTGAGGTGGGTGGATCACGAGGTCAGGAGTTCGAGACCAGCCTGGCCAACATGGTGAAACCCCCATCTCTACTAAAAGTACAAAAAATTAGCCAGGCATGGTGGTGTGCACCTGTAATCCCAGCTACTTGGGAAACTGAGGCAGGAGAATCACTTGAACCCAGGAGGCAGAGGTTGCAGTGAGCCATGATCACACCACTGCACTCCAGCCTAGGCGATAGAGTAAGACGCTGTCTCAAAAAAAAAAAAAAAAAAAAAAAGAAAGAAAGAAAAGAAACAGATACACTAACTCTTTTGTTCTTAAAAATACTGGGATTACATAGCTACCACCAAAGGTGACTGGGGGCAAAATGTTCTAATTGCCCCTTGAGACCTTCTATTATCTCTGGTAGCTGAGTGTGCTAGGGGGCCTCTGGCCTTGTGAAATCCCATCATCTTCACTGGAAGAAGGGAGCTCATGCGATCTTTAAAAAGTCAGGAAACAACAGGTGCTGGAGAGGATGTGGAGAAATAGGAACGCTTTTACACTGTTGGTGGGACTGTAAACTAATTCAACCATTGTGGAAGACAGTGTAGCAATTCCTCAAGGATCTAGAACTAGAAATTACCATTTGATCCAGCGATCTCATTACTGGATATATACCTAAAGGATTATAAATCATGCTACTATAAAGACACCTGCACATGTATGATTATTGCAGTACTATTCACAATAGCAAAGACTTGGAACCAACCCAAATGTCCATCAATGATAGACTGGATTAAGAAAATGTGGCACATATACACCATGGAATACTATGCAGCCATTAAAGAGGATGAGTTCATGTCCTTTGTAGGGCCATGGATGAAGCTGGAAACCATCATTCTGAGCAAACTATCGCAAGGACAGAAAACCAAACACCGCATGTTCTCACTCATAGGTGGGAATTGAACAATGAGATCACTTGGACACAGGGTGGGGAACATCACACACTGGGGCCCCTTGTGGGGTACGGGGACAGGGGAGGGATAGCATTAAGAGAAATACCTAATGTAGATGACGAGTTACTGGGTGCAGCACACCAACATGGCACATGTATACATGCGTAACAAACCTGCACGTTGTGCACATGTACCCTAGAACTTAAAGTATTTAAAAAAAATAAAGAAGGGAGCCCATGTCTGAGGGCAGCATGTCTGCCTGTCCATCTGCGTGGTACTGAATCATCACTGGGGGGCAGGTGCCTGGTCAGGACGTTTCCAGCTTTTACACTGATTGAGCCATGCCACACAGTTCTCAGGACACAGTGTGGGCAGGGGTAAGATGCGCCAAATGTGGTGAAAACAGAAGGCCTGGGTGCTACCAGAGCATCATATCTGACCCCTTGTATCTGCCCACCACAGAGCAGGGGTCAGTCATAAGAAATTGGGGGCCCCGTGTGGCTCAGATTTTTTAAAAAATATCTCACCGGTGGAAGGCAGAACACAGTGTGGGTAAATCTCTGATTTATTTATTTATTTATTTATTTATTTATTTATTTAGATGGAGTCTCGCTCTGTCATCCAGGCTGTAGTCCAGTGGCACAATCTTGGCTCACTGCAACCTCTGCCTCCTGGGTTCAAGCGATTCTCCTGCCTCAGCCTCCCAAGTAGCTGGGAGTACAGACGCGCATCACCACACTGGCTATTTTTTGTATTTTTAGTAGAGATGGGGTTTCACCATGTTGGCCAGGCTAATCTCGAACTCCTGACTTCAGGTGATCTGCCTCGACCTCCCAAAGTGCTAGGATTATAGGGTCTCAGTTAGTTTTAACATTGTCTTGAGATTACAATAAAGGGGGCTGACTTTAGCCTCCAGAAACTTTCATTTCATTGCATCTTAAAAAAAAATGCAGGCCAGGCACGGTGGCTCACGCCTGTAATCACAGAACTTTGGGAGGCCAAGGCAGGTGCATCATGAGGTCAGGAGTTGAGACCAGCCTAGCCAGCATGGTGAAACCCCATCTCTACTAAAAATACAGAAATTAGCCAGGCATGGTCGCAGATGCCTGTAATCCCGGCTACTCGGGAGGCTGAGGCAGGAGAATCGCTTGAACTTGGAAGGCAGAGGTTGTAGTGAGCCGAGATTGTGCCACTGCACTCCAGCCTGGGTGACACAGTGAGACTCCATCTCAAAAAAAAAAAAATGCAGGTAGCCCAGGGACAGGCATTCCACCTGATTTTCAGATGGTGACTGCGCGTTATTTATCTTTGTATACAGCGGGTTAAGGTACTGCTAACTACTGGAACATTTCAGACTTGTGGTGGCTTAGCACAATGGAAATTTATTTCTCACTTGTGTAAGGTCCAGCTTCAGGAGAGGAAGCTGCCTCACCAGTCACTGGGGAGACAGGCAGACTGCCTCTTCCATCTTCAGCTCAGGCCCCCAGGCATCCATTGGTAGGAAGAGGAGGGGAGAATGTGGAGGGTTCCTAGTAGGTTTACTGGATCCTCTTCCTGGACTGCCTTTCCAGACCCCGCCCCCTTCCGCCTGGCCATCCACTCCTAAGCCTAAAGAATGTACAGGAGGCCGGACGCGGTAGCTTGAGCCTATAATCCCAATGCTTTGGGAGACTGAGGTAGGAGGATGGCTTGAGCCCAGGAGTTTGAGATCAACCTGAACAACATAGCGGGACCGCTGTCTCTACAAAAAACAACAACCTAACAAACACAAAAAAAGAGCCAGGCGTGGTAGCACACACCTGTAGTCTTAGCTATTCGGGAGGTTGAGGTGGGAGGAGCATTTGAGCCCCAGAGTTCCAGGCTGTAGTGAGCTATAATCACACCACTTCATTCTAGCCTGGGAGACATAGGGAGGCCCTGTCTCTATTAAAAGTAAATAAAGAAAGAAGATTGTGCAGGTGTTGCCTCCTCCCTGAACCTCTTAGCCTTCCTGTAGACCTGGGTTCCTCCCAGGCCCCTCTTCTAGCCCTGCTTAAGGGTGCTGTGCTGCTTACTCTGTCTCCACCCACAAGCTCCTAGAAGTTGAGGGCTAAGTCTCACAGGTCATGCTCCCCAGCTTCCCAGTGAGGGCTCATTAGCTGTTTGTCTATTGCTGTTTCTCTGCCTGAACATCAGCTCCACCTGAGCAGAGCCTTTCATAGCTGAAACCCCAGCGCCTAGAACAGAGACCAGCAAATGATTCATAAGTCAACACGTAAATATGTGTTGATCAAATGAATGAACGCATGAATTGGAAGAATGATGGTGGCAAGGCAGGGTCCCCCAGGTTGACTCCTTGCCGGCCCAGGGCTACCCGCCCCTCCTTTACTAGTCAGGACCTGCTATTGCAATTTGCTGCGCTCAGCGCAAAACAAAAATATGGGCCCTCTTGTTCAAAAATTAAGAATTTCAAGACGTCAAGAGCCTTAAACCAAGAGAGAAAGGGTGTCTTCCGAGGCCCAGCCCTGGGCTGCTGCATGGTGGGATGTTGACTCGCCCCCGCCTGGCTCCCAACTCCCCTCTCCAACCTGCGGCTGGGGTCCGGCGCCTTCCTGTCAGCCACGCCTGACCCGTAGGACGCTCTTCTGCAGAAACTTCCCAGACCTCCGCTTAGCGGCACCCAAGCGGGGAGCCTTGGCGGACGCATCCCCTTCCGGGAGCAGGCGGTGCTAGGCGGGCACCGGGGCTTTGGAAGGGGCTGGTGGAGAGGCTTGGGCGCGGGTAGCCCTAGGGCAGACCCTGGGGCGTCCCCCATTCCAGCTCCTCTCGGTCTGGAATGGCTGCCGCTCCTTGGGAAGAGGGTACGGGATGGTCTCTTCTTAGAAAGTGACTCAGGTCTTATTCCGCGTCGGGGCATCTCGCAGCCAACACACAGGCACACCAGACGGACAAACAGAAAAACCCACAGAAGGCGGCCCCTCCCCCAATTCAGAGAGCCAGTGACGGGCGTTCCTCCACCCCTAACCAGACACACCCGAAGACAGACGGCCAGAGTGACCCGCACAGAGAAGACAATACGGAAATACGCAGGGACGAGGACAGACCAAAGGACGCTCGGACACGGACCCAGGCAGGATCACCTGGACCTCTGGGTTCCCCAACGGAGACCCTCGGGGAAGGCCCGGAGCATCGCACGCCCCTGGGGAGCCCCGGGCACCCCACTTGGCAACAGCCACCCCCACCCCCGCGCACACCCCCTCGGGCTGGCTCCAGGAGACCCCCTCTCCCCAGCCCCGCAATCCCGCGACCCCGGGAGGCACCTCTCGTCACCCAGGGTTTCCGGGGCGCCCGGACAGGGGCAGGGTGGGCGGGCGTCGGCGCAGGGGTGAGGGCTGCAGACGGCGGGCAGGGGCTGGGCGCGCGGGGGGGAGGTGCGGGAGGACGCGCAAGTGTCTCGGCAGTGCTGGCCTGTGTCCCAGGGATCAGGAGCGGGGAGCTGTCCGCGTGGGTCCCGGAGCGGGCAGGGGGCTGCCCGGGGCGTTGCCTAGTGAGAGGCAGTGGGCAGGGGAGCTCGTAGAATCCTGGGTCAGCGGGGTGGGGCGCTGGGTAAGTGGACAGGGTGGTACCTTGACGGAGGACGAAGGGGTAGAAGAGGGGAGGGCGGGCGTCGGGAGGTGACAGGAGAGGGGGCAGGTTGGCAGGGGCGTGGAGTAGGAACAGGAGGGGAGTTGAAAAGGGGGGTGCTGGTTGGCAGAGGCGTCGGGCCAAGGACAGGAGCCAGGAGCGCAGGCGGAGCCCGACGGTAGCCACCCCCGGGACCAGACTTGGCGCGGGTGTCTCGAAGATGCTCGAGGGCCTGGGGTCGCCCGCCTCGCCCCAGGCAGCTGCGAGCACCTCGGTCGTGGGGTCGTCGGGGCCCGCGGCCAGCCCGCCTCCCTCCCCCTCGGCCCCGAGGTCCCCGGAGTCCCCGATCCCCCAGCGGGGCGGTGTGCGCGCCAGCGTCCCACAGAAGCTGGCCGAGACGCTGAGCAGCCAGTATGGGCTGATCGTGTTCGTGGCGGGGCTGCTGCTGCTGCTGGCCTGGGCGGTGCATGCCGCGGGCGTGGGCAAGAGCGACCTGCTGTGCTTCCTGACGGCGCTCATGCTGCTGCAACTGCTGTGGATGCTGTGGTACGTGGGCCGCAGCTCCGCGCACCGCCGCCTCTTCCGCCTCAAGGACACGCACGCCGGCGCCGGCTGGCTGCGCGGTGAGTCCAGGCACCGGGCGAGCGGGTCTCGGCCTCCTCGCCCGCTGGCTGCATCCTGAGGCGGCTCTGCGCATTTCCCACCGCTGCCGTCTTCCCTTCAGCTTTTTCTGCCTTGGTCTCTGTGCATCTTTCCTTGCTTTCCCGTCTGCCCTTCTTTCCTCTCTCTTTCCCAGACGCTTCCATCATTACAGCTACAGTCACAGAAATCTCTCCAGTCCTTCCCTGGCTTAAAGCTATGCAGTGGCCCTACTGACCCCATGATGGAGGCCACACTCCCTCTCCTGGCACTCAGGGCCTTCTAGCATCCGACCCCAGAGGGCCCGTTTCCTTTGATCCCCTCCTTTGTTCTCATCCTGTCCTGGGGTCATTCTCGCGGACTTTCTTCTCCCTTCACAGAATCTCTGCCTCTGCACACTCGGCACCTTGGGTTTCCTCCTCCAGGAATGTCTTTTCCACTCTCCCGCCTGCCTCCCTGCTTTCCCAGACAGGGTTCAGGCCTCACCCCATTCTCCCCGCGAAGCTTCTCCGACCCCCTTCTCTTCCCCCCTTTGCAGGTCTGACCACACGCCCCCAGCCCGCACTGGGCCCCAGTGTTCTTGTCCACATGTCTGTACCCTCCACTCCACTGGGGAGCTCTGTGATCCCTGTCTCTCGGTCCTAGAGCCACCTCAGGGCCTGGCACGAAGTGGGTGTTGAGAAAATGGGAGGGGGGGATGAATGAAGTAATGAATGCGTGGATGCAGAGTGGGGCAGAGAGGGATAGAGGCTCCTGCTGGTACTCACAGGCATTGACTGAAATTGTCAAGATAGGAACTCTCCCTTCCTCAAGGGGCTGCCACTTATTTTTTTTTTTTCTGAGACAGTGTTGCTCTGTTTCCCAGGCTGGAGTGCAGTGGCACAATCACAGCTCACTACAGCCTCTTCCTCCTGGGCTCAAACAATCCTCCCACTTCAGTCTCCTGAATAGCTGGAGTTCCAGCACACATGGTCTTGCACACATGGCTAAGTTTTGTTTTATTTTGTATAGATAGGGACTCGTTGTGTTGTCTTCTGGTCTCAAACTCCTGACCTCAAGGGATCCTCCTGCTTTGGCCTCCCAAAATGCTGGGATTACAGGCATGAGCCACTGTGCCTGGCTGGAGCTGCCAGTCTTGAATGGGAGACAGACATGGTGCAGGTGAAAGGGAGGAGGTCATGGGGAGCATGCTTGTGAAGAAAGCCTCTGTCTGAGTAACCTTCCCGGGAGAGGCTGGGTGCATTTCACACCATGTGGTCCGACACATCACACATGGCCACTTGGATTCTCATATTAGACCTGAATTTAAATCTCCATTAGAGTGGGGCTTCCGTGTTCCTTGCATGCATGAGCTTGGGCAAGTTACTTGATTGCCTCCCTTACCCTGAACCCTGGTTTCAGCATCTGTAGAACAGGGATCCCGCACTGGATAGGATCCAGTGACTGACGAGGTGGCTGCCCAGCACACACTAGGCCTCCTTTCCACATTTCTTTCAAAGGTCCTGGCCAGATGCCACCTTCTTTCCAAATGCCTGCCAGGAATTACTCCTCACTTCCATGGACCACCATGACCTTCTTTCTGTAAAGGTCTTTTGGTCTTTGTCCATTCCTGCCTTGTATTATGACTATTAGATATTAACCTTATCATCCAGATGAGATTTTAGGCTTCTTAGGCTCAGGGACTGGATCTACTATCTTGCTTTTGGGAAAATTTGATACCATTGCAGGGTGGTCCAAATTCCTGTTCTGAAAATGGTTGTTTTAGGGAAGTTCATGGTTTTGTGATTCTGTGAATGACAGTGAATCTGGTACTATTTAAAACAAGGCACAAAGTGTTGTTTTAGGATATTGACTTACACAGGCTAAAAAGGATTATACACATGAGCCTTCACCTGTGCTTTCATGCAGTCAAAGCCCCCTTTTCTGTTCCTCACTTCTTTTTCTCCTCTATCCTTTTTTTCCCTTCTTCCTTCCCTCCTTCTCCTTTCCTTTCTTCCTCCTCCCTCCCTCCCTATTTCTTCCCCTTCCTTCCTCTTTCACTTTCCTTCTTTTTTTCTTTTCTTTTCTTCTTCTTCTTTTTTTTTTTTTTAAGATGGAGTCTTGCCCTGTCTCCCAGGCTGGAGTGCAATGGTGTACAATCTTGGCTCACTGCAACATCCATCTCCTGGGTTCAAACGATTCTCCTGCCTCAGCCTCCCGAATAGCTGGGATTATAGGTGCCTGCCACCATGCCCAGATATTTTTTGTATTTTTAGAAGAGACGGGGTTTCATCATGTTGGCCAGACTGGTCTCGAACTCCTGACCTCATAATCCACCTGCCTCGGCCTCTCAAGGTGCTGGGATTACAGGTGTGAGCCACCATGCCCGGCCTCCCTTTCCTTCTTTTTTCCTCATTTTCTTTCTCTCTTCTCCTCCTTCATCCTTTCTTCCTCTCTTCCTTCCTCTATCCTCTCCACCATCCCTCTTCCCTGTCTCTCTCCTTTCTTTGTCTTCCTTCTTCTTTTCCTCTCTCCCCTGCTGTTTTTTTGTTTGTTTGTTGTTTTTCTTTCTTTTCTTTTTTTTTTTGATGGAATCTCACTCTATTGCCCAGGCTGGAGTGCAGTGGCTCGATCATGGCTCACTGCAACCTCCACCTCCAGAGTTCAAGTGATTCTCCTGCCTCAGCCTCCTGAGTAACTGGGACTACAGGTGCACACACCACCGCACCCAGCTAGTTTTTGTTATTTTTTAGTAGAGACAGTGTTTCACCATGTTGGCCAGGTTGGTCTCAAACTGCTGAGCTCAGGTTATCTGCCTGCCTTTGCCTCCCAAAGTGCTGGGATTACAGACGTGAGCCACCACACCTGGCCTGGTGCATTTAGAATGTTCTCCTTCTCTCCTCCTCCTTCTCCTTCTCCTTCTCCTTCTCCTTCTCCTTCTCCTTCTCCTTCTTCTCCTTCTCCTTCTCCTTCTCCTTCTTCTTCTTGTCAGTCTGTGCTTATCCAAGGAATGCTCTTCTTTATATTGAAGTGCAGTTAACTTCCCAGAACCATCATCCTCTTCCCTGGAGCTTCTGTCATCATTCATTTATTCATCTGATCCATTCATCCATCCATCTGTCCATGCATCCATCCATGTTTTTTTGTTCTTCCTCTTTCTCTGCCTCCTCCCAGGTTGACTCCGAGCATTGGCGCCTGAGTCTATGGGTGAATGGTTGCACCATTTCCCAAGATTGGGAAGCCAAAGGGAAGAGCAGGGTGGGGACACAAAACCAATGACATGTTACATTTCTCTTGTGGACATGCTACGTTTGAGGTGTCTTTGGGACACTAAGTAGAGAGGGAATAAATGGGCGAGGTAGAGAGAGCATGTGATAGGTGTTCAGTAGATGGTGGCTGTTTAGACATTCAGGGAGTTTCCTCATAATAATGTAATTCAAGTGAGGTGTGTGTATCATGGAAATGGTGTTGGCTCTGGAAGGCTTGACTTGAGGTCTCAGCTCTATCACCTTCACCTTTCTAGTCCCGCTTTCCTCATCAGTAAGATAAGAATCCCAGCCTTTCTGGGAGGAGCTGAGGGATGTTGAGAGAAGCAGTTTGCAAAGAACTGGCCATTCCTGTGGGTTCATCAAAGAAGCAAGAAGCTACTTATTAGTGTCGGGAAAATGAGTGCCAAAAGGAAGCACTCCAGCAGGGACTAGGGTTTCCTCTGGAATTCTAGCTGGAAAGACAGGTTTGACCCAGGAACTCAGCTCTGCCCTGGTGCTGGTGACAATCTTAGATCAATTGGCAGAGGGCAAATCCCTCAGGAAAAAGAGGAGTGATCTCCAAGATCCATTCTGGGGCCACTATGAGAGTCTTGCCTAACTGCATGCATTTTTTTACATATTTATTTTCTTAGATGAAATTTCTGGTCCAATGGAAAATATAGACATAGTGTCACAATTTCAATACAAACAAGAGAACGTTGCTGCCAAAAAAATCAGATGCAAGCTTGGCTTTCATTGGAAAGGAAGTCAGACTGTGCATGGGGGGGTATCATCCTTCTTGAGCATTTTACAGGCCCCTGGAAAGACTGGTGGCAGGAGGAACAAAAGGAGGGTCAGTCTAGAAGAGAGAAGGGTGAGGAGGTCACAGAGTAGAAAGTGCTGCTGCCTTGCACCTGTCAGCTCCAGGCCATCCTCTGTCTTTCAGCAAATAAGAGTCATTTCCTCTGGGAAGCCTCTCCTGATAGTTTCAGACAAGGGGCAGCTCCCAGGTTGTATGGTCTCATAGCACTCTTCATTTTCTTTCTAGCACTAATCAAGCAGGAGATTGTATTATTCAGTGACTGTTGGGGTAGCCAGACTGAGCCGCTAAAGGCAGAGACCCTGTCTGAATGTGCTTTCCATTGTATCCTGAGCTCCTGGCATGGTGCCTAACATGTAGTAAACACCAATTCATATCTACTGAATAATGGAATGAATGAATGAGTGGATGGATGGATGGATGGATAGATGGATGACTAGATGCGTGAATGCATAAGTGAATGGTGATAGAAGCTCCAGGGAAGAGGATGATGGTTCTGGGAAGTGAACTGCACTTCAATATAAAGAAAAGCATTCTAAAGTAAGCACCAGGCCAGGCGCGGTGGCTCACGCCTGTAATCCCAGCACTTTGGGACGCTCAAGTGGGCAGATCACCTGAGGTCGGGAGTTTAAGACCAGCCTGGCCAACATGGTGAAACCCTGTCTCTACTAAAAATATAAAAATTAGCTGGGTGTGGTGGGGTGCCTGTAATCCCAGCTACTCAGGAGGTTGAGGCAGGAGAATTGCTTGAACCTGGGAGGCAGAGTTTGCAGTGAGCGGAGATTATGCCACTGCACTCCAGTCTGGGGAACAGAGTGAGACTCCATCTCAGTAAAATAAAATAAAATAAAAAATAAATAAAGTAAGTACCAGCTGGTGATGGAAGGGTGCGCTTTGAGAGATGTTGAGCCTCCCAGGCCTGGGTTTGTCCAAGTAGAGGTCAGATGGCTGCCAGTCATGATGCATTGGAAAGCATTCTTGCATGGGATAGAATGTAGACTAACTCTGTGAGACTTTCCACCTCTAAGAGGGGGGTTCAAGATTCTAGCCTCCTAGGAGGGATTTGGGTGCCTACCAAAGAGGAGGGGGCTCCCTCTGCCATCACTAGATGGGTACCCTATATAGTCTTTGGATTATTCTCAAGTATTGTAGCTGGTAAACTTTCTTCTTTTTTTTTTTTTTGAGACGGAGTCTCACTCTGTGGCCCAGGCTGGAGTGCAGTGGCCGGATCTCAGCTCACTGCAAGCTCCGCCTTCCAGGTTTACGCCATTCTCCTGCCTCAGCCTCCCAAGTAGCTGGGACTACAGGCGCCCACCACCTCGCCCGGCTAGTTTTTGTATTTTTAGTAGAGACGGGGTTTCACCGTGTTAGCCAGGATGGTCTCGATCTCCTGACCTCGTGATCCGCCCGTCTCGGCCTCCCAAAGTGCTGGAATTACAGGCTTGAGCCACCGCGCCCGGCCGTAGCTGGTAAACTTTCTAATTGATTCTAACGCATCGACTTTTTCTGGGCAATTGAGTGATGACAATAACATCCTGCTTATAGAACTTTCTAGGTGAGGAATACTGTTCTAGGCGACTTCCATATAATGACTCACTTAATCTCCTCAGCACCCCTATGAGATAGGTGTTATTACTGTCATTACACCTTAGAGATGGGGAAACTGAGGCAAAGGTAAGTTACATAATTGCCCAAGGTCATCAACTAATAAGTGGTAGGAATTGGGCAGCTGGCCTCTGCCACTCTGTGTTCTACTGTCTTTTAGAGCATGATTTTTGTCAATATTCCATGGACATCCAACCTCGTATACTCTGTTTTGAGGTATGCAAGATTTTATATACATATAAAAGCAAGTTCATTGATTGTATGATTCAATTCTTCTATGTCTTATATTTTGTCTACTTGATCTATCTAGTTCTGAAATTTTCTGTTCTTTTTTTTATTACCAGCAGTTAAATATATAAAGCAGGGAGGCTGAGGCAGGAGAATCCCTTAAATCTGGAAGGCGGAGGTCACAGTGGGCAGAGCTTGGACCATTGCACTCCAGCCTGGCCCAGAAGAGCAAAACTCCATCTAAAATATATATAATATATATATATATGTATATATGTGTATATATATTTATTTATATTTATATATATTTATACATATATGTGTATATATAAAGCAAAAACTGTTTTATTTGGGCACACGTATGGCTGTTATATCTTCCTCATACAGTCTGTCTTTTATCATATGTAGTGATAAAGGAGGAGGGATTCTTTATCCTACTTATTACATTAAGTTTAAATCCTGTATGATCTGATATTAATATTGCCATTCCGACTTTCTTTTTGTTTGCATTATCTGATTCCTCTTTGTCCACTACTTTATTTGAAACCTTTATTACTTTGTTAAAAGTGTGATTTGTGTAAAGATCATGTAACTAGGTTTTGTTTTTAATTCAATCTTCCTATTGTTGCTTACTACTTAGTGGGAGGATTTAGATCATTCTAATTTAGAGTAATAATTCATATATTTGACTTTTTTGTTTCCATTTTTCTTTATGATGTTTATGATGATATATTTTACATTCCTATTTCTTCCTTTTCCTTTTCCACATGTTTGCCTTTTTTGAGCATTTGAAAAATTTATTGTGACTTTTTTATTCCATTAATGGCCATTTTTTTTCTTTCCTTACTCTCATAATCAGATGCATATTACTTCATTCTTTTTTTTTTTTTTTTGAGATGGAGTCTCGCTTTGTCGCCCAGGCTGGAGTGCAGTGGCATGATCTTGGCTCACTGCAACCTCCACCTCCTGGGTTCAAGTGATTCTCCTGCCTCAGCCTCCTGAGTAGCTGGGACTACAGGTGCCCATCACCACACTGGGATAAGTTTTTGGTTGAGATGGGGGTTTCACCATGTTGACCAGGCTGGTCTCGAACTCCTGACCTCAAGTGTTCTGCCCATCTTGGCCTCCCAAAGTGCTGGGATTATAAGTATGAGCCACCGCGCCCGGCTGCCTATTACTTCATTCTTATTTGAAAACAAAATATTGAACATTTCCCTCAGCGAGCCACACTGTGTCCCAGTCCAAGATGCTTGCTGCCCCCACATCCTCTCTACCTCATGGGATGGGACCTTTAGTGTGCATTTGCCTCCCTGTTCCTTTCCCTTCCTCCCTCTCCCTTTCTGTTTATTTACCATGAAGGCTTTCAAAGGTTTTTCTTTGTTCCGTATCCAGTCCTTCTCCAACTTAGGTTTTTTTTTTATTATTGTTGTTTGTTTGTTTTTGGTGTTTTTTTGTTTTTGTTTTTGTTTTTTTTTTGAGACAGAGTCTCTCTCTGTCACCCATGCTGGAGTGCAATGGCACAATCTTGGTTCACTGCAACCTCTGCCTTCTGGGTTCAATTGATTATCCTGCCTCAGCCTCCTGAGTAGCTGGGACTACAGGTGCTTGCCACCACACCCGATTAATTTTTGTATTTTTAGTAAAGATGGGGTTTCACCATGTTGGACAGGCTGGTCTCGAACTCCTGACCTCAGATGATCTGTCCGCCTCGGCCTCCCAAAGTACTGGGATTACAGGTGTGAACCACTGCTCTCGGCCGAACTTAGGGGTTTTGTAGAGATGGTTAATAGAATTTCGCCTCAAAATGTCTATTCTGTATGACAAGTCTATATAGGGCATGTAAATTACACATGTCAGGCAGTTTATCCATTGGAATTTAAGTTCTTTTCTTCTTTTCTCTCCTATTAATCTAATCATCTATCTCCATCTGTCTCTCTATCCTTTATGCCTCCACCCTCCTCCAGCCTTCCACAAAGTTGATTGGTCACTGTAATTTGCTCTCCTTTTCATCTTCCCCTCTTTTGGGGACTCTCTTCCAGTTCCAAGCTGTTTGGTTAAAGTCCTTTGTCAGACGAGTTATGTGGATGACAGTTTTCTCTCACCCTCTGTTCTCTGTTCAACAGTCACCTCCTTTCCTGTCCATGTACCTTCAACCTCAGTCCCCTTTTCTGCTTTACTTTTCTTCATGCACTTAGCACTTCCTGACATTCCTTATATGTCTACTATTTACTGGTTTATTTTTTGCCTTCCCCACTAGACGTGAAACTCCTCAAGGCAGATACTCTGTTTTATTGACCTTTGTCTCTTCAGTGCCTGGGACAATGCCTGGCCCATGGTTGCTGCTCAATAAATACTTGTGGAAAAAATTACATTTTGTATATCTTCAAACATCATTCTGCCTTTTGCCCTGACATGTGGGCGACATCTTAGCTGGGAACAAGGTTTCTGAGGTGCAGTCCTTTCCTTGCGGCAGATTCTTCGATTGTCTTCTGGTTTCCCAGGCTGCACAGAAAAAGTCTGTTGCCAGCTCATCGCTCTGATATTTTGTGCACACCCCAATTTATGCAATATTATACTTGTATATTTTTGTTTCTACAGCAATCTCGTATGTCTGTCTTTGAGCCCGTCGCACAATGTCTCATGCATAGTAGGAGTCCCCAAGATATTTGTTGTATAAATAACTGGATGAATGAATCCATGGATGAATGGATGAGCACAGGAAGAAAGGGAGGACTTAAAGAGTATAAGAAAATATATAAATATTTATTACTGAACATTTGATATGTCAACCACAGAGATGGTTTAGACCAGTAGTTTTCAAAGTGGGGCCTAGATTAACAGTGGCAGCCCCACTTGAAAACTTGTTAGAGATGCAAATTTTGGTAGCCCCGCCCAGACCTACTGAATCAGAAACTCTGGAGGCGGAGCCCAGGAATTTGTGTTTTAACAAGATGCAGTCTCCAGTTTGAGAGCCACTGCTGTAGACCATCCTCATTTTCTGTATGGGATCCTGAGGCTGGGAGCAGGAAGTGACTCACGTGTTCTGTGAGTGTCCAGGTCCCTATAGTTTCAGGCCTGTGCTCTTGCCACTCAACCACGCTGCCTCGCCTCATCTTGCTATGTTTTTTTGTAATTAAAACCAACCACATATTTGTCAAAACATTTCAAAGCACTGGGATCGAATCTCCACTCTTACAAAGCTTCTGATTTCATTGGGGCATTTCCAGGATTAAAAAAAAAAGTGAGTTAGAGTTGTTTCTATAAGGCTTTGAGCAGTGGAAAAGTGCCAGGCGATTGCATTACTTTTCAGAGGAGGCTTCTCAGGCTGGAGCTGTAACGTTATAGCCCAATGTTATGGCTCATGCCCTCCTCTCTGCTCAGTGCCTTAATGCACGTCCTATGTGATCCAGTTTCCTCCTGTTAGTGGGAGCAAATGTGTAAATGGCGGTCAATGCTAGCTCAGGAGAGAGATGAGGATCTCTGACTTGATCAAGCGCTCATGATCATGGCCCTTTTCTCACTAATTTCTTCATTTGTCACCAAGTGTCTTTTTAATGTATTTTGTATATTCCTTTCCAGTCTTTTTTATATGCATATTTTTTATTAGTTTGTTTTTATATTTTGGGCAAAACCATGCTCATTATCTTATCAAAGATTGCTTCCTTTCTTCAGTACATCTAGTACAGGCCCTTCCTCAGCTACTACTCTACAGCCCTTACCCATCTTTTTTTTTTTTTTTTTTTTTTTTTTTAATATGCTTTCAGCTGGGCTCAGTGATTCATGCCTGTAATCCCAGCACTTTGGGAGGCTGAGGCAGGCTGACCACTTGAGGCCAGGAGTTTAAGACCAGCCTGGCCAACAGAGCAAAAACCGTCTCTACTAAAAATACAAACAATTAGCTGGGCATGGTGGTGCACGCCTGTAATCCCAGGTACTTGAGAGGTTGAGGCACAAGAATCACTTGAACCCAGGAGGTAGAGGTTGCAATGAGCCAAGATCGTGCCACTGCACTCCAGCCTGGGTGACAGAGCAAGGCCCTGTCTCAAATAAATAAATAAATAAAAGTTCTATTTTAGAAAACCTTTAGATTTATGGAAAAGTGGCAAAGATAGTTCAGAGAATTACTGTATACCTATATGACCTGCACACTCTGCACTCTGATTTCTTATTTATATATATATTTTTTGAGACAGTTTCACTCTTGTTGCCCTGGCTGGAGTGCAATCACGTGATCTTGGCTCACTGCAACCTCCACCTCCCGGGTTCAAGTGATTCTCCTGCCTCAGCCTCCTGTGTAGCTGGATTACAGGCATGCGCCACCACGCCCGCTAATTTTGTATTTTTTAGTAGAGACGGGGTTTCTCCATGCTGGGCAGGCTGGTCTTGAACTCCTGACCTCAGGTGATCCACCCACCTGGGCCTCCCAAAGCGCTGGGATTACAGGTGTAAGCCACCGCACCTGGCCAGCTGCACGCTTACTCTTCAGAGAACAGGATTTTAGGATTAGAGAACTGAGATTTTTGAGTAGAACAGTGACATTCTTAGATTGCTCCTTTTTGAAAAAGCTTCTAGAAGCCTTCTGTTGATTGGACCAGGCTTCGTTGATTGTGTATCATTTGTCAGACTCTGGGCTATGGGGTGGGTACAGTGATGAACAGGACACAGCACCTGCCTTCTAGTTTTACCTTCACAACTCAACAGTAGAATTTATTTATTTATTTAGAAATAATTTTTATGTTATTTTTGGGTAGAGATGGAGTTGCTTAGGCTCTTGGCCTCAAGTGATCCTCTGGCCATGGCCTCCCAAAGTGCTGGGATTACAGGCATGAGCCACCATGCCTGGGCTAGAATTTATTTTATGAACAGATTTTCAATTATGGTAAAACATGCATTTATATATACAAGATTTACCAACTTACCAGTTTTTAAGTGTACAGCTCAGTGGTGTTAAGTACATATACGCTGCTGTGCAACCAATCTCCAGAAGTTTTTCATCTTGCGAAACTGAAACTCTGTCCTCATTAAACACTAACTCCTCATTCTTCCCTCCCTCCAGCACCTGGCAACCACCATTCTACTTCTGTCTATGAATTTGCTTACATTTGATACCTCATATAATGAAATCCTGCAGTATTGTCCTTTTGTGGTTGAGTTTATTTTACTTAGCATAATGTCCTCATGGCTCATCCATACTGTATCGTGTGTCAGAATTTCCTTCCTGTTTAAGCTGAATAATATTTTGTTGTATGTCTATAGCTCACTGTGTTCATCCATCCATCTGTCGATGGATGCTGGTTTGCTTCCACCTTTTGGATACTGAAAATAATACTGCTATGAACAGGAGGATACAGATATCCCCTGGGGTCCCTGCTTTCAATTCTTTCGGGTATATACTCAGAAGTGGAAATGCCAGATCATGCCGTAATAGTGTTTTGAATTTTTTGAAGGCCCTCCCTACTGTTTTCTATAGTAGCTGTGCCACTTTACATTCCCACCAACAGAGCACTATTTCTCTATATCCTCACCAGTGCTTGTTATTTTCTATCATTTTTTTCTTCTTCTTCTTCTTCTTTTTTTTTTTTTTTTTTTTTTTTTTTTTTTTTTTTTGATAGTAGCCATCCTGATAGTGTGGTGGTATTTTTGTAGTTTTGATTTGCATCTCTCTAATAATTAGTGATGGTGGACATCTTTTCATATACTTGCTAGCCATCTTTATGTCTTCTTTGGAGATATGTTTATTCAAGTCCTTTGCCAGTTTTTAAATTGGCTTTTGTCATTGTTGATTGATTGATTTTTGGAGACGGAGTTTCACTCTTATTGCCCAGGCTGGAGTGCAATGGCGTGATCTCGGTTCACTGCAACCTCTTCCTCCCAGGTTCAATGGATTCTCCTGCCTCAGCCTCCCAAGTAACTGGAATTATAGGCATGCACCACCATACCCAGGTAATTTTTGTATTATTGGTAGAGAGGGGTTTCACCACGTTGGCCAGGCTGGTCTCCAACTTCTGATCTCAAGTTATTCACCCTCCTAGGCCTCCCAAAGTGCTGGGATTACAGGTGTGAGCCACTGTGCCCAGCCCACTGTTGTTGATATGTAAGAATTCTCTATAAATTCCCTCATAGCAGCATTATTTTCAGTATCCAAAAAGTGGAAGCGACCCAGCATCCATCAACAGATAGATGGATAAACACAATGAGGTATAGACATACAACAAAATATTATTTGGTTTAAAAAGGAAGGAAATTCTGACGCATGATACAGTATGGATGAGCCATGAGGACATTAGGCCAAGTAAAATAAACTCAACTACAAAAGCACAGTACTGTACGCTTTCATTATATGAGGTATTTAATGTAAACAAATCTGTATATTGTGGATATTAATGACTTATTAGATATATAATTTGCTAATGTTTTCTCCAGTTCTGTGGGTTGTCTTTTCACTTCGTTGGTAGCGTCCTGTGATATGCAAAAATGTTTCATTTTCATGTAGTTCAGTTTATTTAATTTTTGTTGCTTGAATTTTTGGTGTCACAGCCAAGCAATTATTGCCAAAGCCAATGTCATGAAGCTTTCCCCCATGTCTTCTTTTACAAGGTTTATACTTTTATTTTAGATCTTTTATCTGTTTTGAGTGAATTTTTGTGTATGGTGTAAGGTGAGGGTCCAACTTCATTCATTTGCATGTGGATATCCAGTTTTCCCACCACATTTGTTGAAAAGACTGCCCTTTCCCCGTTGAATGGTCTCGGCACCCTTGGGAAAAATCATTTGACCATATACATAAGGGTTTAATACATAATATAATTTATTTTGAAATGACATCAATGTATATTAATGCAATGTGTGTGTTTCCACTTCCCCTTTCATCCCGCATTTAGGTAGTATCACATTGTTTGCATTCATTACCATCATCCTGGGATGTCTTAAAATTGGATACTTCATTGGATTTTCAGAATGTTTATCAGCCACTGAAGGAGTTTTCCCTGTCACTCATGCAGTGCACACTTTGTTGCAGGTAAACCACTGAGGTTTATTTATATTGCCTCATTTCTGTGAAGTGTCTCCCAGGGTGTGTAGAAACTTGTAACATCAAGACGTGCGGCAAGTAGAGCCAGTGTGAGCAGCTGTGGACTGCTCAGCCAGTCCCAAGGTGAACTGAAGTCTTTCTTTGAGGCTTAGTTCTTCAGCTGCCTCCATTGCAAAATAAAAGTCTGTGTCCCCATGGCCGTTTCTGCAGGGATCCTATGAGGCAGAACTTCTAATGTTGAAGAGTCAGGAAATTCTGCCAAGCCAAAGTCTGCAGTAAAGGCTTGAGGGAATTTTATTTTCTGGGTATGTAACAGCTTTATTGAGAGAATTCACATGGCATATAATTCGCCCATTTAACGTGTGCAATTTAATGGTTTAGTCTGTTCATAGAGTTATGCAACATTGCCAAAATCAATTTTATTTTTTTAAAAAAATTTAATATTCTTCTTCTATAGAAACCTTGTGCCCTTGCAGTGCCTCCTCTGGGTCATGGGAACACTTTTGTTTTCTCATTTAGGGATTAAAATCTTTTAGAAATGTATGAGGATTTTTTCCCATAGCACCAGTAAACTTGGTGTGGCTCAGAAGTAAGGATTTGATAAATATGATTTAAATACATAGCTCAGGGTCAGAAAAATCTCATGGTTGAAAAGAATGTTAGATGGGCCTTCAGGGTAGTGTTTGCCCTTGGCAGAAATCCCGTGGTAATGTTATCAGAGTCAGGATCTGAATTGTTGAATTGTCAGCCTCATTTGTTTTTCTTTTTTATTGCATATGTTTAAGGTATACAACATGCTCCTTCTATATTCCTATCCGTAGTGAAGTGATTACTACAGTCAAGCATATTTATGTCTGTCATCTCACATAGTTGCCTTTCTTTTTTTAGGTATGGCAAGAACACCTAAAATCTATTCTCTTAGCAAATTTCCAGTGTACAATACAATATTATTAACTATAGTCTTCAAGTTGAGCATTACATCTCTAGAATTATTCATCTTACATATTTGCAACTTTGTACCCTTTGACCAAAATCTTCTAATTTTTCCCCTCCAACCACAATTCCACTCTTCATGTTATTTTATTTTTATTTATTAATTTAATTTAATTTTAGAGACAGGGTCTTGCTCTGTTGCCTAGGGTGGAGTGCAGTGGTGCAATCATGGGTCACTGCAGCCGTAAATTCAGCTCAAGTGATCCTCCTGCCTCAGTCTCCCTAGTAGCTAGGACTACAGGCCCATGTCACCATGCCCAGCTTCTACTGTCTGTTTTTATGCATTTGATTAAAAACGTTTTTCTAGATACCATATAGAAGTGAGATTATGCAGTATTTTTCTTTCTGTGTCTGCCTTATTTCACTGAGCACAATGTCCTCCAGATTTGCCCATGTTGTCGCAAATGGCAGGCTCTGTCCTCAGTCTTTTCTAAGGAAGAAGCTGGAGCTCAGAGAAGACAAATGACTTGCTCAAAGTCACGGCGGAGACACAGTGATTATTTTCTTCCCGACAAGTCACGCTGGAAGACCATGAACTTGTTCTAGTGATCCTGCCATTGCTGGAAATATTTTTGAGTTCCCAGTTTGGGAATGTTCTTTGGAAAGTTTTCTACCTCTAGAAAACCAGGGATGCCAGTTTTAAACTTCGTCTTTTACCCAAAGTGGCCTTCAGTTTGTATCCCCAGCTGACTTACCAGATAGCACTGGATGACCTTAGAGTGTTTCTCTAGATCAAACACATTCTCGAACAGTGAAACTGACGACAGAACATGCCCAGTGAGCCTGGAAACGGTTTAACTCAGTGGTGGCACGGTGGGATCGCTGGGGAGCTTGCTGAGGGGCTCATTTGGAGGGGCTACCTTGCACTCGAAAGCTGTTATGGACTGAGTGACTGAGTTATATCCCCATGAAATTCATATGCTGAAACCCTCATTCTCAGTCCCTGAGCATGTGACTATATTTGGAGATAGGGTCGTTTAGAGGAAATTGAGGTTAAATAAGATCATTAGGGTAGCCCAAATTCAATATGCCTGGTGTCTTTATTTTGCATTTTTTTGAGACGGAGTCTTGCTTGTCGCCCAGGCTGCAGTGCAATGGCATAATCTCGGCTCATTGCAACTTCCGTCTCCTGGGTTCAAGCAATTCTCCTGCCTCAGTCTCCCAAGTAGCTCGGCTTACAGGCATCTGCCACCATGCCCAGCTAATTTTTGTATTTTTAGTAGAAATGAGGTTTCACCATGTTGGCCAGGCTGGTCTCGAACTCCTGACCTCAGGCGACACACCTGCCTCGGCCTCCCAAAGTATTGGGATTACAGCGTGAACCACTGTGCCTGGCCTTGGTGTCTTTGTAAGAAGAGGAGAGAGGGACACAGACACACACAGAGGGACAGCCATGTAAAGTCACTGGAAGAAATTGACCATCTACAAGCCGAAGAGAGAGGCCTCAAAAGGAACCAACCCTGCCAACACCTTGATCTTGGATTTCTAGCCCCAGGACCCAGAGAAGAGAAATTTCTGTTATTGAAGCTGATGATCTGTGGTCCTTTGTTATGGAAGCCAGAGCCGATCAAAGATAACTGGCTGCTCATTCCAGGGGAGCCAAATCCCATGAAGACAGAGCCTTATAGTGATTCAGTGACAATGTGGAAAGCTTTAATGAGGCCAGAAAGAACTGCATTCGTTCATTCATTCATTTTTCATGCAGTTCATCTTTAAGTACCGGGCGAAGATTGTTCTCAGCATGGGGAATACAAGGGTGCAAAGCCATGGTCTGTGGCACACGCCATGAGGGTGTCAGTTAGGTGATAGACAGTCCCCAGAACAGTGACAACACTGGGCTCAGTGCTTTGACCAGAGTGTCCCAGAGCAATGAGGGAACACAAGGGAGGGCATTTTGGCAGCTTGGCGTGAGGGTCGCTTTCTGCCAGGGAAGGTCCCAGAACTATCTGTGAGAGAGGGAGGAGCACAGGGGTAGAGGGTCAGAGGCCACTGGAAGAGGGTGTCTTTGGGACATGCAGTCTTTCCTCACAGTGGGGTAGGGAGAGGATGTGTGGGCACAGGCTGGATTCGCGGTTTGGTGTAGGGCTTGTAAGCTTGCACTCTGGTCAGATTGCATGATTCTGGCTCTGACCATAGCTGTGTGACTTCAGGCAAGTTACTTAACTTCTCTGGGCCTCTTGGGTCTTACCTGCAAGGTAGGGACAATCACAGTACCTACTTCATCGGCTCGTTGTATAGATTAAAGGCACAGGTGTATGAAAAGCACTCAGCACAGGGCTAGGTGTGCAGCAAATGCTTGGTTAAGGCTGACCATCAGCTAGGGGCTTGGGTTTCACCTTGAGGGCAATGGGGAGCCACTGAAGGTTTTAGGCAGAAGAATGACCGGGACAGATATGAATTTTCAAAATATCCCTCTTAGTTGGTGGGTTGGAGATCCTAGCTTTCTAATTTAAGGCATTTTATTGGCCTGGCAAGTCAATGAATTAATCATTCTATACCTGTTGGACACTTACCATGTGCTTTTGCTACATTAGGTGACTGCAGAATGGAAAACAGTATACACACACACACACACACACACATATATATATGTAACAATTAGGCGCTGTTCTAAAAAACAGAGTATTTATTTTAAAATTGTGGCAAATACTGTAAAACCTGTAGATACCAGGATGAAATCACTTTTGTGAGACCCAGGCAAAACAGGCCTGGGAAAGCACCAAGGAGAGGGGACTTCTGCCTACGTGTCTGAGATACATGTTTCCAAGGACTTTCTAAAAACCTTTTATGCATCTCCTGCTTTGATGAAGCTAGACATTATCAGACATTCTTTAGGACTGCAGTAAAGCAGAAAAGATGCTCCTGGAAGAACTCTTGCCCAGCACTGGCATCTCCACCAATGAACTGATGACAACTCTGGCTTTGAGCCTCTAGAACCAATGAACTCTGTTTCTCAGTGAATTATGTAAATCTCTCTTTGCTAATAACAGCTCCTCCTTACCCTTCCCTCATCGAATGCACTGGTGACTTGCCATTCCATGCATTCTGGATTGTAATTCCTATTTCTATTTCCAAGTAAATCCAACAAATTTAGAGATAATTTTCTCCAGTGTCTTTTTTTTTTAGGTTGACAATCACATAACATCTACCATCTTAGTCATTTTAAGCGTACGGCTCAGTAATGTTAAGCACATTCACTTGTTGTACAACCAATCTGCAGGCCTTTTTCATCTTGCAAAACTGAAACTCTGAGCCCACTAAACAACTCTCTATTTCCTCCCCCTCCCCGGCTTTTGGCAAACTCTGTTCTACTTTCTGTCTTTGTGAGTTTGAATATTCTAGATGCCTCATACAAATTGAATCATACAGTATTGGTCTTCCCGTGTCTGGCTTTTTCTCACAGCATAATGTTCTCAAGGGTCATCCATGATGTAGCACGTATTAGAATTTTCTTCCTTTTTAAGGTTGAGTGAAATTCCATTGTATGTCTATACACTGTGAAAGGAAAATAAATCTTGGGACCCCAAAATCACTAAACCAAAGGGAAAAGTCAAGCTGGGAACTGCGTCAGGCAAACTTGCCTCCCATCCTATTCCTAAATAAGATAGCTACACAGCTTTTAAAGATTTTAAAAAGCTACAAACCTCCCTCACAATTTGTCCACTAGGAAATTCCTTGTGGGATCCAAGATCTTTACTCTAAAACGGTTGTGTTAAATTTCACCCTCACAATGTAAACGAATAGCTGATCTTCACAGGCACGGGACAAAGGACAAAGCTCAAGTCAGCCCTCTGCTCACCTGAGACAAACGCGTACCTGATGGCTTCTTGTGCCCTACATTTGTTTTATCTTAGTAGAAACGCAGTTTCACCGAGCTAGACGGATGCGTAAGCGACTATTCCTCTAACCCCTCACATGAGAATGGCTGATCACAGACTCAAAAGAATGCAACCATTTGCCTCTTATCAACCCACACCTTTATAAAAACATTTCTTCCTTGTTTCACAGTATTTTTCCTTTCTCTTTAAAATATTGAAGACCTCAAAATCATCTGTAAAGAAAGGCACAGACATGTCTCCCAGGTGTGTGTCCTTAATGTTGGCAAAATAAACTTCTAAATTGATTGAGACCTATCTCAGGTGCTTTTTGGTTTACACAACATTTTGATCATCCACTCATCCATCAGTGGGCACTTGAGTTGCTTCTACCTCTTGGCTATTGTGAATAATGCTGCTATGAACATGGGTGGACAAATTCTCTTTGTGATAACTTGTTTTCACTTCTTTTGGAGATATATACATATATATATGTGTGTGTGTGTGTATATGTATGTGTGTATATATGTGTGTGTGTATATATATGTATATACATGTGTGTGTGTGTGTGTGTATATATATATGTATATATCTCCAGAAGTGGCATTGCTGGACCATATGGTAATTAAAAAAAAAAAAGCAAAAAGCATTTATATTAAAAATATAATGTAACATCACTGAGAAAAAATGGAAAAGATAATAAAAATGCACCTGTAAGCAAATCAACTGAAACAGCATTCGCTATTGTTTTTATGTATTTCCTCCATTCCTTGCACTTAAAGTGTACATTCTTCTCAAAGTTTGTGGGTGTAGAATTTTCTATTACAAGTTTTTCACTAAAAAAAGGTTTCAACATTGGTAGGTAGTTTTTATTAAAAGCATCAGTTAAATGGCTGTCTAATTTCAAATCATTGATAATTGCTAATTTACTTAACTGTTTCCCTATTATTGGGCTGAATGCGTTAACGAGGAGTCACTGCTGTCTGTTTTTATTACTGGATGTTTCAAGACAGTTAATGCCCTGAGTGTGTTTTCCTGAGTAAGACGGTAAATCTTAGGTAAAAGAATGTGAAAGAGGTGATATGTGGATATTTATTTTATTTTGTACTCTCTGATTTTATTTTTGTGACTCTTAATTAGAAAATAAAGATTAAATGAGACAAATTTATAAAATGCCTCACAGTGTTTGGCATGCAGTAGGTGCTCAATATGTGTTTATCTCTAAAATAAAGCCCAAAACATTTTAGAAGCCCAAATAATGCCTGGCATATAGGAGGAGCTCAGACAATGTCAGTGAATTAGTGAGTGAACAGTGGAGAATATTTACTGAAAACATACATGCTTCTTCAGGTGCTAGTCTAAGTGATTGACATGGATCATTTCATTTAATTGCTCACAACACCGTTCCTATCATCCCCATTTCAAAGACGGGAAAACAGATTCAGCAAGGTTCCCTGACTTGTCCAAGGCCATGGGTTATTCAGTGAGGAAATCAGGATTTTCACAGGTCTGTTACTATATAGAATCCATGATTTCAATCCTTTCCCTGTATTGCTGCTAGTGACTGCATAACCGGGAGACTGCTTAGCATATGTAATAGAATGAAATAAAAAACCAGCCCAAATCAATTTCATTATTCATTTAAAGCTCTCAACATTTCCTTTCTGGCCACTGGCACACAGTAACTGTACAGTGAATATTTCTTGGATGAAAACTAACATGTGATATAAACCAGTTATAGGATTAATGTCAGGCAGGCTACTACTTCCATACCCTGTCCCACAGCAGACATCTTACATCAATCACCCCATCTCACAGAAGACGCAGAAGACATCCTTAATGAATTGCAGCACCATTTCTTCCTGAACCAAGAGGCCTCAATTTATTTTTCTGCACGGTAGTCCTGGATCATTGTTCCCACTGGGGAGTGGCACTGCCACCTAAGATGGAGCAGGAGGTCACTGATGTCCCAGCATTTTCTCATACCTTTTATTTGAGTTTTATAATTCTCAAGTTTGCAAGTGTAATGATGAGTGTCTCACCGATTTTTCTTTTCTTTCTTTATTTCCATCTAGGTATATTTTCTTTGGGGGCATGCAAAGGATATTATCCAGTCTTTCAAAACACTGGAAAGGTAAACATTGTGGGTAATTGCTTTATATGTTGAATTTGGCATTCATTTAGAATTATCAAAACTCGTCACTGCCATCTCGCTTTGATTATAAAAACAGACCAACTCTCCACTCAGTCCTGAAAGCTAAGCCCCCACTGACGGCAGAGAGAAGAGGATTTCTGCTTTTGGCTTCTCCATGGGACAGGTCCAGAAGTAGCATGAAGTGGGCTTGAATTTTGAATCTGAGTCTGTATCTTAGACACTTTTCCCTTATGACCCTCAGTTTCCTCCTCTATGAAATGGAGATGAAGGGAAGAAAATGTAATTTCTTTTTTTAACCCTCATAAATTCTCAGTTGAGATGCTGTCCTGAAAACAAAGGTCAGATTAACAAGAGAAAAACTAACAGTTTATTGACACTTGCCGTGTGCCGATAATGTGGGAGGGACCTCAGTTCTAACAAATTTCTGTTAAGGCAGTGGTTTGGGGGCCTTGCTTAGATAGTATTTTAACGAAGAGCCATAAATCTTATAAGGACAAGACCAAGCCAAGTTTGCTCCCAGATTCTCCTATCTCTGCGGACCTCATTTCTGAGCTGGTAAGAGCCCAGAGCTGTCCCCAGTAAGAACAAAACTCACATCTCTGTCTGTATGCAGGAAAGGAAGGGGAGGTAGCAAGATCTTTTGTTTTTGCGAATCGCCATCCTGCCATAAGGCAGGCACAGGGAGAGGCAATGTCCCCTGCGTTTTTAACCTTCTGCCGCTTGACAATCTTCAGTATCGTGGAGAAGAATCTATTGGTTTCTTTCAGAGAAAATAACGTAGCCTGCCTCAAGGACTGAATGAAGGAATTGATGTAAAGCACTATGTAACAGGCACTCAGCAAGTGTAGGATCTGTTACTAGGTCCACCCACCACCCTCCCAGCGGATTGTGAGGATGCAAGGAAAGAATGGACAGGGTCATGGAGTGAATCTCCTAACTGCAAGGTGTTGTTACCATGTAAGAAAGCACCATGCGCACACACACAGATGAAGGAAACATACACTGAGATTAGAAATGACTGATGAGAGACTTCCCTTTACAGTAGTCTGGGATTGTCAAATCCAGTGATGAGAAAGGCAGCCTGGCATGGGAAAATGACATCTGCCCTTGGTTTGTGGACCATTTCCAGATCAAGCCAACAGGAGGCTGCCAGCTTGCAGGGAGCTTGTGTGGCAGAATAGCTTACAGCCATGCGTGGCAACAGTGCTACCTCCTTGAGTTCCATGGGCCTGGGACTGGATAGTGCCATTTGCACCAGGAAAAAGGAGAGAAGAAAGGGGAGCTGTGTGCATTATGAGTAAAAGAAAAGCCAGCCAGTATGAGGCAAACAGCATTGTCTGCATTTGTCAAAGGCTCTATGGAATGCTTCCCAGATGCTTTGGGGAAGGCTGGCCATGATCTACAGCAACTGGGCAAGCGCAAGGGGCAAACAGATTGGCAAACACCTGACTCAGAAACCCTGGGATTCTGTTTCCTTCTCCAGTTGTGCTTGGACATTATGCCAAAGGAAGCCAGGATTCAAATGAGGCAAGGTTTTGCCTGCAGTTTCCCGTGAGAGTCCCAGAGAGATCAGCTGAGGTTAAAACTGAGAGAAGAGGCAGGGTCAAGGTTGAGGACGCCATTGCACCATTTTTCCTGTGGGCCGATCATGATTGAGGGGTTTCTTTGTTTGTCTCCTTTTAGTAAATTTTCATCCCTCTAGCTCTGCTTCCAAGACCCAGCTTCTTTGATGTCCTATAGGCATTGAGTTGAGTACTGGCACGTGCAAGACTAAGGCTGAATGCCAAGAGTCTGTGGTTTTGGAAGGTTCCATGGATCTGCCCCTCCCAGCCAGGCAGGGGGCCCATCCAGAGTCTGAGCTGCTAGGTGAAACCAGAATCATGGCTGAGAAGGAGCCATGTATTTGTGTGCACACGTCTGTCTCAGCCCATGGGGCTTGAGGCTCTCCTAGGGCTGCTTGAGGCTCTCCCAGGGCTGCTTGAGGCTCTCCCAGGGCTGCTTGAGAAATGAGTCCTTGTGTTTTTCAGGTTTGGGGTGATCCACTCAGTGTTCACCAACCTGCTTCTGTGGGCCAACGGCGTCCTCAATGAGTCCAAGCACCAACTCAATGAGCACAAGGCACGGCTCATCACTCTGGGCTTTGGGAACATAACAACAGGTGAGTGGTGAGAGAGGTGATGAGTGGCGCTTCTGCCATGTTGGAATATCTTGGAAACCTGCAGAGTCCACAGTGTTCAGAGATGGAGTGCAGGTTCCAAAGAACTGCAGGGCCACCCAACTCAGCATCAGCCAGACAGCCCCCTGTTGTTGAAAATCTTCCAAAATCTGAATCTCTCATACGTAATGTGTAATTAAAGGTTTCTTCCATGATTCAGGGACTTGTGAGACCGACAGTGATCATTCTGATGGCCATTCCTCATGGTCCGGTTTGCTGCAGAAATAACTGTCTTTGTTTTCAGCTAGAGAAGATTGATGGTTGCTTCTGCTTGTGTTTTTAATTAAACCTCTATTACCAGTTCTTTCTAGTGAAAGTATGGCTTTTAAAAATTCATAGAAGTCTAATGGTAGGTTGTGGTTAATAGGCTGTAGTTCATTTAAAGTTTTAATTTAGCTGTACTTGGCTTATAATTCTAGCTTATGTCTGTTCCACCTTGTTCCTATTTGAGAGCCTGTTGGGTTAATCTTTATATATATATATATATATATATATATATATATATATATATTAAATTATACTGTAAGTTCTAGGGTACATGTGCACAATGTGCAGGTTCGTTACATATGTATACATGTACCATGTTGGAGTGCTGCACCCATTAACTCGTCATTTGCATTAGGTATGTCTCCTAATGCTATCCCTCCCCCCCAATCTTTATATTTTCTTCTAAAATCCTTTAGCATTTACAATATATCACTCCTATATTAGAACATTCAGGCTGAGGGGAATGTGGGGCAGGGAACTGGGTGTCTCAGGTTTGTTCCCATCATGTGCGAGCTGTGTGACCTTTGGAAGGACATTTAATCTCTCCGAGCCTCCCTTTTCTCATTTGTAAAGTGAGGGTATCCAAATCATGCACTTGCAAAGATCCCTTCTGGCTTTAATGTGCACTGAGTCTGTGCCAGCTGTGTACACCCAGCCTGTCCTGGAGAACCACTTTGAACCTGTTTCATCATCAGTGGGGTGGAGACAACGAAATCACCACCCCCAACCAGCAGCTACTCTTGGTATTTGGGCCTCCTCCTTGGTATCAATATCAGTAGCAGCAATGGCAACAATAACAAAAGTAAACTTTTATTAAGCATTTGCTGAGTGCCTGCCACTGTTCTTGGAAATGTACACATGTCATTTAATTTGTGCCCCCACACTCTCTGGTAGGCTATATATATATGTGTTTTTTTGTTTTGTTTTGTTTTGAGACAGAGTCTCACTCTGTCACCTAAGCTGGAGTACAGTGGCACGACCTTGGCTCACTGCAACCTCTGCCTCCCAGGTTCAAGCGATTCTCCTGCCTCAGTTTCCTGAGTAGCTGGGACTACAGGTGCGTGCCACCACACCCGGCTAATTTTTGTATTTTTAGTAGAGACAGGGTTTCGCTATGTTGGCCAGGCTGGTCTCGAATTCCTGACCTTGTGATCCACCTGCCTTGGCCTCTCAAAATGTTGGGATCACAGGCGTGAGTCACCACGCCTGGCCTCAGGTAGACAATATTAACCTCATTATATGGATGAAGCCATCAAGCCACGGAGAAGTCAGCTTAGGGTAACACAGTGAACACGTGATCGAGTCATGATTTGAATCTTAGCAATCTGGCTTCAAGGCCCTCTGTGAAAGATGAGGTTGGATTCATTTTCTAAAAAAGAACTCTGTCAGCTCTAACATTCTGTTACTCTGTACTTTTCCTTCTGATTTCTTCCCTTGTCTTCTGCATAATGCCGTATTGAATTGTAAGCGCTAGGGAAGCCCTGTACGGATTGAAGATTATTACCGGGGGCAGTGGCTCACACCTGTAATCTAAGCCCTTTGTAATCCCAAGGCAGGATCATCCCTTCAGCCTAGGAATTTGAGACCAGCCTGGGCAACAAAGGGAGACCCCATCTCTGGAAAAAAAAAAAAAAAAAAGCCAGGCATGGTGGCATGGGCTTGTGGTCCCAGCTATAGCTACATGGGAGGCTGATGCAGGAGGATCACTTCAGCCCAGGAAGTCAAGGCTGCAGTGAGCTGTGTTTGTGCCACTGCACTCCAGCCTGGGCAACAGAGGGAGACTCTATATCAAAAAAAAAAAAAAAAGAAAGAAAGAAAAAGAAAATTACATAGTGTTCTGTGAATGTAAAACTAATGCTACGATATAGCTTTTCTCAGATTTTATAAGTAATATATACATATCACAAACTAAAACAATGACACAGTGTGAAGGAAAAAAAAATCCACAACACTTACCCAGAAATGCAGTAAATGCTGTGAACGTTTGGTTATTTTTTTGTAGTATGTCACATACTTATAGTTGATTTTATACTATATGTTTGATCTTTTTTTATTGCAACCTACAATAAGAGACAGATTTTACACTGTAACCCAAACACGCACATACCTATGTGTGTATGGGTGATGAAATAATACTTACTTTTACTATGTCAGAGACGCTCCCAAATTTTATGGTAGTTGATTCCACTCCATTCTATGCTATTCTAGTCCACTGAAAATTATTTCTGCTACAAAAAAGTTGGTTGCTACCTGATTTTACAGCCTGGTACTGGGTTGTGACTTGCATTAAAAAAATAGACATACAGTTTGTTCTTACTTTTTTCCATTTTCCTTGAAACGGGATTACTTTCTTAATATTCGAACGCATCTTGGCCGGGTGTGGTGGCTCATGCCTTTAATCTCAGCACTTTGGGAGGCTGAGGTGGGTGGATGGCATGAGCTCAGGAGTTCCAGACCAACCTGGCCAACATGGCAGAACCCTGTCTCTACAAAAAATATAAAAATTAGACAGGCATGGTGGCACTGGCCTGTGGTCTCAGCTACCCAGCAGGCTGAGGTGGGAGGATGCTTGAGCACAGAAGGCTGAGGTTGCAGTGAGCCAAGATTGTGCCACAGCATTCCAGCCTGAGCAACAGGAGACTCCGTCTCAAAACAAACAAACAACCCCCCCCCAAAATACCAAAAAACCATAAAGCACATTTTAATTACAATGTACAGTGGTTGTCTACTATCTCATTGTTGGGATATACTAAAATTTACTTAAAAATTTCTAAATTGTTGGACATTGAGCTGTTTCTCTCTCTCTCTCTCTCTCTCTCTCTCTCACACACACACACACACACACACACACACACACACACATACACATACATAATTTTACCTGACCTTTTTTTTAAAAAATTATTTTTTGAGACTGAGTCTCGCTCTGTTACCTAGGCTGGAGTGCAGTGGCGCAATCTCAGCTCACTGCAACCTCTGCCTCCCAAGTTCAAGCGATTCTCCTGCCTCAGCCTCCCGAGTAGCTGGTATTAGAGGCTTGCCACCACGCCTGGCTAATTTTTGTATTTTTAGTAGAGATGAGGTTTTGCCATGTTGGCCAGGCTGGTCTTGAACTCCTGACCTCAAGTGATCCTCCTGCCTTGGCCTCCCAAAGTGCTGAGACTACAGGGCTGAGTGACCGCGCCTGGCCTTACCTGACTCTTCGATTATATTTTTTTATTCATCCCTTTGAGTAGAAGGGTAGAGTGGGAAGAATGGAATTATGGGTCAGAGACTGCATTGCCTTTAGGGCTTTGGTGACCGGTTTCATCATTTACTTGCAGCATCTGCCCTCCTGTGATGACAGGGCCCTCCATACCGCAGTCAGCTTCTCTTCCAGAAGGTGGTGCTCCTTTGCTTTCCCCGCACTGGTGCTGGAGAGTGCCTGTCTCCTGCATGCTTGCTAGCACTGGAGTCTTAAGAGGCATATCTTTTGCTAACTAAAAGGGGCAATTTCTCCAGAAAGTATTTTTAAAAATTAATTTTTAAAAATCACACGTGTAAATCATCTTCACAGAGAAAATCTAGAAAATACAGGGAAGCAAAATCTAGAAGACATTAAAAATCATCTGTCATTTTTCCACCCAGAGATAACCATTGTTAAGATTTTAGTTTGTGTCCTTCCAGATTTTTCCCATCTGTGTGTCTGTCTATCCATCTATCTATCATCTACATATCTATTTTTTACAACAATAGAGTCATCTTCTCTATCCTCTTTGGCAACCCACAAAATAAATGCGATTTAGGTAATGCATAAGCTTTGGGGATACTCAGGGCTATCAACTTAGCCATGACATTAAACGTGGTAATAAGCCATGACATGATACAGCTTGTAATCCAGTGGGAAGATCCAAGCCTGAATCCACGGTGGAAACGGTTTTCTGTGCTTGTCTGCTTCCCCCTGCACATGCTAATCGCCCTCCTGTGTGATCTACCTGTCTCTCCTAGTTTTAGATGACCACACACCGCAGTGTAACTGCACACCCCCAACTCTCTGCACTGCCATCTCCCACGGGATCTACTACCTCTACCCCTTCAACATAGAGTATCAGATCCTGGCCTCCACAATGCTCTACGTCCTGTGGAAGAACATCGGGCGCAAAGTTGACAGCCATCAGCACCAGAAGATGCAGTTCAAGTCTGATGGGGTCACGGTGGGCGCAGTCCTGGGCCTGACCGCACTGGCTGCCACCATTGCCGTGGTGGTGGTGTACCTGATTCATATCGGGCGCTCCAAGACCAAGAGCGAGTCGGCGCTCATCATGTTCTACCTGTATGCCATCACCCTGCTGATGCTTATGGGGGCTGCGGGGCTGGCTGGAATCCGGATTCACAGGATAGAGGAGAAATCACTGGACGAGTCCAAAAATCCGGCCCGCAAACTGGACTCAGACCTCTTGGTGGGCACCGCCTCGGGCTCCTGGCTTATCTCCTGGGGCTCAATCTTGGCCATCCTCTGTGCCAAGGACCACCCCCGGTACACCTGGTACAACCTGCCCTACTCCATCCTGGTGATGGTGGAGAAGTACATCCAGAACCTCTTCATCATCGAATCCATTCACCGAGAGCCTGAAAAACTCTCTGAGGACATCCGAACCCTTCGGGTGGTCACAGTCTGCAATGGCAAGCCCCTTGCTTCTTCCTGCCTCAAGAGTGGAGGTGTGGCCGGAGATGTGGCTCCCCGGGGAAGGGACCTGCCACCAGCAGCCAAAGGAAATGTGTGCATGAGAGAAGACTGTGGAAAGGAGGAGGAGAAGCAGGAGGAGAGCAGCTGGGGAGGGAGCCCAAGCCCAGTCCGCCTTCCCCGTTTCTTACAGGGCAACGCCAAGAGAAAAGTCCTGAGGAATATTGCAGCCTTCTTGTTCCTCTGCAATATTTCGGTAATCTGCACCAACTTAATCTTAGTCTTTTAATTTTACTTTAAACTTTCATTTTAGGTTCAAGGGGTACACATCAGGTTTGTTACATGGGGTAAATTGCGTGTCACTGAGGTTTGGTGAGCAAATGATCCCGTCACCCAGGTAATGAGCATAGTACCCGATAGGTAGTTTTTCAGCCTGCACCCCACTTCTGACCTCTCCCCTCTACTAGTGCCTAGTAGTGTCTATTGTTCATATCTTTGTGTTCATGAGTACCCAATGTTTAGCTCCCACTTGTAAGAGAGGAAATGTGGTATTTGGTTTTCTGTTCCTGGGTTAATTCACTTAGGATAAGGACTCCAGTTCCATCCAGGTTGCTGCTAATAATGTGATTTCATTCTTTTTTAAGGCTGCATAATATTCCATGGTGTATAGCTACCACATTTTCTATTTATTTATTTATTGAGACAGGTTCACGGCCTATTACCCAGGCTGGAGTACAGTGGCATGATCACAGCTCACTGCAGCCTCAACCTCCTGTGCTCAAGCAATCCTCCCATCTCAGCCTCCTGAGTAGCTAGGACCACAGGCATGTGCCACCACACCTGGTAAATTAAAAAAAACTTTTTTTCTGTTTTTTGAGACAGAGTTTCACTCTTGTTGCCCAGGCTATGGTGCAATGGCGTGATCTTGGCTCATTGCAACCTCTGCCTCCCGAGTTGAAGTGATTCTCCTGCCTCAGCCTCCAGAGTAGCTGGGATTACAGGCACCAGCCACCACACCTGGCTAGTTTTTGAAACTATTTTTAGTAGAGATGGGGTTTCACCATGTTGGCCAGGCTGGTTTCGAACTCTTGACCCCAAGTGATCTGCTTACTTTGGCCTCCCAAAGTGCTGGAATTATAGGTGTGAGCCACCACGCCTGGCCAAAACTTTTTTTTTTTTTTTTTGTAGAGATAGATTCTCACTGTGCTGCCCAGGCTTCTCTTGAACTCCTGGGCTCAAACAATCCTCCTGCCTCAGCCTCCCAAAGTACTGGGATTACAGATGTGAACCACCGTACCCTGCCATAATACATTTTCTTTATCCAGTCCATTACTAATGGACATCTAGGTTTCTCTTGCCTTATTAAAATAAGGAATGGAGGCAGCTTGTAATAAAAATACTGTAAGTACAAAATTAAAATATAAGCCTGGAAAGTAGACCTATATTCTACGAATCTACCTACTGAAGACTGGCTGCATGCTAGGGGCTGGGCTGGATACTAAAGATTAAAGTGGAAAGATTCAGTCTCTTTTCTCTAAAAGGTCTCAGTATAACGGGGGAGGGAGACAATGAGAAAATCTAATACAGTGAGCAGGACAAGTGCTGAGAGGGGCTTGTGCAAGGTGTACTAGGAGCAGGGATCCAGAAGGACTTCAGTGAGTAGTGGGTGCTTGAGGTGAGGCCCAGTGTCAATCAGGAATGCTTTTGGTTGCAAGTGATAGGCAATTTTATTCAGTGTCTTCAGTCTTAACAATGTTTAATTGTCTCATGAGAATTCCAGAGGTTGGCTGCTTGGGGTTGGCCTGGCAGCTGAACCACGTCATCAGGCATCCAGGCGCTGTTCATTTTGTCACTTGGGTGGTGTGGTGCTTGTTGCCACATGGTCATGAGATGGCTGTAGCTGCACCAGGCATCACATCTAGGTTCAAGACAGAAAGCAGCAGGGAAGGGCTGTGTCTCTCACGTGGGCACCCCTTGCTGCAAGGGAGGCTGGAGAAATGAATGGTTTGCTTTCCAGCTTCTCTGATGGAAGGCAGCAAGGGAGAGGAAGGTGTACAGTCACTCACCCAATCTTGCCTGCATCAGCAAGGAATGGCTGGAAGTTCACCAGGTGATCAAGGCAGGGAAAAGCATTTCAGGCAGAGGCACACAATATGTGAAGAGACAGAAGCAAAGACACCATGGCACGTTCTGGGAGCACCAAGTAGTTTGGCATAAATTCCACGTGTGTCAAGCAGAGCCGCAGAATGGGAAATAGGAGAGAGGGCCCAGCTAGGTGGACTCTGGCTTGAGCAGGGCGTCCTAGGCCTGGCTGGAGTCTGGTCTTTATGCTGAGGGTAAGGGAGAATTCTCTCAGATTTGTGTTTTGGAATGATCCTCCCAGCAGCTGTGTGTAGCAAGGATGGAGACAGATAGGGCAGAAAGACTGGGAAAGAAAGCCCTGCAACAGCCCAGGCAGGAAGGGGAGGAGCTTGAACCAGCGCAGTGACAGAGGGATGGAGAGAAGAAAAAGAAATAAGAAGCATTGTGTGCTGTTGGGATTTTTTTTAAAGACACATAAAGGAAGGATGGTAGGGGTTGGTGAGAAGGAGGGCGAAGCAGCCTTTGCCACCGCTTGAGTCTCTGCAGTGATGGTGACTGGTGGCTGGAGGGGAATGCCCCAGTCCACAGAGGTGCCTGCCCATCACTCCGGGTGAAGTCAGCTCTCTGCTACCAGCCTCCATTATCAAGCCTGCTCTCTGTTGCCCCAGAAGCTCAGAAGCTTTTGAGCTTCCTCCCCTGAATTTCAGGTGGTGCATGCAAGGCCTGCAATTTTTGATATAGCCCTAAGAATGCAAAGTTGGGAAGGTCCCTTCTGAAGTCAGAATGGATGTGTGTCTGCCAAGCAAACCTGATCCACCCTAGCCTTGGATCACCCGGGTTCCTTCAGCTCGCTAGGCAGTGAGGAGGGGCTTTGAAGGGGGAAGGTCAAGAAGAGTTTGGCTGCAGGCAGACTCTCTTCTCCATTTAACAGACATTTGCCAGGCAGCTGCTGTATGCCAGGGACTATGTCAGGGGCACAGCAGTGAACCAAGAATTTAAAGAGTTAACAAGAGAGATAGATTAACTAGTCGGCTGCAGCTTTTTGAGGTGCATATTCCAAAATGCAAATTCTTGTAAAGTCAGAGCTAGTTCTAGAATCCTCCTCAAGCATATGCTTTTTGTACATATCCTGTGATTAATATTAATATACGTTTATTTTGAGATGGAGTCTTGCTCTGTTGCCCAGGCCATAGTGCAATGGCATGATCTTGGCTCACTGCAGCCTCCGCCTCCTGGGTTCAAGTGATTCTCCTGCCTCAGCCTCCCAAGGAGGTGGAACTACAGGGATGCACTGACCATGCCAGCTAAGTTTTGTATTTTTAGTAGAGACAGGGTTTCACTAGGTTGGTCAAGGTGGTCTTGAACTCCTGACCTCAGGTGATCTGCCTGCCTAGGCCTCCCAAAATGATGGGATTACAGGTGTGAGCCATCGCTTCTGGCCTGATATATCTTTTTAAAACTGAGTTCTGAAAAGTTATTTTTCCCTGGTTGCCTTTTTCATTGACCACTGGGTGAAATACTTGGCTTGCATTTTTGGACCTACTTGAAGAAAGATAGCACTGTCTGAAATACCAGAATCAAGTGGCAACTGATGGTCTGTCAGGACCGGAAGTCCAGACCCAGGGCCCAGTCCAAGGAAAAGGGTGGGCTTCGTTTCTTCCTCCCTGTGCTTGGCCCATGATGCCCCCAGGCACTGGTTGGGTTCTGGGGGATTGAAGCAGAGGATGGAAATCATCACAGGGTGGTGTCTTAGGATGCCCATGCTGGCTCATTGGGTGGCATTTTGAAACCTTGTGGTTGACCCCAGGTGGTGCCAAAGGCATCTGGCAGAGGGCAAGAGCTGTCTTCTCCAGCATCAGGAGCCAGTCCAGAGGCCCCAGCTGCAGGTGCTGATGTGCATGTCCAGGTGGAGTGGGCTCCACTCCAGAGACGGAGATGGAAATGTTAGCTGAATTTCCAGGAGCCGTGGCACTGGAGACAACAGAGGGTGGGTGTGGTGACAGGGAAGGGCAGGGTGCTGTGGGAGACGGGTCAGGGAAGGCCTCTTCTAAGGAAGGGTATGGATGGGGCTGGGGTGAGAGACTATCAGGGCAGAGCTACAGGTGTGGGGAAGGGACGGATGCAAGGCAAGGCAGGGCTCACTGGACGTGACCTGGGAGCATGGAGCAGAGGGCAGAGGGGAGACCACACAGGGCCTGTGAGCCAAGACTCGATCCTAAATGCAACAGAAAACCATGGAGGGGTCTACGCTGAGAGTGATGGGATCTGACTCATGCTTATTTTATTATATTTTTAATTGTGGTAAAAACCATACCACATAAACTTTCCCATTGCACCCACTTTCAAGTGTATAGTTGAGTAAAGTACGTTCACATTGTTGTGCAAACATCACCAATGCCCTTTTCCAGGTTATTCTCATCTGGCAAAACTGAAACTCTGCCCCATTATATATGAACTCCTCATTCACCCCAGCCCTTGACAACCACTGTTCTTTCAGTCTCTAGGAATTTGACTCCTAGACGCCTCATATAAGTGGATTCGTGGAGTATTAGTCCTTTTGTGACTACTCATCATAGCACCCTCCAGAGTCTCCAGGTTGCGACTCGTGAAGGGTGACAGATGCCAAGCATGACCCCTGCCTTCACACTTGAGTTCCCGGGGAGATGGTGATCCTGTGTTGGAGACGGGGACACTGGAGGAGGGGCAACCTGGGGAGCGGTGGGTGGAGGTCAGTGTGGAAGGAAGGACCAGAGTTAAGTAATGGACATGTTCTGTTTCAGGTGCCTCTGCAGCATCCAAATGGATGAACCCAATAGGCAGATATTTTGGTTTTCTGTTGCCATGCAATGAACTACCCCAAATGTGTGACAAAAGCAACATGCATGATTGTTTTTGTCTCATGGCATTTATTGTGACTCATGGCAGGGCTTGGATGGGCAGTTCTGTTCCTCACAGTATCAAGTGAAGTTGGTGAAGCCTTGGCAGGAAGCTCCGTGGTCTGGTGTCTTGGGTGGGAGTGGCTGGGAGGCTGGGCTCAGTGGGACTCTTGACTGGGGTATCCACAGTTGGGTCTCCAGCATGATGTCTCAGGGTTGTCGGACTCTGTACCTGGTGGCTCAAGGTCCCAGAGCTGACCCTCCAAAAGATTGAACTGGAAGCTGCTTGTCTCCTAAGCCCTGGGCTTGGAAACTGCATGGTGTCACTTCTGCCATATTTTATTAGTCATGTAGTGACACAGTCTATCTAGATTCAAGGAAAGAGGTCATAGGCCGCCTCTCAATAGGATAAGTAACAAGAATTTACAGACAGCTGAACAGCAGACATAAAGATGTGGATTTCAGAAAAGAGGTCCCTTCCTGCCTTCCTTTCTTCTCCTTTCTCCCCCCTGTCTCCCTCTCCCTTCCTCTCTCCCTTCCTTCAAAAGGTGTCCCTTGAGTACCTACAGAGGTCTAGGGACTGCTATGAATGGTGAGGGTACAGCAATGACCAAGATCTCCGGTATTCCTCTTATGGGGCTTACAAACCAGGCAACAGCAGGCAAAACCATCAACTGAGCAAGAAAACACACCTTATAGTGTACCCGTATTAAGCAGAGAAGTGGAAAAGGAGGGTGTGGGAAATAGCTCTTGGGTGGCCACTGTAGATCAGATGGACCAGCTTAGCGGGAAGTCCTCGCTGAAGAGTGACGTGACACAGGGAGGGGCTGGCCACACATGTTCAGGGCAGAGGGAACAAGGACTGGTATAAAACCCCCGGTGGGAGTGAGCGGGTCTGGTTTGAGAAACAGGAAGAAGGGCTATGTGCTAGGTGGATGGGGTGAGTGAGGAGAAGCATGGGCAGTGGTTAGAAATCAGCTAACAGAGCGCTTTATCACCCCATGCAGGAGTGTAGCTTTTATTTTTATTTTTATTATACTTTAAGTTCTAGAGTACATGTGCATAACGTGCAGGTTTGTTACATATGTATACTTGTGCCATGTTGGTGTGCTGCACCCATCAACTCGTCAGCACCCATCAACTCGTCATTAACATCAGGTATAACTCCCAATGCCATCCCTCTCCCCTCCCCCCTCCCCATGATAGGCCCCAGTGTGTGATGTTCCCCTTTTGGGAAGACTTTGGGGGTTTAATCAAGGTAGGGACAGGATCTGATTTCCATACAATGTAAATCTGGTGGCCGAGTGGAGCCCTAGTGCGAGCTGGGCGACCAGGCAGGGGGCCACCGCCATGGTCCAGGTGAGAGAGTCCGACTGGACAGGTGGAGAGAGAGAGCCACAGGCAGGCTGAAGATACTGCTTTGGAGGTGCACAGTGGAGATGCACTGATGGACTGGATGGGAGGGGATGTGGTTATGAGAGTAGGAGGGAAACAAGGATGACACCTGGAACCTCGATGGACCACCTGGGAGGACGATGTAGCTGATCAGATGGAGAAATGGGGAAGGTAGGTTGAGTCTGAGATGTGTTTTAGACACTCAAGTTGCCACTGGAAACTATGAGCTTGGGGTTCCTGGGAGTGGTCCAGGCTGGAGTTTTAGACTGGGAAGTCATAGGCCTATAACTGGTATTTACAATAAGGGACTGGGAGAGAGCCCCAGGGCTCATGTGTATAGAGAATAGAAAGGGACCCAGGAATGAGCCCTGGACACTGGCCAACATTTAGAGGCAGAGCAAAGGAGAAACAGCAAAGGAGACTGGGAGGGACCAGACGAACAGGTAGTAGAGATCCTAAGAGTCACAGCAGCCAGTAAGCAAAGTAGAAGAGAGGGTTCTTGGTTCCAGGGCCCCCGTGGTGGATACCAAATGCACAGATGCTCAAGTCCTATATAAAATGGGGTAGTATTTGCATGTAACCTACCCGTCCTCCCGTATACTTTAAGACATCTCTAGATTACTTAGGATACGTAATACAATTTAAATGCTATGTAAATAGTTGTTATACTGTATTGTTTAGAGAATAAGGACAAGAAGAAAGTTTGTACATATTCAGTGCAGACACAACCAACCATATTATTTTTTAATTTATTTATCTTTATTTTTTGAGACAGAGCCTCACTGTTGCCCAGGCTGGAGTGCAGCATCACGATCCTGGCTTACTGCAAGCTTTGCCTCCTGGGTTCAAGGGATTCTCCTGCTTCAGCCTCCCGAGTAGCTAGGATTACAGGCACGTGCCACCACGCCCAGCTAATTTTTTGTATTTTTAGTAGGGATGGGGTTTCACCATGTTGGCCAGGCTCGTCTTGAACTCCTGACCTCAGGTGATCCACCTGCCTCGGCCTCCCAAAGTTCTGGGATTATAGGTGTGAGCCACTGCGCCCAGCCTACTTTTTGAATATTTTTGATCTGTGGTTGGTTGAATCCACAGACACAGGTCCCTGGATACAGAGGTCGGCTGTAAAACCAGGGAGTTTTCTGTATGGTGATACTAATGAAGGCTATGTGTCTCAGTTACCTATTGCTGTGGAAGAGAGCACCCCAATACTCAGCAACTTAAAAGAATGTACATTTATGATTTCATAGTTTCTCTGACATATGAATCCAACTAGTTGTAGCTGAGTGTCTCTGCACAGGGCCATTCCCAGGCTGAAACTTTTGGCTGAGACTGCATTCATTTCAAGGCTTGACTTTGTGAGAGGTGGCAGAGGATTTGTTTCCAAATCTACTCGTGTGACTGTTGGCAGGATTCGGCTGTGGCTTGTTGGACTGAGGGTCTGAGTTCCCTGCTGGCTGTTGACGGGAGTGCTCCCTGGGCTCCTTGCCATATAGGGTGCTTCGCAGCGTGGCAGCTCTGCCAACTGTCTTACAGGAGAACACCAGCAAGAGGGATAGCAGGTCCTTTTGCAACTTAATTTCAGAAGTGACTTCCCGGGCCTTTTGCCATATTTTGTGAGTTGGAAGTGAGTTGTTAGGTGCATCCCACACTCAAGGGGTGGGGACTCCACACGGGGGTGGCTGCAGGGGCTGGGGAGCATTGAGGGTCATCCTAGAGGCTGCCTGCCACAGCCAGGGGGTGGAGGAAGCTGAAGAAGTGTGCAGCCCGAAGCGGGAGTGAGGAGCCTGACAACTCAAGGGGTGGCAGAAGGAGAAAGAACTGGGACAGAGAAGAGACTGAGAAGCAGGGAACAGTGTGTAGGTTCCGTGAGCAACACAAACGAAAGTCACTGCTTTCAGTTTTGCAAACTTAGTTCTCATCTAAGCCCTCTCAGACACGTGTTAGAATTCCCATCTTACAAATGAGGAAACCGAGGCTGGGCGAGGGCTGTAGGGATGGAGAGAGTTAGATGGGTTCAAAAAGCGCTCATTTGGGATGGATTGCAGGGAAGGGCGGGTGAGGAAGTGAGCAGGATCATGGCAGACATAGATTTGGTGGTTTCTGTGGAGATGGGAAATGCCACGAGGTCCCCTTATTGTTCTGTCAGGGGCGACTCAGTCTCCATGTATCCAGGTCAGCTCCCACGAAGCCTGGGACTTGAGCGGGGCCTCTGTGGTGGCTTGCAAGCTGCTCCCCACCACAGGCCATTTTCTCTTCTCTTGCAGCTTTGGATACCTCCTGCCTTTGGCTGTCGACCCGAGTATGACAATGGATTGGAGGAGATTGTCTTTGGCTTTGAACCCTGGATAATTGTGGTCAACCTGGCCATGCCTTTTTCTATTTTCTACCGAATGCACGCAGCTGCCTCCCTCTTTGAGGTCTATTGTAACATATAGTCTGGGTCCACAAGAGACAGAGGAGTGAGCTAACAAGAGTTCATTGGAGCCACCTGGGAGTAGCCAGGTTGGACAAATATTGCCTGACAAATATGAGAAGGGCCACCTTTTGTCTGCAAAGATTGTGCTTCCTGTGGGCTGGAACTGCTCATCACCCCTGATGAATGTAAACAAGTTAGATCAAAATCCATGAGGTGGCTGGAATCTATCCAATATAAAAAGATATTTCTTACCTGAAATGTTGGCACACTTTTGTGATCATTTTCAAGTATTTTTAAAAAGAAATTTCACTGTTCTCTCTTTCACTGTAAACATGTACATGTTTATCATAAAAAATTTGGATATTTCAGGAAAGTAGAGTGAAAAAGTCACCTATGATGCCATTGTTCAATTAACAATTACTTTTAATATCTTGGTGTATTTCTTCCGACCATGTTGCTGAGATTCTTTTCGTTGTCATTATTATGCCTTTGAATGTGATGTAACATATTTGATTTTGTATTCAGTTATTTTCCCACTTAACAATATGGCATAAACCTGGCCCCCATATTGTTATAAGTTCTTTATAAATATCATTTTAATGCTGTATGATAGTCTAACAAGTGAATGTACCTTAATTAACGTAGTTTCCTATGATTGGTTTTACAGTGTTTATAACTTTTTGCTTTTATAAGTAACTCTGCAAAAATCAACCCTATTTGTGAAGCATTTCCTATACTTAGAATTGCTTAAGATATGGAATTACAATTAGGATGTCTAGTCCAAAGATTAAGATTATAAATATTTCAAAGGTGCCTAAGGAATATTGACATCTGGGAGGCCTTTGTATAGTTTTTCCATAGTTATTTTAAAAAAATAATAAAAATAATTTTCTTACTGTAAGTATTAATGTGAATATCTTTTCATCTGAGTGTATTTTGTTTTTTCAGACGGTGCAGGCAATAGGACAATAATAGATGCAAAGATTTTTTTTATATGACTAAGTACACTTATTTTAGAAAAAACTAAAAAATATGCATATGCACTAAAAAAACAAAGGAAAACATCATCTATACATGTCCCATCTAGAGAATCGGTTCTCCACCTGGGGACCTTGTTCCTTGAGGGGACATTTAGCAATATCTTAAGATATTTTTTAATATTTATTTTTTTATTAAAATTTACATAAATCTAAATTCTACATAATATTTGTACATATACTTATAGGGTACATGTGATATTTTGATATAAACATATAATAACTAATAATCAAATCAGAGTGGTTGAGATATTCATGTATCTTTTTTTGTGTCAGGAACATTCTAATTTCACTGTTAGTTACTCTGAAATATACAATAAATTATTCTTAACTATAGTCGCGCTTTTGTGTTACCAAACACATTTTTGATTGTTACATTACTGCGCCCAGGGATACTGCTAACACCCTACAACTCACAGGACAGTCCCACCGTGAACAGGCATCAGGCTGATTGTCAATGGTGCTGAGGTAATCTAGAGGTAACTGCTGTTAAATTTTGTTATCTAGGTAGCTATTAGTACACACACACAGGCTGGGCGTGGTGGCTCACGCCTGTAATCCCAACACTTTGGGAGGCTGACGCGGAAGGATCGCTTGAGGCCAAGAGTTTAACACCAGCCAGGCAGGGAACACAAATATAGTGAGACCCTGTCTGTACAAAAAACAAAAACAAAACAAAAAAACCCAGGTGCGGTGGGGTATGCCTGTAGTCCCAGCTACTCATGAGCCTGAGTGTAGAGGATCACTTGAGCCCAAGAGTTTGAGACTGGGTAGTGAGCCAAGATCGTGCCACTGCATTCTAGCTTGGGTGACACAGCAAGACCCTGTCGCTAAAAAATAAATAAATAAATAAATAAATAATATATATATTTATTTTAAACTTTTTATTTTTTTTTTTTTTTAATTTTTATTTATTTATTTATTTATTTTGAGACGGAGTCTCGCTCTGCCGCCCAGGCTGGAGTGCAGTAGCCGGATCTCAGCTCACTGCAAGCCCCGCCTCCTAGGTTTACGCCATTCTCCTGCCTCAGCCTCCCGAGTAGCTGGGACTACAGGCGCCCGCCAAATCGCCCGGCTAGTTTTTTGTATTTTTTAGTAGAGACGGGGTTTCACCTAAACTTTTTATTTTTTGAGATGGACTTTCACTCTTGTCGCCCAGGCTGGAGTGCAATGGCACAATCTTGGCTCACCGCAACCTCCACCTCCTGGGTTCAAGTGATTCTCCTGCGTCAGCCTCTGGAGTAACTGGGATTACAGATGCCTGCCACCATGCCCAGCTAATTTTTGTATTTTTAGTGCAGACAGGATTTCAGCATGTTGGCCAGGCTGGCCTCGAACTCCTAAGCTCAGGTGATCCACCCACCTTAGCCTCCCAAAGTGCTGGGATTACAGACGTGAGTCACCGCACCCGGCCGATAATTTTTTTTTTCAAAAGTACACATACACTCACACCCACATGAAGGGGGTGGTTTTTATATATATACACTGCATTTGTATGTAACTTGCTTTTTTCCTCTTGATATACCAGCATGCTTCTTCCCTATTTTGAGTCCCAGGCATCCACATTCTGACTTTAGTGTGCCTGAGACTCATCTGGGGAACTTGTTAGGATTCCTGCCCTCCAAGCTGAAAGTGCAGATTCAATCTGGAGGGGGGCCCGGAAATCTGCACTTTCATCAGCATCTCAGAGGGTGCCAACTCCCTTTGATAGGCATCTCCTTGGGAGTCCATGGACTCCTGAGCAAGTTTCCTTGACATTGTGCAGTGTGATTGTGCAGTATCCACGTGCAGTATGATTTTGGGTGGCTTTAAAGTACATTCCATGGAAGGATGTACCATTCCTTAGTTTTTCAAACCGTGATGTTGGACAGTTAGAGACATTTAGGTGGTTCGTTTTTGTTGGTACTACTGTAAACAATGCTATGGTGATCATCTTTGTAACTGAGTCTTTGAGGTCAGTGACAAGCTGTGCTCTGGAATGATTTATGCTGACTCAGCAGTGACTGAGCAGGAATGCCAGTTTCCCCATTTTGGTTGGCATTACCTTTATCCCCATTCTAAGCACATTAGAACAGCCCTGAGGCCTCAGCTGTGGGTTCTGGGTTCTGCCAAGGAGACAAAGGAGCCATCATAATGTTGGGAATGATGGATCCAGGCTGTGGGGATGCTATTGTGGACACAGGGCAGCATCAGAGCTTGGAAAAGCCTGCATGGCTGGCCGGCCTCAGCGTTTCCAAGAAAGGACTTAAAGATGGATGGAGCATCTCTTATCCCCAACAGGCAGCCTCAGTGGTGGCTATTTCTTCCCTATTTTGGGTCCCAGGCATCGACGCTCTGGCTTTAGTGTGCCTGAGACTCACCTGGGGAACTTGTTAGGATTCCAGCCCTTCAAGCTGGAAGTGCAGATTCAGTCTGGAGGAGGGCCCAGAAATCTGCACTCAGGAAGGTGCTTTTTACCTCCAAGTAATTAAGCATCCTGACTCAACCAGGGTAGGTGGCAAGGAAAATTTACTATCTTAATGCCAAGGCAATTTGCCAAAGAGGAACCAGAATGTGCAATACGCAAGTGTTAAGATCTCAGGGATTAATACAGGGAATACAAATTGAAATAATAATGAGTTACCACTTCCCATTTGTCAGATTGGCAAGAGTTGGCAAGACGTGAAAGAAAGACTCGTATATACCGCTAGTGGGAGTGTAAATGAATAAAATCAGATTGGAGAGCAATTGGCAATAATGACGAAGGCTGGAGACACACACTCCTTACCACCTAAGAATTCCGTTCCTTGGCACGTGCTCCAGAGACAACCTCACGCATGGGTTCAGGAATGCTCGCTCAGCATCACTTGTAATTAGGAAAATGGAAAACAGCCTAAATGCCTGTCAATTAGGAGTGAAGATAGACACACTAGGGACTATTTCCATGATGGAATATTTCACAAGAGGAAGAAACGAACACACCTGAATTCGTGTATCAGCATGGAGAGTCCCCAAAACAGTGTTGAATGAAATATTAAGTAGCATGGGGTACAGTTGGTATGATACATTAATATGATGTCTAGAAACAAGCAAGACAATCCCTGATATTACTGGGGGATATGTCCGTATGTAGTGAGATTACAAACACACCTGAAGAAAGAACGCACGCCAAGTTCAGTGTAGTGAGAAGGGAACCAACAAGGTTCCAAGGCTTGGAACCAACAAGTGAGTTCATGCTGTGTCCGAAATATTTTTTCTTAAGCAAAGATGTATTCATTATGTTTTCATCTGCACTTAAAACATGTACTCTTTAAGTGTACTTTTAATGTATTTTAATGAACTTTTAAACGAGATATTTCATAATAAAAGTATTTGAGAGCAAGAAAAAAAGAAAGTCTCCATAAGGAAGATGAACTTAGACAAAGCCACCCAAGCAGGTACATTTCCAGCATTCATCCATCATTGTTGAGAGACGGGTGTCAAAGTCAGTGGTGTTCTGTTCTCCTTGGCAGGTAGATCTCCAAGGTGGGGTAGCTCTATGCAATTAGCTGGTAAGATCACTGGACTCACTCTTCCAGGGACGACTCTGTGCACATTAGGAAACCTGACATTGGTTTGCCTTCCAATGTAGCTCTTCGCTGTGGGGACAATGTCCTGGGCACACGTATTATCAGGACAATCTGCAATGGACTGAATGTTTGTTTCACCCCTGAATTCATATGTTGAAGCTCTAATCGCAATGTGGTGGTATTTGGAGGTGGGGGTCTTTGGGAGGTAATGAGATCATGATGGTAAGACCCTTGTGAATGGGATTAGTGCCTGAAAGAGGGGGCCAGAGAGCTTGTGCACTCCTTTTCTGTCATGTGAGGATGCAATGAGAAGACAGCTGCCTGTGACCAGGAAGAGGGCCCTCACCAGAACCCAACCACGCCAGCACTGGCACCCTGATCTTGGACTTCCAGCCACCAGACCCATGAGAAATAAATGCCTGCTGTTGATTAGCCACCCAGCTTGTGCTATTTTGTTACAGCAACTTGCACTGAGTAAGTTACTCCCTTACCTGCTGTAACCGTATACAGGAGGGACCTGTGCATTTGGTAGCTTGGGTTCGTCCCTGAGCCTGTGAAACTCAGATTTGAACTATGGATTTTGGGTGTCATGACTCTTGTCGAGGCAGAGTGGAAGGGCAAGGGCATGGAGCCAGATATCCAGGGTGACAACAGGCTCCCATGGTGCCTGAGTGTGCATTAAAAAAAGCACCCCTTCCACAAGACATTCTCCAAACTGTCGAACTAAACCCACCAGCATCTTCCTACCTACCCATGCGCGGGGAGGCAAATTAGACCTGTTTGTCTCCCCACCACAAATGTCAGCCAAAAGATCCAACTGGAAAATGCTTGCTACTGCCTTCCAGTTGCATGACCCTCTCAGCTAACGAAGCCCTTCCCGCATCCGTCTCCCTCCACGCCTGTCTGTGAAGTCCCAGCTCACAGTTGACCTGGTTAGATAAGCACTTATTTTGTTTGAACAGAGGGAACCTTTGGATCACATGTACATAGGTAGTCAGTGGCAGCATTTGGTTCATCATGCCGGTTTTAAGAACTTCATTGCCTTTTCTCTTCATTAGTCATATCATCTTATAAAGAAAGTCAACTCAGTAAAAATATCCGTTAAACAATGCCTCAGGGATATGAGTACAGAACAATCAAATCAGCTGACAGAACATCTGGCTTTTCACCCACTTATAAAATGCTGCACTTTGCTTAACATGGTGAAGAATGAAAGCTGCTAACAGCTGGTTCTTTCTCCCAAAATGTGAACCCTGCTATGGGAGAGTGCAACTAGCAGATGGCGCCGGCGCCTTTCCCTGAACTTCAGGGCAAACTTAAGAGGGGGCACCTGGCGCGTGGACAGTGGCCTCAAGGTACCAAACAAAGGGCTGGGCGCAAGGTGTGCTGATTGGACTCCATTGGCTGCACTGGGTTCTTGTAGCTTGTGTCAGAGATGCCTGTCACCACTTCCCGGCCAATACCCAGCCTGTTTCAGAAAGGACGTTCCCTCACTGTACCCACTAGGACCCACTCCCTGCAGGGCACCCTGGTCTGTCTCAAGAGGCTTTGGAGGAACTTGGGGGTTACAGGGTGTTCCCCTGATGGGAGAGTCCCTGGCATGCGGGGTGTGAGTGGGCTGAGTTGGGTGGGGGAGGCTGGGGCAGCTGGCTGGGAGGGCACTTGTGCTTGGTGTGATGGGGGAATGTAGGCGATGTTAGTTCCTCCTAAGAGCAGCCACTAAGAGGACTCTGGGGAGGGACAGACGGGCGCAGTGTTTTAACCCACAAATGGGAGGGTAATTCTGGCATGGTGGTTTCAGCAATGTTAGTAACGTATGGACCACCATAACCATGAGAGTGAAGCTACATGTCTAAAAAATGTAAATCAAATCAGACCACCTGCTAAAAACCTTTCAATGCTTTCCCACTGCTTTTTTTTTTTTTTTTTTTTTTTTTTTTTTGAGGCGGCGTTTCCCTCTTGTTGCCCAGGCTGGAGTGCAACGGCATGATCTCGGCTCACTACAACCTCTGCCTCCTGGGTCCAAGCGATTCTCCTGCCTCAGCCTCCCGAGTAGCTGGGATGACAGGCGCGTGGCATCACACTTGGCTAATTTTTGTATTTTTAGTAGAGATGGGGTTTCACCATGTTGGTCAGGCTGTTCTTAAACTCCTGACCTCAGGTGATCCACCCGCCTCGGCCTCCCAAAGTGCTGGCATTACAGGCATGAACCACCATGCCCCGCCCTCCCATTGCTTTTAGTAGAAAACACAAACTCCTACCCGCGGTCTATCGGAACTGTCACGATCTGGGCTCTGCATCTCCATTTTCTTCTCATGCCAATCCCATCCTCTGCCTCCCCTTCCCCATCGCCCTTCCTCCTGCACTGCTGCAGCCACACCTGGCCTCCTCTCTTTAATAGTCCTACCTTAGCCACACCTGGCGTCCTCTCTTTACTATTCCTACCTTAGCCACACCTGGCTTCCTCTCTTTACTAGTCCTACCTTAGCCACACCTGGCGTCCTCTCTTTA
>NC_045436.1:175914018-176014637 GCF_002776525.5 Piliocolobus tephrosceles | reverse complement strand
CTCTCTTTACTAGTCCTACCTTAGCCACACCTGGCGTCCTCTCTTTACTATTCCTACCTTGCCTGCCCCACAGGACCTCCGCAGAAGCTGCTCTCTCTGGGGCGTGCACTTCTGACTCTGGGCAAGGATCCATCTTTCTTACCCTTTGGGCCGTGTGTAGATAGATGTCCCTCTGTAGTGAGGTCCTCACTGTCCATCCCATAAGGCTTCACCTCGGCACCCTGTCCAGCCCCTTCACAGCCGGCCGCCAGCTGTGTTTGATTTGTTGGTGCTCATCCAGTCCAGTCCTGGATGGGACTGCCTGCCTCATGAGGGCAGGAGCTTTGCTTCCTCCTCTCCCGGGGCCTCCCTGATGTAGTTGTGTGGACACGTGGGCCACCCTCCCAGCTCCAGACCATCGCAGGGCATGGGAAGGGCGGGGGCCTCCATGGGCCCTGAGGATCGCCATGTTTCCTTCTCTAGTTTTTGAGACTTCGGTGAAGATCCTCTGCCTGCTTCTAGCACACACATCCTGACCTCCTTTTGCCTCGAAGACACAAGATGGCGCTTTAAGCCTGGTTTTTGAGAAAGAGGCCTACAGGCGCTTCAGTTTCTCCCCTCTGCTCGCTCTCAGACCTGGCTAGTGAGGGGATCCGTGGGGTCCACCCCTCCGCAGCTTGATGGATTCTGCTCTCCTCCTTGGACAGGAGAGAACCAGCAATCAATCACTCCTTCCTGCCGGAGAACGAAGTGGACCTCAAACTGTTTTTCTGACATCAGTAATAGCTGCCTGCACTCCTCTGGCAGGCATCTCTGAAACATCAGTTTTGGATGATTGGGCTCAGCCAAGCACCTTTGATATCAAGGGTAAGCCTGCTATCCTTTCCCTGGGGATGGGCACAGAGGTGGGCATGTGAAGAGTGCCAGACCAGGTGTTGAGAAACTGTGGCTCATGAGAAGAATGGAGTGTATGTTTTTAAAGGGTCTTCTCTCGCACGCGTGCTCTCTCTCTCTCTCTCTCTCTCACACACACACACACACACACACACACACACACACAAATATGCTGCAGAGATGGTACATGACCTGACAAGCCTAAAACACTCACTATCTGGTCCTTTATAGGAAATGCTTGCTGACCCCTGGTCTAAACACTGAGAGGTAAGGGGCCTCTGCTGCATCACCCTGGAAGGATTTTGATCCCTAAATAAGAAGAGGTGAGGAGGAAGCCTGCCCTTCCTCCTGGCTTGAATGTGCTTGTGAGAGGCAGTCAAGCCTGTAACTGTGGCAGCAGGCTTGTGACCATGAAGCAACCAGCCCGAGAAGAAAGGCCAAGCTGAGGAGGAGGGGATAGGAGCCTGGGCCCCCGATGACATTGCTGAGCCTCTGTGTGACCCTGGAGCCGCCTTCCTCTGGAGTTCTTGTGATGGCAGATAATTCAATGTTGTCATTGCTCAAGCCAGGGGTGGGTGAACTTTTTCTATAAAGGGCTACGTGGAAAACATTTTAGGCTCTGGGTGGGCCATCAGATCTCTGTTGCCACTATAACCCTGAAAACAACCATAGACAATGTGTAAATGGATGGATACACCTATGTTCCAATAAAACTTTATTTATAAAAATAGATGGTGGGCTGGGTTTGGCCCTGAGGGCCAGAGTTTGCTGTGTATTTTGTTGGTTTGTTACTTGCAGCTGACCCAGCCTAACTAGTACTCCCTGATGTCTGCCTCAGCTCAGAAGCGCCCTTGGGTTCTAAGCCACAGGGGCTAAGCTTGAGTGTGGGTGGGGTCTGCAGCAGGGTGGTGGGAGGGATAAGCACATAAAGCCCCACCCACTGATCTGTCCTTTCTGCGGTCCAGGTCGTGCTTTTCTGCAATATCTTCTCATCATGGGCCTAGCAATCATGACGGGAAGGCACCACTTGAACAGAATGCTTTCAGCATTTCCAGATGGTCCCTGTTTGCCCTCAACACCACACGCAGGCCTCAGCCTCCACACCTCGCATGTTCGTTAAGCAAGACTAAGCCACATGAAGCAACAGGGCAAGGGGAGGGTCTTTGTGTCCACAGAGTCCCACGGCAGAAGTGTGGTTTGGGGAGAAATGGGGAAGTGTGCCCTTCCCCGAACAAGCACATTCCCTCAGTGTGGAGGAGCCCTTCCAACACTTTACAAGTGCTAGGATGACACGATGCTCATTCAGACCATCGGCTGCAGACGGATTGCAGAAATACGTGAAGGCTGTGTCCCTGGAGGTAGGATCTGGTTCCTCCTTGTCTCTAAGCTGGGCCCTGAAGGGAAGGCAGGATTCCAGCCAGATTGAATGAAGAGTGAGGCTCCTGGGGAAGGACTTGGATTGCCTCTTGTGCTTGTGTTCACAGATTCCTGATGATTGGCTCTTTCTCAGGGAGACGAGGCTTCGAGGCCAGGTCTCTGCTCTGAGTTACCTTCACCACCCTGCACCTTGGTGGCAATAAGAGAGTGACCTCAAAGGGCTGCTGAGAGAATCGAGGGGGATGCATGTACAGCTCTAGGTATGGCATCCATTCCGGCCCATGGCAAACTCTTACTATGGTTGCAGGTGTAATTTCCAGTCTCTGCCTCCAGGGATTGCTGCTGAGTATAGACAGATGTTTCTCTGCTCACAGAGTGAGGCTGCCAAGATGATTCTAAGATCTCTGGTTCTGTACACAGCCCAGACAGCCTGTGAAAGGGGGAATGATAACCCCGAAAGATGTCCATGTCTTGATCTCCAGAACTAGTGAACGGGATGTTGGCAGAAGAGACTCTGTGGATGTGATTACTTCAAAGATCTTGCGACGGGGAGACTATCGTGGGTTATCTGTGGGGAACCGCAATGTAATCACAAAGTGTCCTTATAAGTGAAGAGGGAGGCAGAGGAGATTTGACTACAGAAGAGGAGGTGATGTGACCACGGAGGCAGAGATTGGAGTGATGTAGCCACAATTCAAAATGCCAACAGCCACCAAAGAGGCAAGGAATGGATTCTCCTCTAGGGCTTCTACCAAGGGTCCTGCCAACACCTCAGTTTTAGTCCAGGAAGACTTGTTTCGGACTTGTGACCTCCAGAACTATGAGAGAATATATCTGCATCTGCATTGTTTGAAGCCACTGGGTTTGCAGTAGGGTGTTAGAGCAGCGTGGAAAATCCATTGAGTCCCATTGCCCTGCTTTGTGTGCCTTGTACAAAAGCAGAAAATGGCATGGATGGAATGGGAGGTCATTATGTTAAGTGAAATAAGCCAGGCACAGAAAGACACACATTGCATGTTCTCACTGATTTGTGGGATCTAAATATCAAACAATTGAATTCATAGAGCTAGAGAGTGGAAGGATTGTTACTAGAGGCTGGGAAGAGGAGTAGGGGGCTGAGGGCAGGTGGGGATGATGTTAGAAAGAACGAATAAGACATATTGTTTGATCACACAGCAGGATGACTGTAGTCAATAATAACTTAATTGTACATTTACAAATAATGAAAAGAGTGTAATTGGATTGTTGGCATTAGAAACGATAAATGTGCTGGGTGCGGTGGCTCACGCCTGTAATCCCAGCACTTTGGGAGGAGGCTGAGGTGGGCGGATCACGAGGTCAGATCGAGACCATCCTGGCAAACACTGTGAAACCCCATCTCTACTAAAAATACAAAAAAATTAGCCAGGCATGGTGGTGGGCACCTGTAGTCCCAGCTGCTTGGGAGGCTGAGGCAGGAGAATGGCTGAACCCGGAGCGGGGAGCTGGAGCTTGCAGTGAGCGGAGATGGTGCCACTGCACTCCAGCCTGGGCGACAGAGCAGACTCCATCTCAAAAAAAAAAAAAAGAAAAGGATAAATTCTTCAGGGATGGACACCCCATTCTCCATGATGTGCTTATTTCACAGTGCATGCCTGTATCAAAACACCTCATGTACCTCACATCCATTTGCACCTACTATGTACCTAGAAAAAGATACAAAAGAGTATATAAAGAAAAAAAAAACCCAAAAGCAGAAAAGAGGGCAAATGAGAGCCGGGGATTGTGATCTCAGTTTTCCCAGGATGAAGCCGGGTGACCCAGGTATAAAGCAAGTCCCTTGGCTTCTCGAGCTCCCATCTGCAGAGTGAGGGGTGGATGCAGGGGCAGGGTATGACTTCGATGACACATTCCCTCCAGGTGGCTCTGCCGTCTCTGCCCCCTCTCAGGACTGTTTGTAGCTCTTTGCCTCTTCTTAGCCATTTGGAGTTTTCAGGGGCCCTGCTAGCTCCTCCTGACTTCTCACTTTGCTCTCGTTGGTGGTCTAATTCATGGCCAAGGGTCCTGCTGTCCGGATGCTGATTTTCAACCTGACCTCTCAGCTCCAGGCTGGTTATTTCCAACAGCCTACTTGGATGTCTTAAAGGCACTTTACACTCAATGTGTCCAACACTGAACTCAAGGCTCCCGGCATCGCCAGCTCGTTCTCCCTCCACATTTCCAACCCAATGGATTGCACCAGGGTCTGTCCATTATGCAAGCTGGGCTGCAAAGGCTGTCTTGACTCTACCCTTATGCTCTGTCAGGGCTCAGAAAATGACGCCCCAAAGTGTGGTGCCTCAGCCTGAGCATTTTGAACTGAAGGATATTGGAAGGAACTCAGAAGCAAGGTCTTTCCAACCTTCTCTTGACACTCTCTCTCCTGCTTGTCTTTCTCCTCCAAAGTGAGTAACATAAACCAGAATTCATCTTCCTTAAGGTGGGTCATAGAACCTAGAAAACCTCCTGCTAAAGCAAACCATAAAACCTAGAAAGGTCACTCTCTACCTTCTCCTTTGAAAACCCTCATTACAGAAGGGGTCCTGCCCCATCCCCTGGAGGAAGGAAGGCTGCACAGAGAGGCTGAGAAGAATCTGAGCAGACAGCTTTGCTGGGTCCCCTTTCCGTCTGTTCCCACTAGGTCATACCCATTTATCAAATCACATTTCTTCCTGGCTGTCCATTCTTCATCTAACCTAAGCATAAAAATCAACGGTTTTCCTTGGGTCTTTGGGTTGTCATTTCTGAAGCCTCCCATGTCACATACAACTTGGAATAAATAAATTTGCTCTGCTTTTTCTCTTGTTAATGTGTCTTTTGTTACACCAGTGTTGGTCATGACCCTTAAGGTGGATGAGTAAAGGACTCACACCTTCACAGCCCTGCAGCCCCATCTCCAATCAGTAGCCACACCTGCCACTTCTACCCACAAATACCTAGAATCCACTCATCTCTTCCCATCGTCATTCCTACCACTCAATTCCCTGTCACCACCATCTCCTGATGAGTCTTCTGGAGCAGCTTCCTCACTCATCTCTCCAGTTCATCCCCTGCTTCTACCAGTCTGTCCTTGCTGTGGCAAGAGGGGCATTTGAGAAAGGCAATTACATGGTTACCTCTCCTCTGCTCAGCACCCTCCAATTTGACGGACACCAAAATCCTTGCCTTGGTCCCCTTGCTCCTGTGTTCCCTCCTCTCTGGCCTCATCTCAAGCCACTGCCCTCATGTCGCACTCTTCCTCTGTAATCCACACTGCCAGCTCCTTGAGTTCCTTGAACGTGCCATGCTCCCTCCTGCCGCAGCAGGGCCTTGCACTTGCTGCTTCCTCTTCTTTCTTCTAGTGAATTCCTACTCCTCCTTCAGCTCTCCATTCAAGCCAGTGGCTCAGGGAAGTCTTCCCTCACCTGTAGATCAGGTTTGGTGTCCCTGCCATGAAGCCTCACAACACTATCTAGCTTTCCTTCATTGCGTCTGTCATAGCTTTTGATCATACAATGATATGTGACTTTCTGAATAGTGGTCCCTCTTTACCAATTTGCTGTGAGCCTCAAGAGGCAGGAATGTCTGTTTGCTCCTCCTCTGTATCTCTAGCGGTGGTAGAAAAGGAGTTCAATAATTATCCTCAAATGAACGAAAACGAATGGACGCTTAGATCTTTTTTTTTTTTTTTTTTTGAAACAGGGTCTTGCTCTGTTGCCCAAATGTCATGATCACGGTTCATTGCAGCCTTGACCTCTGGGGCTCAAGTGATCCTCCCACCTCAGCCTTCCAGGTAGCTGGGACTACATGCATCCACCTCTATGCCTGGCTAATTTTTTTTTTTTTTTTTTAGAGATGGGATATTATTACATTGCCCAGACTTGTCTCGAACTCCTGGGCTAAAGCAATCTGCCCACCTCGGCGTACTGGGATTACAGGCAGGAGCCACCGTGTCTGGCCCAATGCTTAAGATCTTTTGAGACAAAAAGGAGGAAGTGGGATAGTTTAAACACTACAGGAAGCTCAGAAAAACAAAAAACCCAAAACACGCCCCCCAGTCCCCCCAAAAACATACATATATTTATTTGATACTTGGCTGTGCAGTTTAAAAAATTATTTATTTATTTATTTGCTTTTGGCAAAACTCAAGTCAGCTTGGTGAGGTCACTTTTTTCTGGCATTCCTTCCTATTTGGGGAGTAAAGGGACCTGCATGATCTGGATGGATAATTGTGATGAGGAGGTTACTGGGATTGCCCTGAAAGCATTGACTGTGAGCTTTCAGGGATGGAAGCTGCATCTTCATCTCTATAACCCCATGTTTGGTGTCAGCCTGAGGAGACGCTCGGCGGCAAATATGAATTATGGCCCACACTGTTAATTTCTTACCCATGAGTAGTTCCTTTGCTTGATAAGAGAAAATCCTGATTTTGCTTGGGGAAACGAAGTGTTCAGTGTCAGATAATGACTTATGGTTGGTTTAAGCCAGGCTGGGGGCTTTTGTTCCTTTTTGCCTGATACTTGAGAGAGTTTACAGTAGGGACTGTCCTGTGGTCCACTTCTGGATAATGAGACATAAGAAGTCTGCTGGATCCTTCTAAGAAGATTTTCTTCATTGGTTAAAGGCAAGAGACACATCAAGAAAAGCTCCCTTGACATAGCTTCCTCTGTCTTGCTCCTGGAGTCTGAACTTGGTGATGATGTCTGGAGCGACAACAGCCATCCTGTGACCATAAGGCTCCAAGGGTATAAAGCAGTAATATTCAGGAAGGTGGTGCCTTTGGACAAAAAGAGAAAAGGAATCTTGCAAAGATAAAAGGAATCTTGTAAAGGCTCAGCTACATCACTGAGCCTTTGCAAGCCCTTGCCTTCTTCCTCTTAATTTCTGTTATGTTAGACAACTAAATGTCTGTATTGCAAAAGCCACAAGTAGTCACGCTTTCTGTTATTCACAGCTGAAAGCATTTCTCTTATTTTCAAATAATTTCAGACTTACAGAAGAATTAATTGTAAGGCAAAGAACTTTCATGCCCTTCACTCACATTTCACCAATTGTTATTTGCCACATTTACTTTCTCCATCTATATAGTCTATTCTGCTCTATTATCTTTCCCTGAACCATTTGAAATTCAGTTGCAGGGATCCTTCTCCTCTCCCTTAAACATTTCAGAACATATTCCCTTTGAACAAGAAGAGTCTAGCGCTCAAGTTCGGGAAATTTGAGGTTGATGCCATACAATTGTCTAGTCCTTAATAACTGTCTAATAGTTCACATTAAAATTTTGCCAACAGTCTCAATAACGCCCCTCAAGGCACCTTTCCCCTGATCCAGCTGTCATGCCTTTTTAGTCTCCTTTAATCTGGAACAATTCCTCTACCTCTTTTTGTCTATCATGGGGTTGACACCAATGAAGAGTTCAGGTCAGTCCTTGAAGGTCCCTCCATCTGTGTTTGTCTGATGTTTCCTTTGGGGAAAAGAATGCTACAGAAGCGATGCTGTGTTCTCAGTGTGTCACATCAAGAGACACTTGGCACCCATTTGTCCTATTCCTGGTGATGTTAACTTTGTTCTGTTCATTAAGGGAGGACCTGCCAGGTTTCTCTACTGTTAACACTTTTTCCTCTTTGTAATTAATAAACCATATGAGTGGAAGTGCTATGAGACCATGAAAATATACTTTATCTTTTTAAATTTTCACTCAGTGATGATTCTTCCTTCAATAAACTATTATGATCATGGTTGCAAATGGAGTTTTCTATTATTCCCTCTGTATTTATTAATTGGCATTCTACTGTAAGAAAGACTCCTTCCTTCTTCCCTCCTTCCCTCTCTCCTTCTTTCCTTTCTTCCTTCCCTTTTCTTTCTTTCTATAGCTATGGGTTCTCATTTTATTCAATAGACTATAACCTACCATTGTCATTATTCATTCGGATGTTCACATCATCCCAGATTTGGCCAGTGGAAGCCCCTTCCAATTGATTGATGTGTCCTTTGACATGTCCCTGCCATTTTATGAATGCTTCCTTGGTTTCTGGCACCACACGGCACTCTGGGCTCACCTTGTACTTCCCTACCCCAGCCTTAGCATCAGCCACTTCTCCAAGGAGCTCTGGGTCCTTTTAGTGAAGGGTGGTATTTATAAACCACAATCTGGATGGTTTGTGGATATTGCACAGCATTCAGTCAGAAGCCATGGGAAATGGAGCAACATTTATTCAAACTTGTATTAGTCAAGCTACTTAATGCTAGGCTAGGCTGCAGTGAGTAATAATCCCTAACCTCGGTGACAGTGCAGAAAAAGGAGGGTGTCATTATGTGGAGTCTGATGCAGGACAATGGGAGTTTCCTCCACTTGGTGACTCAGGTATCCAGGCACATTCATCTGTGCAGATCTGCCATCTTGACACGAGGTCATTGCAGAAGGAGAGAGGGTGTAGGATCATGCCAATTCTTAGGTGCTCCTGACAAGGAGAGCTGCAGCACTCTGCTCACATTCCTGTTTTCCAGAATTCAGTCAGTACCCAACGCAACTGCCAAAGAGTCTGGGAAGCATACAGAGTACACGGAGAGCTGGAGATCCCTCATCACTGCTGCCACGATATGTTCATTTATGCAATACATATCAATGGGTTCACCCCAGTAAGGCTGACTCCAAGAGGCTGACTTCACCTTAAGTGGTTTGCAGCTGGGAAAGAAAGGCAAGTCAGCACCGAGTGAACATATTATCCACTTCAGTGGGTTGTCAGGCTGTGCTAGAGGCAGATTCAGTGTTCTGCAGAAATGCAGATGGTGGCTACTACCCTGGAGTCTTGGGGAGATCCTAGTGTGCATTGGTGTGGGGTTTGAAAGGTGAGTGGGCACTCAGTCCCCTTAGGAAGAAGTGGCAAGGACATTTCAGACAGGGGCAAGTGCAAAGGCACAGGGCCTGAAGGAACTAAGCTGGGAGAAGAGGACAGCACTGGGATGGGTGGGATAGGGGTCTGCTGGGGAAAGCTGGAGAGGCAAGAGATGAGGCTAGACAAGCAGACTGTGAAGGGCCACAATGAGGAGCTGGGAGTTAATGCATTAATTTTTATTAATTGGATTAATGATAAATAATGTGGGTTGCAGGGAATCATAAGGAATATGAAGAACACTGTGGTTGTGTTTTAGGAGGATTGCCTTGGTGGTAGAGTGTTGGATGGAGGAGATAGGAGTAGGGGTGAAGACATCAACACAGAAAGAGCTACCCGAAGGCTCTGGCAGCCATGCAGGCAAAAAGCATCAAGGACCTGAATTAGGAAGTGGCACTGGGGATGGATGCAAGGGGTTGGCTGGTGGAGCCATTTTGAGATAATGAATGTATAATAGCTTCCATCTATTGTGGACTGTCAAGATGCATTATTGGCTCACAATCCTTCCTGGCCTTTCCACATTCCTGTGACTTCCCTGTGGACAGAGCAGATTTCTTTCTGTGCACATGACCAGCTTTGGCTAGAGACGCATGAGCAGAGTTAGTGCACACTTGGTCTGACTGGAGGCTCTAACTGAACGTGGTGTCGGGTGGCCCCATTGACCCCCACCCCTGCACTATGAGAAGAGCAAGCTCCAAGGAACCATCGGCCTGTGAATGAGACACACAGAAGCAAACAGAGCCTGGACCCCAGTCCGAGGCAAGACTTCCCAGCTGACTGCAAACTATTAGCAAGACGTAAACACTTGTTTTAAGCTGCTGAGACCGTGGGGCTGTGTGTTATGCAGCATTGCTGTAAAAAAACTTGACCAATACAGGGACTTGCCCTTTCCTAAGTACAGCATCTTATTTCCCCATGATATCTCTTCATAGTAAGGATTAGGGGTGCCATTTTAAAGATGAGGCAACTGAAGCTTAGAGAGGTTACATCACTTGCTTCAGGTTCCAGAGCTGGTAAGTCAGAGGAGGATTTGAACCCAGGACTGTTTTGTAAGCCCATCCTTCTCCCTCTGTCTACACAGTGCTGCTTTTCAAAGCTGCCAAGCTCCTGAGTTAGCCATTTTAACCTGCCAGAAACCTCCTTGCTCCTGAACTGGGGAGAGGGACTGAGCTTTGGGTTTCAAGAGGAGGCTCTAGGGCCACCATCAGGGGGCCTGTGCTTGAGGTGATGTGGCTGGCTCATCACTTGGGCCTTTCCACTTGCCCCTCCCCATCCCCTCCTCCCTACCCTGCTCCCTGCCCTGTGCCAAGCTGAGCACATTGGCAGGGCTGGTGGCTGAGAGCTCAGCGTGTATCCTGCAGCCACGGAACAGAGCTTTCATTGCTGTCATACAGAGTTGACTCTTTTGATACCAGCAGTGGGTGCAGCAAAATCCCACCCATTTTCTTATCAAGTTTTCCATTTGTCTCAGTGAAGCAAATCCAATTTAAAATGCATCTTCAGAAAAAGGAGGGCCAATGAGTTCAACTGGAAGAATATTTGCTAACTGGATTAGGAGAACTCGCTCTGTGCTGAAATGTTCGAGGCAAATCCTCTTAGTACTATTTTGCAGGAGCCAGGCATGTGAAAGGATCATTTCCTCTCTATCATCCCCTGAGATCAGGGCTCTGGCTGGATGAAATGAGGCAGGAGTTTATTAGCTGCTTAGCTGATTAGAGCCTGTGCCGATGAGGCTGAGCTCTGACAAGTCAATGTCAGAGAGAGATCTTGGTTTCCAGTAGTTTTTAACTCTGCCCAACTCTTTGTGGGAAAGAGCCTGGATAAGAAAGGCCACCCACTACTTACTCAAAACCACCGTCCCCACCAGGCAAGCAGCTCATAGAGCCCTCCCCGGGAAAGACTGAAGACTGTGGAGACCTAGCTGCATATTATATTACATTTTGCATCATAAGGTCTTGATACAGAAAAAACTCTCAGTTTCCAAAAATGATGAGAAACCCAGTCTTTTTTTTTTTTTTTTTTTTTTTGATAGAGTCTTGCTCTGTCTTGTCTCCCAGGCTGGAGTGCAGTGACGCAATCTCGGTTCACTGCAACCTCTGCTTCCCAGGTTCAAGCGATTCTTCTCCCTCCTGAGAAGCTGGGATTACAGGTGTCCACCACAACACCCAGCTAAATTTTGTATTTTTAGTAGAGATGAGGTTTCGCCATGTTGCCCAGGCTGGTCTCGAACTCCTGACCTCAGGTGATCTGCCCACCTCGTCCCCCAAAGTGCTGGGATTAAAGGCGTGAGCCACCACACCTGGCCAAAAAATGATGAGACACTCAGTTGTCTGGATAACAGGGAGAATGTTCAGTGTTCTAAAAACGTATCCTTTCACATGTAACGCTTCTTGCCTCTGAGGCTTTGCCTGTGCCGTTCCCTCTGTTAGGGTCGTATTTCCATCTGGCATGCTGGTGAGTTCCACTTTGCCCTCCTGCCCAAGTGTCATCTTTTCCGGACAGCCCTTTCCTGTGCTGCCCATCGAACAGGTCGTCCCTTGTTCTCATGCCACTGCTGAACATTGTTTATTCCTTGTGCTAGTCAGGGCTTTGTCAGTTATAACAACTGAAACTCCACTCAGACATGTTTCAGCTAACGGGTGACTTACTGACTTTTGTAATTGCAGAGACCATGGTATGCCTGAATTTAGAGATTCAAAGAAGTCATTTTCTCTCTCTCTCTCTCCTCTTCCTCTCCTTCTTCTCATTTTCCTTATCTTTTTCTTTCCTCTCCTCCTTCCCTTGTTTTTCTTTTTCCTTCTTTTCCTCTTCCCTCCTCTCTCCCTACTTCTTTCTCATTCTCTCCCTCTAATTTGCTCTGTTCTCAATATGGGCCTCATTCCTTCTACTGCAAATAAGGAAAATGACTACCTGGAACCCCAAGGCCCACCACATCCCAGCAGAGCCACCCCAGCAGAAAGAAACCCAGCTTCTCTCTCCAGCATCTACACATCAACCCAGGCCAGAACTCCATCTGACCCTTGTGAGACATGCTTCCACACCTCGGTGGACCGCTGAGGCCAGAGAATTCAGAATAATGATGGGCACTTCTGAGGTCATGGGCCTTCCCTGTAGCTAAGGTGACAGAAGGACAGACTGGTCTGGAATGTCCATACCAGCTGGCTCACATGGCCAGCCATTGATGCTGGCTGTTTTCTGGGAGCTCAGTTGTGCTCTAGACCGGAAAATCTCCATGTGGCCTCTCCACATGACTTTCATTTCTTGCAGCATGGTGACTGGGGCCCAACGGGGAGACTCTCATGAGCAAAGTTTCTAAAAGTCCAAAGTGGCAGCTGTGAACCCCCTCATGGCCGAGCCTCAGCCCCCATGCTGCATCAGAGCCACTGCAGTCTTGGCTTCCCAGGGGGCCAGCCCAGAAGCAGCATGGAAGGGGACGTGGAAACCAGGAGGTCTGGTTCCAGGAAAGTCCCTCTGATATAATTTGGATATTTATCCCCACCCAGATTTCATGTTAAATTGCAATCTCCAGTGCTGGAGATGGGGCCTGGTGGGAGTTGTTTGGACCATGGGGGTAGATCCCTCCCATGGACTCTCTCTTGCTTGCTCCTGCTTTGGCCACGTGATGTGCCTCCTCATGACTGTAAGCTTCCTGAGGCCTCCCTGGAAGCCAAGCAGATGCCAGCACCATGCTTCTTGTAAAGCCTGCAGAACCATGAGCCAATTCAACCTCTTTCTTTATAAATTACCTGGTCTCAGATATTTCTTTATAGCAATGCAAGAATGGCCTAATACACCATCTTTGGAGACTAGCTAGCATATGGGCCTTCTCCATCTGTAGCTACACCTGTAGAACACACGGGGCTTCCAAGACCACTGCAGCAGCCAGAGGAAGAGCTCATCCTGTGGGATGTTCCTAAGGCTCAGATCTGTGGTTCACATCACTTCTGCCCACATTCTATTGGCCAGAATCTCACTCCCTAGCCTCCACCTGACAGCAAGGGAACCCAAGGGGAAGGATCTGCTGGGGGCCATCTCTGCCACAAGCAGCAAGTGAAAGCAAGTAGAGAGGAAGCCAAGACTGATGCCCAAGTGGGAGAGGTGCTGAGGAAAGAGGTATTTCTTCGATTTTGACAGAGTTCTGAATGTTTTAGAGTAGTCTAAGTGCACCCAAAAGCACAATGATTAAATGAGGGGCAGGAGAGTGGCTTAGAAGAAGATGTTTTTCTGGATTCAGCTCCAACAAAATTTGTTCCCCACATCTTGGTGTTGTGCCGTGGTCCTTCTCGCCACTGATATTCAGCCTTGATACCCCACTGTGGCTCTACCAGAGAGGGAAAATATTTTCCTGCCACTGCCCTGAGCCTCCTGACTGACCCCAGCTACCTTGGACATCCCAGCTTTTGGGACTACCTCAGACCTCCCTATAACCAACAATCAGGCCGGCGCAGCAAGGGTGCTCTGGTACCCTGCCTGGTGCTCCAGGGTGACAGGCAGCACGTGCTATCATTGATCGGTGTCTGTGCAGTATTTGCTAGAGTTTTGTGGATCTCAGACTTGAAACCTGTGTCTTCTTACAGTCAAAGGGTCTGAGTTGGGAGAAGTCACCTAGATATGCTCCACCATAGCGTTCTGGTGTTTCCTGTCATCTCTGAAGCCTCTGAGCTCTTATAACAGGGGCTTAAAGAATGTAGCATTGGGATATGAAGACTCATAGTTATTGTCCAGTCCAGGGGACTTTAACTCCGGGTCTCTGGAACTTCAACAGGGCTCACCTCTCTGTCTCATACCTCTCCCTCCCTTGGCCACTATTGCTACAGACATCCTGACCCTTTTACCTCTTTATCTCTGCCCCAGGGCCTTTGCTTGGGCTTGCTTTCTTCCGAGAATAATTTACCCCTGATATTTGCCTGACTAAATCCTTCTCACCTTTCTGATTGCAAAGAGGCTTCCTTGACAACTCATTCTGAAGCAGTTTTTCCCTCCAGTCTGGCTACTCTCTCTTTTGCTATTCTGTTTGATTTTATTCGTAGCACTTAGCACTGTATGACATTGTTTATTTTGAAATTGTTTATTTCTCTCTCCTCAATAATATAAGCCCGAGAAAGACAAGGAATATGTTTTTTATTCTGTTTCTATCCCTGGGCCCTAGAATAGGGTCTGGGAGGTGATTGCAGCAGAACCCCTAGCTGAAAAAGCAATCTTGTGCTAATTAGAAAAAAAGAGCTCCCTTGCCCCCATCCATGCTTTTTTTTTTTTTTTGATGGAAACTCCCTCTGTTACCCAGGCTGGAGTGCAGTGGTGTGATCTTGAAGACAGCCCTTTCTTGATATACTTTATCATCTTCTGCTAGAAGTTTTTTATACTCATTATACAAACCCACCCTATCTGTGACTTACACGACCTGTATGGTCCTGCCTCCATCCTATCAAAAATGCTTGTGGAGTGAATGAATGGATTGGTGGAAGTCAGGGGGACTGGAATATCTGAAAACAAATGTCAACGTGTGTGGCCAGCATCTGTGCACCTTTCTTGGTTGATTGCATCTTCTGTGCATTGATTTCACAGTGTTGGGCACAGGATCCCTTTTTTTGCTCATTATCAACAAAGATTTGTCAAGCACCCACTCACTGTGTTCGCTTGAGGAATTCAGACATGAACAAGACACAATCTCTTGATTTAAGAAGCTGAGATTCTAGAGGGCCAGGCAGTGATGTGAAAGATGGTGCAGTCCAAGGTCATAACAGCTGCACTAGGAGCCAGCCCTGGGCTGAAGACAGGACACCTGTTCAGTGCAGAGGACTCAGTAAGTCTTTCTGAAGAAGTGATTGAGTGAGCTCTGAAAGGATGGAGAGGTTCAAGCATTGCTAAGTGCTTTGTACAACTTATAGAGATCCATGTTGCCCAGTCTCCAAGCAGTTTCATGTTCAGTAGACAAAAGGCAATTTTCAAACGGAAATTCTTTACTTGCATTTCTATTTCTATTTCCTCCCTTCCTTCCTTCTCCCCAACCCCCCACCCTGAATCTTGCTCTGTTGCCCAGCAGACTGGAGTGCAGTGGTGTGATCTCGACTCACTGCAACCTCCAACTTCTGGGTTTGAGTGATTCTCCTGCCTCAACCACCTGAGTAGCTGGGATTACAGGCACACGCCACCATGCCTGGCTAATTTTTGCATTTTTAGTAGAGACAGGGTTTCACCGTGTTGGCCAAGCTGGTCTCGAACTCCTGACCTCAAGTGATCCACCTGCCTCAGCCTCTCAAAGTGCTGGGATTACAGGTGTGGGCCACTGTGCCCGGCCCTTTACTTGCATTTCTTAAATTCTGTGAAGTCAGTAGGGATTGTTCTCTAGAATTCCCTTTTACTCTCCTATCCAGATTCCCCCAGATCCCAGTTCCCTCACCTCTTTCATGCAATTTTCCCTGCAAAACTCCACCCGCAGCTTTCAATAACTCTCCCCACTTCTCTGCTCTTTATTGTGAAGACAAGCACAGTCTCTTCCTTTTGAGACCATTCCTCCCTCCTCCAGCTTTTCAGGTCTAATAATGTATCCACTCTCTATCACAAAAGCCAAGTTAGAATCCTCATTAGAGCGCAGCCCAGGTCAAGAAACTGCACAGATACAGCAGAGGGAGAAAGGAGGTTCGGAACACTCATGCGTTAATTATTTTGGTCTCATCACAGTTTCTTTTTTCTTTTTTGAGAGGGAGTCTTGCTCTGTCACCCAGACTGGAGTGCAGTGGCACGATCTTGGCTCACTGCAACCTCTGCTTCCTGCACACCATCATGTCCAGGTAATTTTTGTATTTTTAGTAGAGACGGGATTTCACCATGTTGGCCAGGATGGTCTCGATCTCCTGATTCGTGATCTACCTGCCTCGGCCTCCCAATGTCCTGGGATTACAGGCATTAGTCATCACACCTGGCCGGTCTCATCACACTTTCTAAACGACTATTATTACTTAATTTCCCAGATGAGAAAACTGAAGCTCAGAGAGATCAAGCCACTTGCCCACAGGCGCCGCCACCATGATCAGCTAATTTTTTGTATTTTTAGTAGAGAGGGAGTTTCACCGTGTTAGCCAGGATGGTCTCAATCTCCTGACCTCGTGATCCACCCGCCTCAGCCTCCCAAAGTGCTGGGATTCCAGGCGTGAACCACCGTGCACAGCCTAGACTTCAAGCTTTTAGAATAGCACCTCTCTCTCTCTCTCTCTTTCTCTCTCTCTCTCTCTCCCTCCCATTGTACAACCAGTGAGTAAAACAACATCTGGGACATGTCAGCACTTGTTAAATATTTACTGAATAAAAGAATGAATGACTGGAATTCAAACCCCTGTCTCCAAAATCCAAGTTCTTGTCTGACATCATGACTTGGCGTTCTCCAGGAGGAGAGGATGGGGGAAGGTCATTCCAGGTTGAGGAAGTACCATATGACCATTTACAATGTGTGTTCTTTTCTGGCAGTGGCGGTGGTGGCAGCAGCTTGAATCCAGGCTGTATGCAGAGTGGTGAAAGGAGAAGCAGCAGGAGCTATGGACAAAGATGAGGGCAAGATGAGGAAAAGACCTTGCATGCCGGGCCAGGAACAGGGGCCACCGGGAGCCGATCATGAAACACACTGAGGGTGTTTCATCGGGGGAGTGACATGAGCATAGTCACATTCAGGAAAGATCACTGCCTGCTGGGAAGGCAGAGGGTCAGGGCAGAGCCTGGAGGCCAGGAGAGCGCCACCATCAAACAGGGTGGAGGAGGCACAGTTCTGGACAGGGATGTCAGTGGCGAGAGGAGTGGTCCAGCTCCCAGAAGATGAGGAGAGACAGGAGGTGAGAATGGTCCTTCAGTTTCAGGTTTAGGCACCTGGACAGATGGTCTTACCCTCTCCAGCGGCAGAAAGCACTGAAGGGGAAGGAGGTTGGGGGAAGGGACTGCGTAGGCTGAGCAGCCTAAGTCTGAGAAGCTGGGCCACTTGCAGGTATTGGTCCAGGGTGCAGGTGTGTTTGGTGGAGGAGGAGACTAGGAAGGGAGGAGAAAGTCCAGTCTGTTTTTAGACCTCACCATGCTGCAGGTGTCTGGGCCAGCAGGTCCCAGATGGAGCTGTGCAGCTGGCTGCTGTCACATCCCTTTCTCTCCCAGCTGCCTTCAGCTGAGCTTAACGCCAGCAGAGGCCAAAACACTTCACAAATGCAACTTATCAGTTGGGAGGTGCGCTCAGAGCTCAGGAACACTGTTTGCCCTCTTTATTGTTTGCCATCATTCTTTTTTTTCAGTTTGGGTTTTGGGCCCCCTCGGTTTCTTTTCTGTTAACACTGAGCTATTTATCCATCCCTCTCAAGGCTGAAAAAGAGAAAGACTGTAAAAGTGCCCTGCAAAGAAGAGGCTTCCAACTCTCTGGGGTACGCTCTTCCTCTTCTTGTCTTCTGGGTTCATCCCAAATTATTCCCCAAGGGAAAAATCGCTCAAGGATTGAGGGCGGTGGTGGGGAAAGGACAGTCTCCCAAGAGGTCAGGTGAAGCCCCAGCCTCAGGGTGTTGAGGGAGGGGCTGGGGGAAGCGGGAGCCTGTTCCTAGGAGACACTGTCTACTGGACACCTCGTCCTAGACGGCTTCCCCGAGTTCTGACACGGTCCCAGGAGTAGGAATCATTCATTATCCCACGCTGCGGAGAAGGAAACCAAGGCCGGGTAAAGTTTTGTAGGGCCCTCAAAGTTGCAGAACTGGGAATAAAGTCCGGATTGGGACTCAGGTCTGTGGGCAATCCAAGGCCGCCCCCTTTACTCTTCAAATGCTCTTTCCTCCTCCGGAAGCCCTCGCGTCCTCCTCCCTACCCCACCTCTTGTTCCCCAAGCGTGGCCAGGGCTAGGGCTCCAGGGCTGCGCCAAGCGCCGTTCGGTCTTCCCGGGGAGAATTTTCCCCGGCCCGGGGCTAGGGTCTGGCGCTGGGGCGCCCCTCAGACCTGCGGGATCTCCCCTAAACTCTGGGGCGCTGAGCGCGGTGAGCGAGGTCGCCAAGGCACAGGTGGGGCGGGAGCTCGAGAGAGCTGAGCGCGGAGGCGCTGGGGGCGGGACGCGGGGCCCGGGAGCGGCCAGGGACCGCTGCAGCGCCGCAGTGCCAGCCCGGCGCCCGCGGCTGCCTGCCCCAGCCCCTCAGTGGCGGCTTGCTCTCTTCTCTCGCTCTGAACTAGACACAGCCGCTGCCGCTGCCGTCCGGAGCGCTGCAGACTCCCTAGAACAGCCCTGGCTGTCAGCGAGCACCAGCCGCTTCCCGGCCCCAGCGCTAAGACTGGAGGGGCGCGCCACCTCCACCGAGCCAGAGGCGCTTCAGGAGGCAAGAGAAGTCCCCGCGCGCTCCGGGGCCCGGCGCAGCTCATGGTGAGCGCCCTCTGGGGCTCGAGGGTCCCTTGGCTGAGGGGGCGCATCCTTGGGGTGTCCCATGGGGCTGCCTGGGGGTCGCAGGGCTGAAATTGGGACCGCCCACAGACCGCCCCTGCAGCCCAGCCCGAAATGCTGCCGCCAGGGAGCAACGGCACTGCGTACCCGGGGCAGTTCGCGCTGCACCAGCAGCTGGCGCAGGGGAACACCGTGGGGGGCTCGGCGGGGGCACCGCCACTGGGGCCCGCACAGGTGGTCACCGCCTGCTTGCTGACCCTACTCATCATCTGGACGCTGCTGGGCAACGTGTTGGTGTGCGCGGCCATCGTGCGGAGCCGCCCCCTGCGCGCCAAGATGACCAACGTCTTCATCGTGTCTCTGGCCGTGTCAGACCTCTTCGTGGCGCTGCTGGTCATGCCCTGGAAGGCAGTCGCCGAGGTGGCCGGTTACTGGCCCTTTGGAGCGTTCTGCGACGTCTGGGTGGCCTTCGACATCATGTGCTCCACAGCCTCCATCCTGAACCTGTGCGTCATCAGCGTGGACCGCTACTGGGCCATCTCTAGGCCCTTCCGCTACCAGCGCAAGATGACCCAGCGCATGGCCTTGGTCATTGTCGGCCTGGCCTGGACCTTGTCCATCCTCATCTCCTTCATTCCGGTCCAGCTCAACTGGCACAGGGACCAGACGGGCTCTTGGGGCGGGCTGGACCTGACTAACAACCTGGCCAACTGGACGCCCTGGGAGGAGGACGTTTGGGAACCCGACGTGAGGGCAGAGAACTGTGACTCCAGCCTGAATCGAACCTACGCCATCTCTTCCTCGCTCGTCAGCTTCTACATCCCCGTGGCCATCATGATCGTGACCTACACGCGCATCTACCGCATCGCCCAGGTGCAGATCCGCAGGATTTCCTCCCTGGAGAGGGCAGCAGAGCATGCGCAGAGCTGCCGGAGCAGCGCAGCCTGCGCACCAGACACCAGCCTGCGCGCTTCCATCAAGAAGGAAACCAAGGTTTTCAAGACCCTGTCCGTGATCATGGGGGTCTTCGTGTGTTGCTGGCTGCCCTTCTTCATCCTTAACTGCATGGTCCCTTTCTGCAGTGGACACCCGGAAGGCCCTCCGGCCGGCTTCCCCTGCGTCAGTGAGACCACCTTCGACGTCTTCGTCTGGTTCGGTTGGGCCAACTCCTCACTCAACCCCATCATCTATGCCTTCAACGCCGACTTCCGGAAGGTGTTTGCCCAGCTGCTGGGGTGCAGCCACGTCTGCTCCCGCACGCCGGTGAAGACGGTGAACATCAGCAATGAGCTCATCTCCTACAACCAAGACACCGTCTTCCACAAGGAAATCGCAGCTGCCTACATCCACATGATGCCCAACGCTGTTACCCCCGGTGACCCAGAGGTGGACAACGATGAGGAGGAGGAGGGTCCTTTCGATCGCATGTCCCAAATCTATCAGACATCCCCAGATGGTGACCCTGTTGCAGAGTCTATCTGGGAGCTGGACTGCGAGGGGGAGATTTCTTTAGGCAAAATAACACCTTTCACCCCAAATGGATTCCATTAAACTGCATTAAGAAACCCCCTCATGGATCTGCATAACTGCACAGACACTGACAAGCATGCACACACACACAAATACATGCCTTTCCAGTGCTTCTCCATTTATCATGTGTTTCTGTGCAGTAGCTCATGTGCTTAGAAACCTCACCCCATTGATTGGTAGTTGAAAGAATTGGCGGAAGCAGTTGCAATCAACTCAGTCAAATATACCCAGCCTACCAGAGATAGACCAATGATCCTATTAGAGAAGAGAGTATGGTGCTGCGTCCTTAAAAAAAAACAAGTGATACTTGGTCCTTAAAAAATACGCTCTCCCCTCCCTTTTTAAACTAATGGCTTGTTTAGTCACTTGTTTGTGTTTGAATTGATTTTTAAATAGCAGTTTGCGTGTGTGTGCAGTGATGTGGTGGGAGCACAGCTTTCCTGTGTCTGGATTCCTGTGACTCTGTGCTTATGTCATTTCTTCTCTCTGTGCTGGTGGGTGTCTCTTCACCATAGCTGAAGAAGTCTCTCTGATTTATTCTGGTGTCTAATAAACACAAATTATTTGTATTATGCAGTGACTGTCTTCGCTTTGCTACACTGGGTTTCAGGATTACTTCTGAAAAAAACCATGAGTGCATCCTTAAAATGCAAAGAAGATATTTGCTGGGTCTGGAAGTACATGCTTATTCTCTTTACAGTTTGGCCTTAAAGATACACCAGGGCAAAGGATCTTGAGGAGCTTCTGTTCTCTCGGGTTTCTTTTTATTACTTATACACATGTTGGCTCTGTGCTGAAACCTGGATTCAATGGCATGGCATTAGATCTTCTCAAGCACAGCTTTTTTTTTTTTTTTTTCTCATTTGGAATCTGTTTTGAAGTAACATAAGACAACTCTCCTGATTCCTAGACAGTTGCGATCAGTTCATTGAAAAGATCATGTAGAATAATACCTTGAATCTTTCTCCATCTGAAATCTGTAGCATGTTTTAGAATGACATGGCTTTTGAGAAATCGTGTTTTCTGAAGAGCTTTGAAATGTGTGAATCAAGATGCTTTAAAAAAGAAACGCTATTTTTAAATAGGCATTTTCCTTAGTGGACAATAGCAAAATAGGGAAAAATGCTTTTTAACTAAAATGTAGAAGCCAGAGGTGAAATGTGAATGAACTTGAAATTGGAAAATCTGTAGGTCGAGGTGCTCAATAGAAAAGCCCAGCTGACTCCAATCATTTTGTTTTTGCTCTCTGCAGTGTGGACAGTCAAGGGGAGTGTTTTATTCCAGACCCACACCAGTTGAGAGCATATTATTACCATCAGATCTAAATGTGAGCACTATTAATGGAAGCAAATGAAATAAGAATATGCAATTTCTTGCAAGTCCCTGCTTTGAAGCAGTTTTATCAAGGACAGTTCAATCAATTTTGATCTCTTTAAGGATAATTTTATTGTCAGTCTTCTGTGCAGCCATATTTTGATCACTGCAAAATGTGCAGTTCCTGGCACATAATGCTTAATAAATATTTGTTGAATGAATGACTATTTCTGGAACAGTGAGATTGAAAGCAAATTCTATTCAGTATGTCAATTTTTATATATAATTTAGTCAAAATGATACTGGAATCTGAAGTCCGTGTTCAGTTTCTGACCTCCTGTGAACGGATAGCTAAGCAAACCATTAGGCAACATTAGGAGCAGTGAAAAGCACACAGCTCTAGGATTCAGGAGATGGTCGGGTGACCTTGAATGAGTCAATTAACCTTTCTGGGCCTCATTTTCCATCTGTGTCTGTAAATGGAAACACTTATACTAGATCACTGTTTACCCAATTGTGCTTTGTGATGCAGATGTTAATGGAAGGGGTCTCTGGTGAAATAAGTTCAGCAAACCCAGGTTCAATACCTGCTTTCTCAATACGACTTCTTAGAGCTTCTCCTGTGCACGATGCATCCTCTAGCTGGGGAAGTTTCTGTATCAGTTCCCAATGCCATTCACCTTGTGAACCTTGTTTGGTGGAATTCCTGTTACTGTTTCTCTGGAGTCCACAGTCACGGTTTGAGAAACTCAAATCTAACTGACCTGGAAGTCTTTACAATATTCTGTTCTAAAGCACAGGTTGCTATAAGCAAAATCTTTAGTGAAAAACACTGTTCTAGGCTCCAGTTTAGACAAGTTCTGGGTTATGGAAAATAGATTATGTAAGGACTTTGGAATTTCCTTTTGTAAAATATCACTTACCATTCATTATAATTATGTACTATGCACTAGGCATTGCTCTAGATGCTGGGAATATAGTTGTCAATCAAATTCTCTGCTGTCTTGGAACATTTATGCGAGTCAGGGGAGAGATAAGCCAATAAAGAGTTCTGTACTATACTGCACTGCATTGCACTGTGCCGTACTGATCAGGATAGGTAACGCCAGGCAGGGGTAATTGCTATGTTGCAAAAAACCCAGGGTGAATAGGGTGGTGAAGCTGCTGTTTTATTTATGGTGGTCAGGGGAGGACTTTCCAAAGACGCACATGAAGAGAGACCTTGATGAAGTAAGGGCTGGAGGGCTGCTAATGTCTGAAAAGGAGAGTAATCCAGGCAGAGGGAGTGGCAAGTGCAAAGGCTTGGAAATGGGGTTGTTCTTGGCGCCCTCGGAGGAGTGTGGCTGGAAGGCTACAAAAGAGGAGCATGATAGGATTAATGTTAATTGCCATAGCAGCAATCACAGGAGGCATGACAGAGACTCAGCCTATGGTGGGTACAACATATGTATTAATGAATTTGACTCTCACTGCCCTGTGAGGTAAGCACTCTTATTACCCCATTTTACAGATGAGGAAATGAAGGCATTGGCAGGCTGTATAACCAGCCTGTGGTCACAGAGCTGTTGAGTGGCAGAGCTCAACTTGAACCCAGGTAGCCTGACCGTGGAGTCTTTAATCCTAACTGCACTTTGATGGTGAGAGAGGATGCCAGGACATCTTCAGTCAGCAAATGCACTAGTTCACAGATCAGAACATTCAGTTTTTTGTTCATGTATTACTGAAATGGTTAACTGATTCATCCCCACAGCTATACGACAGCAGGTCTTCATTGTGTACCTGCTCTGTGCACGGCTTTGTGTTTGGAGGGAAGGCACCCTAGGATTATGGACAAAGTAGCTCTTACATGATGGGCCAAGTGCTTTCCTGTATTCTTAATTATTCCTCACATTAACCTTACACGTTATTATCTTTCCATTTTACAGATGAGGACATGGGGGCACAGAGGACCTTGAGGACAAGGTTGTTTGTACAAGGTCATGTGAGTAGTGGTGGAACCAGGGTTCAGTGTGGGTCAGTGGTTCTTAATTGAGGGAACTTTGCACCCTGCACCCCCACAGATATTTGGCAATGTCTGGAGACATTTTTGGTTGTCGCAGCTCGGTGTCAGGTGCTCCTGCCATCTTGTGGGTAGAGGCCAAAGATGCTGCTAAACAACTTATGGTGCACAGAGAATTATCCAGCCCCAAATACCCATGTTGCAGCACCCAAGAGGCCTTGGCCAGGTGGACAGACTCCAGGTCCCAGCTCCCTGTCCACAAGGCCACCTGCCTGGGATTGGAGGCTCTACCGCCCTGAGTTTGAAGTTTGGTTCCACCATTTATTAGTCATCTGAATTTGGGCACCTTTCTGAGCTCTGGCTTCTTTATCTGAGCAATGGGCACATGAACCACACAGAGTGTGTATAATACAAAGCACATGCCCCAGAACTTTCTTGCTCTGATACACGCTGAATCTTCTTTTATAATCAGGCCTCCATACACCATATTCATTGGTTAGAAGTGAGTCATTAAGTCCAAATCATATTCAAGGGGAGGCAATTAGACCTCACCTCTTCATGGGAAGAGTGCCAAAGAATTTGCAGAAAAGATGTTTCACATTTTATGCTTTATTTTTAAAAACTTGTTCTCACAGTTTCAGACTTACAGAAACCTTGCAACATGGTACAAAGAATTCCTAAATATTGTTTACCCAGATCCCCCAAACATCAATATTTCACTGTATCACTTATCTCTGTTCTTCCCTTTTTCTTCTGAGTCACCTAAGATGTGATGCCCATTTATTCTTGAGCATTTTGTTGCATATTTCCTAAAAACAGAGAATTTTCTCATCTCATCTACAGACTTTATTCAGACTTCGCGATAATGTCCTTTATAACAAAACAATCCAAGACCATGTGTTGCATTTAGCTGTCCCCTGTAATTTGAAAGTTCCGCTGCTTTGTCTTTCATGATGCTGACCTTTGTGAAGATTACCTGGCCAGTTACTTTGCAGAATTGTCCTTCAACCCAGGTTTTTTGGTGCTTTTCCATGATTAGATTCTGTCATGCACACTGGGCGAGAATATCACAGATGCCATGCTGCACTCCTCTAGCTCATGGCAAGACAGGCAGGTGCTGTTAATTAGTCCCATTACTAGCAACGTTAACTTTGCTCAGGGGGTTACGGTGCTGTCCACCATTTTACCCTTTATAATTAATAAATATTTCCTTTGGAGAAATACTTTGAGACTATGAAGATATCCTATTATTTCTCAAACTTGCATCCATTGGTTTTAGCATTTATTAGTGACCGTTCCCCGAATCAGTTATTACTGTGGTTGTGAAAAGGTTGTTTTTAAAAAAATTCCACCATCTTTCTAAATTTATTGTTGGTTTTCTACTGTAAGAAACAGTACGCTTTTTCCTACGCTCTTCCAATGGCCCTTTGCAAAGGGTAATTAGACCTCAGTTGTCTACATGGGTGAGATCTGTTCAACATGAAGGGGGCTCTATTTTTCTACACCCTTGATAATTTGTGGATTTGGGAAAGCATGCCCAGTATGGCCTGTCAGGGCTAACACATATGTCCCCGTTCGTATGTCAACTTGGCTTCATGGGTAGGGGCTGCCTGGAGTCCTGGGATGAGAAAGACTCCAAGGTTGCATTCCAACCAATGACATTGAGGGGCCTGGTTAATAAATGATTTCTATTAGGAGCTTGGGAGGTGGGGGATGTGTGAATGTTCTAAGTACTTGCTATTCTGGGTCTCTCAATAGCCCCTAAACCTGTCTATCCTAGAGCCACTTGAAAGTTAAAATATTGATGCCTGGGGCCCACTCCAAATTAGTTAAATCCAAATTTCTAGGAATAGGGCCTATGCCTTACTTTTTTAAAAAAACTTGAATGTGTTAGAATGTATTAGCCACAATTAAAAAACACCATTTGTCTACACTATCATTAGGCATGATTGAAATTTATCTGCCTTGATCCTGCCCTGATCTTGCCTTTGCTACAATATTAAATGAGCTCTTATTATCAACAAATACATCTAACTATTCTCTAGATCTTTTATTAGCTTGAATTATTCTTATTCAGGAAACATAAAGGATTTTGAATGTATAGTCTTTGTGGTTGATGGTCTAAATAGCTAAATTCAAACCTCACTGCAGCTGTGACTAGAAAGTCCTCATTGATGGAGAATCCTAGAGGTCCTTTTACAGAAGAAAAAATAATTCAATGGGCTAAGCTGTAATATTTTGCCTCTGATTCTCAGATTCCTTGTTGGTAAAATGGGAATGCAAAATAAATAAGGAGTCTATAGTAAGTACCTAATGAGTAATTGTTGAATAAACAAATTAGTGGAATACAAAATTAAAATACTTGTCTCATTAAACATCTAGAGAAAAAGGAGACAGATACAGAGCTAACCCATGCCTGTTACACCATTTAATGCTAGGTGTATGGAAGCAGATACTGTGTCTCTAGTTTCACAGGCTCTCAGATTGGGAGGAACTGTACTCTAGGAGCTGCATGTGACTAGTCATTCCTAAGGAGTCCCCACCCCCGTACCTGATTTGAGGAGATTCTGAACTTTAGTTGATGCTGAAGTGGGAGGAGACTTTTAGGGATGTTGGGAGGATGCAAGTGTATTTTGCATGGGGTGGGGGATGTGAATCAATGGGGGCTGGAGAACAGGATTCCTGGCAGCCCCTAAAATGGCCTCCAGTGATCCATGCCTCCTGGTATTCATGCCCTTGTATAATCCTCTCCACTCCCTTGCATGTTGGCTGAACCTAATGTCTTGCTCCTAACAAACACAATATGGTGAAAGTGATGAACAGCACCTCTGAGAGGTTACAAGAAGACAGTGACTTCCATCCTGCTCACCCTCTCTTGCTCTCTTGCTTTCTTGTTCTGATGGAAGCCAGCAGCCGTGTTGTGGGTGTTCTATGAAGAGGCCCAGTCGCAAGAAACCGGAGGTTGGGGGAGTGTCTGACCAAGAGCCAGCCAAAACCTGAACCTGCTAATAACCACATGAGTGAGCTTGGAAAGGAAGCCTCCCTCGGTTGAGCCTTCAGATGAGGCCATAGCCTTGTACTACTGCTTGATTGCAGCCTTTGGAAGACTGTGAGCCAGAAGACCCAGCAAAGCTATGCCTGGGCTCCTGACTCATAGGTACTATCAGAAAAACACTTGCTGTTTTAAGCTGCTAAGTTTTGGGTTAATTTGTTACTTCGCAATAGATAACTAATATACAAGAAAAGGGAGAGAACATTTATTGAATCCTTCACTATACCCCAGGTACTTTGTAAACCTTTTTCCATTTCATCCTTAAGTCAACCTGGATGAAAATATTCAGGTTCAGAGATGCTGGGTGAGTGCCAAGGGCAGGATGTGAAATCACTACCGTTTGATTCGAAAGCCGGTGCTCATTTCTCTATTCCAGGATGCAAACCAGGAGACATTTTCTATTCTATGTTTCTCTTTTCTTTTCTTTATTTTTCTTTTCTTGTGGCAGGGGGACAGGGTCTTGCTCTGTCATCCAGGCTAGAGTGAAGTGGAGCAATCATAGTTCACTGCAGCCTGAAACTCTTGGATTCTGGTGATCCTCCTGCTATAGCCTCCCGAGTAGCTGGGATTATAGGCATATACCACCACACCTGGCTAGTTTTTGTTTGTTTGTTTGTTTGTTTTGTTTTGTTTTGTTTTTAATTTTTATTAGAGACAAGTTCTCCCAGGTTGGTCTCAAACTCCTGAGCTCAAAGGATTCTTCTGCCTCAGCCCCCACAAAGTGCTAGGATTACAGGTAGGAGCCATTGTGTCCAGCCACATTTTCTGTATTCGTAAAGTCAGCAGTAGAATAGCTAATGTTGTTGCTAACAGTATGTATAAAATGAGTAATTATTAGTGTCCCTGCATGCAGCCACCTACTGTTGCTGACCTTCTGGGCCTCTGCAGCCAAACACACACCAGGTACTTATGTACACACACTCCACAGGCACACAGATGCCTCCACAATACACATGTGCCCAAGATGCAATTGCGAGCACACAAGTGCACAAATAAGCACACACATGTGTCTTCACAAAGAACTATCTCCATCTTCATTTTCTCCCATCCAAGTACTAACCAGGTCTGACGGTTTTTAGCTTCTGAGATCAGATGAGACTGGGCATGTTCAGGATACATGGCTGTAGCCTACATCCTCATTTTTAAATGAAAGACCCTTTGAGACAGTTCATACCTAAATATGTAAATAGTACACAAGATTTTGCAGCCTGAACAGAAACAACCACTATCGTTTTTTCTCTTTAGCAATTTTCTATATGCTTTAAGCACATTTGAAACCTGGCTAGAGACTTCATAAATCATGTTCACCACTCCCCGTGTTGTGCAGATGTGGAAATTGAGGCCTTGAGGGACTTGCCCAAGCACTCCAGCAAAGTAATGTGAACTGGAGTCCAGGTCTCCCAACTCCCAGTTGACTGTCCTTGCTGTGGCCCTGTGCACTGTTGGTGGGGAGAGCACTCCTGGTCCTTGGGAATCCATTTCTGAAGGACATCAGGAGCACAAACAAGTTCAGGCCCTATTGTTCTTTCCATGTAAAAGAAGTTGATATCATTTATGCTTTTCTCACAATATCCCATTAAGATAGAACATTGTTGAATTATTTGTGGATTAAATACAGATGTGCAGGGATTTTAGGGCCCTGATTATTTTTTACTGAAAGAAGTGAAAGGAAGGTTAATTTACAACTGGCAAATGTTAGCTCTTAGGAGGTAACATTTCAAAGGCCTGTTTTTCGTTTGGTTTTGGTATTTCATGAAAGAGATTTTTCTGTGCAAGGTGGCAGGAAGCCATTTTCAATAAGAGCTAAAGGAAATGAAGATTCAAAAAATGGACTGAAAACAAACTCAAAGGTGGTGGGCCTTTGTTACTGCAAGCCCCTCCTGCAGGATGAGAGGCTGCTAAAACAAAATCAATAATTTAAGCAACTTTCTGTCCCTCTCTCCCCTGCTATTCTGGTAAAATGATTTGACATTTCAGACAACAAGGAATGAACATCAGACCAGGAAGAAAAGGGCTTGGGTATGAGTCCCAGGTGTGTGATTTTAAGTAAATGATTAAATGTTTCTGAATTTGGTTCTCTCATCTCTAATAATGAAACCATCATGCTTACATCTTGAGTGTAAAAAATGCTCATTTACTAGAACTCACCCCACATTAGATGCCACATTAGGATTTGTGCAGAGTGATCTCATTAATTCTTTTTTTTTTTTTTTTTGAGATGGAGCTTCACTCTTGTCACCCAGGCTGGAGTGCAATGGTGTGATCTTGGCTCACTACAACCTTTGCCTCCTGGTTTTGGTTTCAAGCGATTCTCCTGCCTCAGCCTCCCGAGTAGCTGGGATTACAGGCGCCCACCACCATGCCTGGCTAATTTTTTGTATTTTTAGTAGAGATAGGGTTTCACCATGTTCGTCAGGCTAGTCTCGAACTCCTGACTTCAGGTGATCCACCCACCTTGGCCTCAAGTGCTGGGATTACAGGCGGGAGCCAACACGTCCGGCCTCATTAATTCTTTATAGCAGCCCTGTGAGGAGGTCTGTTCATTCTCATTGTACATCTAAAGGTGCTGAGGCTCAGAGAACTCAAGCTCCTCGCTCAGGGTCACACAGCTAAGAAGTGACAAGGTGGAGATTTAAACTTATGCTTGTCTGGGTAGGTACTGTCTTATATAGTAAGAGTGTGGGGATGACAGATTGCAAAACAAAGCAAATAAAACCCACAAGCTCTGAAGATGTAGTGACTGCCTACTCTGCCCCTGTGCTAGCGACCCAGAGTTAAAGATGGGTTCTCATCATGGTCTCTGCTTCTGTGGACCCCTCAGAGGCTTGAGAAGAAAGCAAACCTGGTGGTGGCGACGAGAGGATCTGGTACTTTGGATTCCATTTTGGACTCATTTTAAAATGCATATGGGCTATTCAGGTGGGTGTATGAGCTGAGGACCAGAGCAGAGGTCTGGGTTTGGGACCAACATCACCAAAGATGATAGCCAACCCTGAGTGACTGCTTAATTTGTGCTGGGCACTGTGCCAGAGAGTTTTCATGCATTAACCCATGCTTTTTTTTTTTTTTTTTTTTTGAGACAAAATCACACTCTGTCAGCCAGGCTGGAGTGCAGTGGCACGATCTTGGCTCACTGCAACCTCTGTCTCCCGGGTTCAAGCAATTCTCCTGCCTCGGTCTCCAAGTAGCTGGGATTACAGGCACGCACCACCACACTCAGCTAATATTTTTGTATTTTTAGTATAGACGGGGTTTTATCATGTTGCCCAGGGTGTCTCGATCTCTTGACCTTATGATCCGCTTGCTTTGGCCTCCCAAATTGCTGGGATTACAGGCATGAGCCACTTTGACTGGCTGTATTAACCCATTCTATCCTCAGACTGATGCTGTGAGGCTGCTGTCCTCACCCTGCTGTACTGAGCAGTGAGAACACTTGCTTGTAGGTGAAAGTTAAAACCTCAAGGAGGATTCTTCTTGAAAGTCATCCCGGGGTTTTTCTATTTGGTGATTCATGATCAGTCTTATGGCCCAAGTCCCCACATTCCCTCTTTTTTGAGTCACTTAGTCTCATAAGAGCCCCTGGTGCCTTTATTTTGCTTCATTTGAAGTCTGGATTCAGCGTGCATCAGAAATGTTCTCCCTGTGAGCTGGAAAGCATTTTTGTGATGGCTGGGCTGGAGCACCATTAAGAAAATATCTTTGCACACCAACAAAAAAGGCTAAAGCCTTAATTGCTGATCAAAAAGGCAACAGAAAAGGATGCACCACTGCATATATGGTGAGGGACACATTGCCTTGATCAGGGCAGAGGTCCTCTGTCCCTGAGTCCTGTTTCCTTGTGGGGGTAGAGGACATTTTCATACTCTCTGTCCCTAAAAGACCTCAGGGGGAACCAAAGAGCAGCATGAGCAGAGGACCACGGTCATGGGCATTGACTGGGTGCTTGCTACATGCAAAGCCTCTATGTTAAGCACTTTGGAAACACTAACTCATTTACCATTCCAACAAATCCAGGATGTAGGTACAAGTAATAGTCCCACTTTATAGGTGACAACATTGAGGAATAGAGAGGTTAGGTGATTTGCTCAAGGTCACACAGCACGTGCAGCACAGCTGAGATTCAGACCCACAAGTGAGACTCTAGAGCTTGTTCTTCTCACTGAACCCCCTACCTCTCATGGTTCTGTGGCTCACGCTCCCATAGACTTAAGTCCTGAGGCTGAGGAAGGGTCCTCAGATAAAAGACGTCAATTTCTGTTTCTTTTCTGAGCAGCCCTCATGAACATCAACACTCATTTGAGGTTATTGAGAGCATTTGCCTGACCTTAACATTGTCATCCCAAAGCTATTTGCCAATTCATTCCCATCTCCACAGCCCTGTCTTTCTCCAGCAGGCTTGGTCTGTGGTTCTAATGAACACAGGAGGCTTGGTTCATTTGGATGCAGGAAGTGAGGAGGAATAATATGAATGGGATTGATCAGATGCCTCAATTCTAATCTGTTGAATGGAGATACTTATCATACCACCTTATGCAGTGCTGTAAGGATTAGATGGGATTCTTTATATAAAGGACTTAGAACAATACCTGGCATGTTGTTAGTACTCAATTGACTTTATACAATGTATTAGTCAGGCTTTGTTGTGATGATGCTGCATAACAAGTAATCCCAAAATCTCAATGCTAACAACAAACATTTACTTCTCATTTCCGTAGGTCAGCTGTGGTTCTACAGGGCTCTTCAGGGCTTGGCTAGATTCAGATGGGCCTGGATCTGGGTGGTGAATCGGGTTCCCATTTACTTCACTTGGCTCTCACGAGAGGAACCAGGTAAGTAGCAGCAGCTCTCTGAAGCATGCTCTCTCAGGCAGGAGGACAAGATCACCAGAGGCCATGCAGGAATATTTAATGCCTCTGCTTGGACGTGGCATTCACTGAGTCACTCACATTCCATTAGATGAAGCAAGTCACATGGCTAAGCCCAGTGTCAGTGGGATGGGGAAGTAACACCACTTCCATGGAAAGGAGAGAAAACAGATGTTTGCTGAATAATAATACAATTCTATGATCTACCACAATACTATGATCTATCATTACACTATGCTCTACCATTAACATTTCTTGAGTGCCTAATAGCTCTCAGGAAGTGTTCCAAGAATCAGGGATTCTAGAGATGAATCACACAGCAGCTCTGCTCTCCACTCTCAAGGGTGCCCTCACTACAGAGTGTGGTCACTGCGGTGACAGAGATGGTCCCAGGACAACTTAACCTCTCCTGAACTGTTTTAATTCTCACAATTTCCCCGTAACCCCAGTATCACTATCCCCATTTTATAGACAAGTAAACTGGGACTCAGAGAGGTTCAGTAATTTTCTTTTGTTCCCATGGCTAGAAAATGGCTAAGCCTAGAACCAAACCCTGGTGTGATTGTTTCAGGGTTCCATTCTTTGCATGACCACTCTGGACTCAAGTATGTAGGCAGAGACAATAGAACTGAGATGGAGACTGACCAAAACTCTCATATCTTAACAGGAGCCCAAGTCTGCGTATGTATGAGCCTCATCCATACATACGCAAGCTCTGGCTGAGGCATCTGTAACCTGGACTTTCATAGCTGGGCTACTAACTTCAATCATCTGAAGGAAGAGTCAAGTTATCAGCTGCCACCAATTCAGTGAATTATCCATAAACTTGTTTCTACATTGCCCTATGATGCTCAGTCCAAGCCCAAGTCAAATGCTCCCTCCTGAAAACTTCTCTGATTCCTTAGCCACCAGTTTCTGCCTGTGTTGCCCGTCCACAGCACCAGACACTTAAGACACTTTCTCTATGATCCTACGATTTTTTAAATTTTTTTGAAACAGGGTCTTACTCTGTCACCCAGGCTAGAATGCAGGGGCGCACATGATCCTACAATCTTGATGTATATATTTCAGGCAACCACTGCTCACAGAAAGCCCATATTCTCCTATTCTACTTCCACAGTCCCCAGAGTTCCAGCCCAGTACTTGGCATTCAGCAGGGGCTAGATGAAAGTGTGTGGAATGAGTGAATGAATGATGGATAATAGAGGCTGCTAGGTCCTTAGGAAAGGCAGCAGATGAGATTTATTTTTTATTTTTGTCCCTATCCCCTCTTTGGTCCTTTAGAGGGATTTTAGTCAGGATGGGTCTGGTGCAACCAGGTGATCCAAGGGTTATAGGCATAGAGGGAAGTAACTGGAGCTCCCTTTGGTTACCACAGTAAACACTGGTGGTGGAATGCCATTGTCTTATCTTCTGAGAAGTAACAGGAGGCTTCCATATTCTTGTGTTTCGTCAAGTGTCTCTAGTCATTAAGCCAGATACTCAGCTTATGCAATGCACTTAACCCAGATGATTTAGAAGTGGCACCTTCCCAATCAGTCTAGAGCATTTGCGTGGTCACTGTATTCCAACATTCACTACAATTAGGGACTGCCAGAGAAGCCTGATTGTCTTCATGGGTTATTTATAACCAAATCATAGTAGCAATCATTATGTAAAGAGAGTTGTTTCTCCACACCCCCAACTTCCCCGCCTTGCCCGCCCCCAGTGTCAATCCATCTATTTTGTTTAATGCTTCTGGCTGCAGTGATTAGATGTAATGAGCATGATAGGGCTTTGAGTTGGAAAGTGCTAGAGGCGAAGGAGTTTTGTTATTCTCATCCTTAGAGACACAGAATCCCAGAGGTAAAGGGGACTTAGAGATTTCTAGTCCAGCAATCCCATGTTATAGATGGGAAAACTTGAGGATCAAAGTCAGGTAGCTTCATGAAAAGGGCATAAATGTGGAAATCTAAGACTCCAATTCTAACTGAGGCTTAATCACAGATAATGTGTGTGATCCTGAGCTACTTGCTTAGTGTCTCTGGGTCTGAGTTTTCCTTTCCGAAGATGGGGAAACTAATACGTATTCTAGAGTGATTAGAGATAAAGTGTAGAAGTAGCCAGGTGTATGGCAGCTGGTACAATGGATGCCATAGTAAAGGAGCTGGTGCCAGCATCACTGCATCACTGCTCTCTTCCCATCACTCCACATTGCCTTCAACTGGCTGAGTGCTCCTGCTGAAGAACCGACTCCTATGTTCCCTGGCTGTCAGCCTGACTCAGTTTGACTTTTCATAAGTGCAGGTAAGCAAGATAAAATGGAAGTTCTTGTTCCTCTCTACAGACAGAAAATACCAGCAGGAGACCAGCCAAGGAGAGCGGTGGGAAGTCTTCAGACTCACCCCATGGTCTCTATGACCTTTGTCTTAGTTCCTTTGAGCTGCTAAAACAAAATACCTTAGATTGGGTAATTTATAAACAACAGAAGTTTATTTATTTATTTATTTATTTTGCAGTTTCAGAGGCTGGGAAGTCTGAGATCAAGGCATCTGCAGATTTAGTGTCTTAGTGAGGGCTTGCTCTCTGCTTTAAGATGGTGCCTTCTTACTATGTCCTCACGTGGTGGAAGGGGTCAAAAGTTAATCTTCATCTCTTTTATAAGGTCATTAATTCTATTCAGAAGAGCTCTGTCCAAATACCTTGATCAGCTCCTAAAGGCCTCACCTCTTAAAACTATCACCTTGATTAAGTTTCCACATATGAAATTTGGAAAGACACAGACATTCAGACTTTAGTAGTCCCCACTCTCAGTATTGTGTAAATGACTCTGCAAGTGCAGCTTTCTGAGCTCCATTCCAATTGTCCCTCCCCCAACCTCCATAGCAGTTTTGGTGAAGCCCCATGTAATTCCATGACCTACAGGCAGATTTGATAGATGGTGTTATGTTACCAGGAGTGGGGAGCCGCCAAAACACAAACCCTAAAATGTGTAGCTCTAGGGTCAGATGGCAGTCAGCAAGAGAACCGTTACTGAGGGTTGGAAAGATGGTAATCTATGTTATGCAATGGTGAAATATTTGGTAAAGCTGTTGTAGGAGTAACTTGAAAGGCGGATGATGTGCTGAAGGAAATTAAAGCTTAAGGTGAACAAATGGGGAAACTGAACGTTAGTAACATCCCTTGGTCACTACTGTAATAAAGAGATGAGCTCAGAAAAGAATTGGCTAAATTCTAAGCAGGTATGAAAAGAAATAGAGAGGGTCCAGGACTTCTGGAGTCCCATTTCTCTTAGGAAGGGGCCTGCCTCAGCATTCCTGCCAACCTCAGTTACTGGCTGGGAGTGGCTTGTGGGAAGCTTGAACTCAGTGCAGAACTGAATTTCAGAGCGCTGCAGCTGGGCTCTAGGTATGACGTGGGTTGAATTCTTCCCCCTCAAATTCATATGTTGAAGTCCTAACTCCTAGTACTTCAGAGTGTTACCTTATTTAGAAATGTCCTTGCTGATATTATTAATGAAAACAAAGCCCTCTGGAGTATGGTGGATCCCTAATCTAATATGATGGGTGTCCTTATCAAAAGAGGAAATTTGGACACAGGCTTGTATAGAAGATGATGTGAAGCCACAGAAAGAAAGTGGCCATTTATAAGCCAAGCAGGGAGCTCTCAGAATGAAATCAACCCTGACGACATCTTGGTCTTGGACATCTATCCTCCAGAATTGTGAGAAAACACATTTGTGTTGTTTAAGCCATCCACTTTGTGGTACAGTCAGCCTTCCAAATCTGTGAGTTTTGCATCCTTGGATTTAAGGAGTCATAGATCAAAAATATTCAGGAAAAAGAACATTAAAAATAACAATCCATCAATAAAAATAATGCAGTATAACAACTATTTACATATAGCATTTACATCGCATCAGGTATTATAGGTAATCTGGAGAAGATTTAAAGTAGATGGGAGGATGTGTGGGGTGATATGCAAATACTATGCCATTTTATATCAGGGACTTGAGCATTTGTGGATTTTGGTATCCTTGGGGTCCTGAAACCAATCGCCATGGATACTGAGGGACAACTGCATTTTGTTCCAGCAGTCCTAGTACACTCATGCAGTCAGGCACAGTCCTTGGAGTTGGAGGTCTGCCAGGTTCTTCTCACGGCTGCCACACCAGCTACTATGACACAAGCAGAAGCGTGGAAGGCACTTGCAGACTGGTGTTTGCTGCTTCTGGAAACCCTGCTTCTACTACATGTGTAAGACACATGGCTCATTTGAATGTGGCTTTTGTTGTCAGGAGGAAAAAAAAAAAGACACATGGCTCAGTCTCCTCTTTCACTCCAGCTGACAGGCAGTCAACCACCTGGCAGGTCAGCAAAGCTATCCTAGACTTTCTCCGCAGTCTCTCAGCCTCGCTGCCATCTGATCACAGACACGTGGGCAAACCCAGCCAAGATCAGTCTAGCTCAGCCCAGAAGAGCCCCTCCTGGGCCACTGCCTGGTAAACTTACAAGATAAATACAATTTGGGGGAGTGGTTTCTTCCAGCAGTAGCTACTGCTAACTGAGGATAATTATAACCTCACAGAGGAAAAGCCAGTTGAGGGTGTGTTTATGAGCTGGTTTACACTATAAATTCAACCCCGTTGGAGACCCTAGTGAGCTCTGGAGAATGCAGTCAACACTGTAGCTCTGAAGCACAAGCGGCTGAGGGACTAACCCAGTGAGTCTCATCTGCCATCATTGAGGGTGGTTTTCGCAGACATTAACTCTCCTGAACTGCTGGGCTAGGGGTTGAGCCAGTTGCCGTAGCTTCAGAGGAAGTTGAGGTAGAAAAGTTGAGCCTCAGAGGGCCTTGAGATGAGAAACCATCAGGGTGCCCAGAAACTGTCCCCCCAAGCAGCAGGTGCAGTCAGCTATGGTGGCATCTCCTGCACGTGGTGAATCTAAGTTATAACATGGACAATGCAAAGAAACAAGGGGGTTACAGGATAGGGGGACCGGCCAGGGAGAATGGGTGTGGGAGTGCCGTGAAACTGCTGAATGTGACACATTTGAATGGCTTTTCTTAATCTAACTCAGGGGATCACTTAATGGTGAACATTTCAGGCAAGGGTGAGCAAAAGACAGACTCCCAGCTGATTGATTGGGCAGCTGTGTTTGGGCTGCAGCGCTGGGAGCTCTACTCCATCCCACTCGAGCTGCTTCCTGGAGGAGGCCACCTGCTTTGCCAAATGTGGTCTTGTTCCTGCTTCTCCAATGATGGGCTTATCAGCATAAGACAAGTGCTTACTAGCCAGGCTTGTTTACTCAGGACTGAACCTTTTAGACGGCCCGTCCAGCAGAGAAATAAGGATGTATGTGTCATGTTTGATTAGAGACAGGGCATTTACAGATTAAAGGGTTTGGGAGAAATGTTTCTTAAAAATGCTTTTTGTTTTTTTTAAATTTTAACTAGAACTCATAATGAGAATTAACGAATTTCAAAGAAGTGGTGACTTGTGGATCCTGGCAATACAGAAAATACAATGTTAGGTCTGCAGGCTGGCCCCCACTGCGCCTCCCCAGGACATTCAGGGACAGCCAGTGCCATGCTTGGGAAGGAAGGGCTCTGTGGCTGATGTAGAGGACAGAACTGGGTGAATCTCCGTGCTCATTAGCATAATTAGCATATTCATCTCTCTCAAAAGATGAGCAGTAAAGAGCTTTCTTCTTTCTTTTCTTTCTTTTTCTTTTTTTTTTTTTTTGAGATGGAGTTTCACTCTTGTCGCCCAGGCTGGAGTGTAGTGGTGTGATCTCGGCTCACTGCAACCTCTGCCTTCAGGGTTCAAGTGATTCTCCTTCCTCAGCCTCCCAAGTAGCTGAGATTACAGGTGCCCACCACTACACCTGGTGAATTTTCTTTTGTATTTTTAGTAGAAATGGAGTTTCACCTTGTTGGCCAGGTTGATCTCAAACTCCTTACCTCAGGTGATCCACCTGCCTTGGTCTCCCAAAGTGCTGGGATTACAGGCATGAGCCATAGCGCCCGACTGGGTAAAGAGCTTTCTAATCCTGCCCAACCCAAGAACATTTCCCAATTATATTCTATCACAGAACCCTTTCTGAAGACCCCAATTAACATCCTCAGTGAATACTTTGTAGACTCTGGACTGCAGGAATTCACTTCACACCCATTTTCTTGATAGATATATGGTGTCAGAGGAGATGAAACTTGCTTGGCAAATGTATTGGCCTGGGAATTGGAAGGTTTGGACCTGGGCCTGACTTTGGCATTATCTTGCTATTTGTCCTTGGCAAACCACTTAGCCTTTGTAGGTTTCAGACTGTCTAATTCTCTCTGTTTTCTCATCTGTTAAATAAGGCTAATAATAGCTGGGTTGTCTGAAGATTAAATGTGAGTTCATGGGAAATTCTTAAACAGCCGGAACACAATATGAACTTGGGGTGTTACCGTGACGATGATATTTTGATGGTGATGATACATGGGACTTTGTGCCTGTGATTTGACTACATCCTCTAGCCATATGCATTGCCATTTATTGGTTGTACATCCAGAACTGTCCTAAATGAATTATCTATTTAATTCCTCACACCAACGCTTAACATAGGCAATATTCTCCCCATTTTACAGATGAGAAACTGAGGCTCAAAGAATTTATGTTACTTTCTTAAGGTCCCAAAGCCACTACACAGCAAAGCCAGGATCCAATCCCAGCCTGAAATCTCTTTCCCAGTAAAGAATAGTCCAGTGTCCACCATGAGAGATTGAGGAAACCTTTGTTGACGGCTATGGAGACACACTCTCTCACACTGACATCTTACTGTATTTTCAGTAGCACTTGTTATCACTTGATGTTATGTGTCTGTGGCCTGCCTACCCCATAAAATGTCAGCACTAAGAGGAACGGAGTTCTTGATTGTCCTTGAACTATGGTGTCCTCAGTGCCTAGAACCCAGCTGATGCAGTAGGCTCTCAACAAAGAATTGTTGGATAAATGAATGAAGGATATACTTATTAAATTCCTCCTACGTGCTAGGGGATATGTTAGATCCTCAGATACAATAATCACCAAGATAGCTTGTGTTTTTGTGTTTTGATAAAGCTTAGATGAAGTTGTCTAAAGGTTATATCTATTCATTTCTTACCCTCCCTCTCTTCTAACAAAATATATATCAAGCACTTTTTAACCATTGGTGCTCTGCAAAGTGATTTGAAGGTGTTTTACCCACATACGTTCTTCTCAAGAAGTTCATGGTTATAAGGAGAGCAAGATACATGAACGGATGATAAAAATACAATTTTAAATCACTAGAAACTCTGTGTACGAGGAGAAGAAAATAGCTCTACCTGGTATCATGAAAGCTTTTGGAAGAAAGGTGATTGAATGTTTGTGGGTGAATAGGGATTTGCTGAGTGGACTCAGGAGTCATGAACTTTTACGGCTCCAGGGTAATGCCAGCAGGTCTAGGTTGAGAGAGGTCAACACACATGTAGAGTTCACTGGGGCTTGGTTTACTGTTCACAGCTTCTTTAAATGGCCCTCAACTCATCGGCCATTCTCTTTGACTTTCATTCCTCACTTCCTTCACCCACGGGCTGTTCAGCTGAGCAGAGTAGCTGTGACCTGTGGAAAGCAGCTTCTGTTCTGGGAGGATGGCGAGGGGTGGGACCCTCTTTTTATAGGCCACTGCTTTATTCCCATTTGCTGACTCCCCGCCACATACCAGCCAAGTTACCTGCCTGCCTACTGTGATGTTTCTCCCCTCCTTTCCTCCCACCAGGATTGTGAGGCTATATCCTGTCTTTGGCTAAATGCTGCATTTTTTCCTATTATTGTGTTGGAATCACTCTTCTTTAATCCTCCCATCTGCCACATCAGTACTACAGTCTTCAAGAATTGCAGCAGGGTGGAGAGGAGAGAATTGCTTGGGCTTTAAGATAGTTTGATGAGGTTTCTAATTCCAGCTTCACCACTTTGTTAGGGTAGAGTCCACTCACGACAGTGGAACCCAGGCCTGCAAGTTCAAAAGACAGACTTTAACGTGGGGAAGTAGTTGGAAGAGCTGAGAGGGCTAACGGGTGGGAACAGCCCCGTTGTTAGTAACAGCACGAGGCTTCTGTCCTCCCTAGAGCTACAGGGACAAAAAGAGGAGATGATGGGGCCACAGGGGAAATGCGGCCCCTGAAAGAGACTCTGCCTGAAGTGGAGAGTTGCCCTGGCCTCACCCTCTGCCTGCCTGCAGATCTCCTGCCTGTGTCTGCCGCTGACTGAGTCAGCTGGGCTAGGCTGGGTTAGGCCACATGACACACAACCCCCGAATCTCAGTGGTTTACAGCCGCAAAGCTTCAATTTCTTGCTCGTGCTGTAGTGTAGCCAGTGGTGCTTCACTCCAGAACCCAGGCTGATGGGTCGGCCTTTCTGTGGGATGCTGCCGATTTCGTGGCAGAAGGACCATAGGGAGGTGGTGAGCCACGAGCTGGCTCAAAAACCCTCTGCTCAGATGCAATACTCATCAAGCCCATCCATGTTTCATTGGCTAAGCAAAGCCTCATGGTCACTTCTGAATTCAATTCATCAGGAAGTATAACCCTGCGGTGGCTCACACCTGTAGTTCCAGCACTTTGGGAGGCTGAGGCAGGTGGATCACTTGAGCTCAGGAGTTTGAGACCACTGTGGGCAACATGGTGAAACCCCATCTCTACTAGAAATACAAAAAATTAGCCAGACACGTGGCAGGCACTTGTAGTCCTACCTACTCAGGAGGCTGAGGCACGAGATTCGCTTGAACCCGGAAGATGGAGAATGTAGTGAGCTCATGCCACTGCACTTCAGCCTGGATGGCAGAGTGATTTGTGATTTGACTACAAATCAAAATCAAAAGTCAAATCAAAGCCCCCATTGATCTTGATAAAGGAGCGTCCACTCTATCTTCCAGAACTACTCTGTGGATGAATAGTAATAGCAATAGCCAACAGTTATTTTGAGATTATTAAGTGCTGGGCACTGTTCTAGGGGTTTTCCATGCAGTAACTAATGATGCTCTCACAATAATTTTAGAAGTAGTTCTTACTATTATCCCCATTTCACAGTTGAAGAATGCTGAGGCAGGGCAGGTTAAGCAACCTAACCAGAGTCTCACAGCAAGTATGTAGTAGAGCCTGGACTTGAACCCAGGCTGTCTGGCTCCAGGGATTGCTCTTCTGTGCTGTACTTCAAAGGACAGAATGCAGAGAATGTGTTAGCCTGAGGCTGGAAGCAATCAACACTCAGTAAATTCTTTCCACCTGCATGTTTGGCTGTTGGGAACAAGTCCCAGAATCTGGCCATAAACTGGCCCCAAAACTGGCCATAAACAAAATCTCTGCAGCACTGTGACATGCTTGTGATGGCCTTGACGCCCATGCTGACGGTTGTCGGTTTACCGGAATGAGAGCAAGGAACACCTGGCCCACCCAGGGTGGGAAACCGCTTAAGGCATTATTAAACCACAAACAATAGCATGAGTGATCTGTGCCTTAAGGACATGTTCCTGCTGCAGATAACTAGCCAGAGCCCATCCCTTTATTTTGGCCCATCCCTTTGTTTCCCATAAGGAATACTTCTAGTTAATCTACAATCTGTAGAAATAATGCTTATTACTGGCTTGCTGTCAATAAATATGTGGGTAAAACTTTGTTCAGGGCTCTCAGCTCTGAAGTCTGTGAGACCCCTGATTTCCCACTCCACATGCAATATTTCTGTGTGTATGTGTCTTTAATTCCTCTAGCACTGCTGGGTTAGGGTCTCCACAACCAACCTGGTCTCAGCATTTGGCTCCACTGGAGAAGGCACTGGAGAAAGCACCCTCCCCTTGGAATAAAGGCTGTGTGCATGAGGGGTGGGAGGGGAGACGTGGGGGTAGTTGAGGAGCACAATATAGAGTGCATAGCTTCACAGCAACCTGGGAAACATTGGCTTTCGAATCCCTGCATAATGTTTCTTGAGGTTGGAAAAATGGCTTTCTGCTGCATAGCTCTCAGTGCCTGTGAGAGTCACTCAAGGGGATGTGCTTGAACTCAAAATAGCTTCTCTGGAGGATGCTTGAACTGACCAGAGGAGCATCTGTTTGGCTTTTAAGACTCATGAAGACTGAAAGGGACCAAACTCATCGATTTCCTCATGAGGCCCCTTCTCAGCCCACTTTTCCAGCTGGCTGACACCTGCCTTCTGGTTGTTCAGGTGTTCATGGGGTTTGTCTGGGTACAGAAGATGGACCCTGTTTCTTAAAAGTAATCCCAGACCTAGTGGCCATCCAGCTGGCTGGTATGTGGATGGAGGAGATGCTGTGACTATGGAAAAGAGGGGCCGGCACTTCCACAAGGAATCAACTTCAGGTGAGTGCCTGAAGACACTGGCGACTTTCTCTCACTTGTTCTTCCCAACAAATGGCTGATGTAGGGACTGTCATTTCCCTGCCAGGAAACAGAGGCTCAGTGGGGCTATGGAGATTGGGAACAAGAGCACCCAAGCATCCCTGGGGGACATCCAAGGCCAGGTGACCCTTGAAATGAGACTTAAAGTATAACTCAGAGTCTTCCAGGGTAAAAGAGATAGAAAGACATTCAAGGCAAAGCGAACAGCATATGGAAAACTTAGAGTGGTAAAGGAAGGAGGCATAGCCAGGAATGGCAAGTACAGCTGTAGCAAGGACTCAAGAAAGGCAGTGTTGGGGAGTGGGTGCAGGCCACAGTGTGGACCACCACCACAGCAGCTTGAGCAAGACCAGCTGCAGAGCTATAGCAGTGATGGAGTGAAGCAGACAGGCAACATCAATGCCCAGACAGGGGAAGCAGTACTGGAGGGTGAGAGGAAAGGGAAGCATGCTCTCAGGGAGTGGCATCAGGACTGGGATGCTGACTGCACCTCGTGGGGAAGAGGACAGGTGAGTCCATGCAGTCCTCTGGTTTCTAGCCTGGACAGGTGGATGGCAGCGGCTGTTCTCTGAGACAGGGCACACAGAAGGAAAAACAGATTTCAGCACAGGTGAGTTCTGGTTTGGATGTGCTGACGAGCAGTGCCTGCAGGTGTCCAGATGGAGATATCTAGTGGGTATTTGAACACAGGTCTGCTGCTCGAAAGGGAGATCTGGCCTGGAGATACACATCTCATAGCCTTCAGCATGTTGGGTTGTTGAAATCATGGAAATGGGAGATATTTTCCAAGGATGGCATTTGGATGTGAGAGGGATGAAGGCACTCTGCAAGTGTAGGAAGAGCAGCAAAGGAAGCCAAGCAGGAATGCTTAGAGAGGAAGGAGTGTCCGAGGCCCATGGTGTCACCATTCACTGGGCTACAAGTCACCCTGGGCACTGACTGTGGGCCATCCTGCCTCTCTGGTGGGTCAGGGAGGGCTTCTGGAAGAGGTAATATCTGAACTGAGCCTTGAAAAATGGCTCTGAAGCTGGTGAGGAAGGAGGGATGCCAGGAGGATGGAAAAGCTGGGCACACTAAGGAATAACCTGTTACAATAATTGTAATTGGTGACATTCCTGCAGAAATGTGGAAGCAGACTAATAAAGGGGCAGTTGCTTCCCTCTGAACAGCTCTCCAGTACACCAAGCTGACCAGGTTATTCTTTGGCTTAAAAAAAGCATCTGAAGTCTCCCCAGAGGCTCTGGCAGATTTCCCAGAGTGTTGTGTGGGATGGTAATAGATATTCCATTCTTCCTGGTTCAGTAGGCTTAGGAAGGGAGGGGTGACATGGTTTGGCTGTGTCCCCACCCAAATCTCATCTTGAATTGCAGCTCCCATAATCCCCACGTATCAAGGGAGGGACCCGGTGGAAGGTAATTGAATCATGGGGGAGGATTTTTCCTGTGCTGTTGTCCTGATAGTGAATAAGTCTCATGAGATCTGATGCTTTTATAAAGAGGCGTTCCCCTGCACATGCCCTCTTGCCTGCTGCCATGTAAGATGTGACTTTGCTTCTCCTTTGCCTTCCACCATGATTGTGAGGCCTCCCCAGCCATGTGGAACTGTGAGTCCATTAAACCTCTTTTTCTTTATAAATTACTCAGTCTCGGGTATTTCTTCGTAGCAGTATGAAAATGGACAATGGGGTTAGACAAAGTTAAACAGGTTTTTGCTGCAGGGCCTCTCAGTACTTTTATTATGTGAACGCACTCTGTGACTCTCCAAGGCAGTTGGATAGTGTGAGGGTTTTCCCAAACTCATTTGACCACGGAACCTGTCTTTCCCAGGGGTCCTGGGGCTCTACAATTTCAGGAAGAACACTTGGGGAATGGCTAGCCTTCAGCACAAAGGCCTCATTCCTTAAAATAGAATGCAAGATCCTGTCTGCTTCTTGAGTCTAGAACTTTATTACACCTTTACACTTCCTAAAACACCCTGAGGGCCAGTTGCAGCAGCCCCAAGCATGGTCCCCATGTGCCACATTTCATGTGTCCAGGGCCTCTGAGCAGTGGCTCTTTCCTTTTTGCTGGGCAGGCCCTTTCATCTGTGACTCCCTTCAGCGAGAGCCCACCTCCTCCAGGAAGCCTTCTCTGACTTTCTCAGTCAGGTTGGGTGCCCTGCTTTAATCCCATAGTGCCCCATGCTTCCCTCCATGCCAGCATTCCTCTCATCACCCTGAGACTGTGCAGCTGACTGTCCTTCCCCATCAGGGGATATGATAGATTCACCTCCATATCGCCAGTGCTGGGCACACACTGGGTGCTCCTCATCATAGTTTTTGAGTTAATGGGAAGATGGAAAAAAGGAGAGACTGAGCTTGCCAGTAACATTTCTTCCAGAACTATATTCTTTGATGTAGCTGCTATCAACCCACTGGCAATTCCTTACATCCCAGAGCCCTGTCTAGCTTAAAAACCATGTTCTATACACCTTCTCAGTCCCTGGAATTATCAGTAATAATAATTGCTTTATTTGTAGTAATAATTATTACTGCGACCTGCCTTCTCCCAGCCTCTTGGGATAAATTATTTAACCTGTTATTACTAGTATGGTTCCACATTTAAAAGAGAGACTTTGAAATTCTTCCACCAGCATCTCGCACCTACAAATAAAGATCGCCCACAGGCAGGATGAAGCCTCCTAGATCTAGTCTTTGAGAAAGGTTGTTCTCTCCCTTTTGCAACATGCTTCCAAAGTAAGCAGCAGTGTGAACCAGAGAGAACACTGTCTTTTGGCTTAGAAATCTCTCTTCTCTGTCCTATGTGGACTTGGGGGCAGAGCTGCCCTGCACAACTCTATTGGTACCATTTACACAAAAGAAGGTACAATACAATGGCTCTGGCTTGGACTGTACCTGGGAGGCATCGGTTCTTTCTTGAATCAGACATCAGGATTTTTGCTGCAGCCCTGGAAATCGGCAACATTTGTGTTTGAGGCAACTGGCCTTTCTTGGGAGCCCTCTGATGCAATGGAAAAGAATGATTCTGATTTGCCTTAGTTGGGAAAATCTGTTCATTTTCTCGACATGATGTGGCTTGGTAGAATGTACATTAAAGTAAGGTTTAGAGTAGTTAAGCTCTAGGAAGTCTTGAGCAGGTCACAGACGTCAGACTCAATTTTTAATTATTCAAATGGACAGAAGTGGACAGATAATCCCAGCCTGGAAGTTTCCTGGAAGGAGCAGAGTGTGTGGATCAGATGTCCTTGGGTATCATATCCCCAGCCCAGCTATCTTGGTTGCTGGGAGTCATGGGAATGTTAGTGTTGCTCTGAAGCCAGGAAAGCACCTAGTTAGTGAGGATTGGAGGGAACAGGGCTGGGCGTGGGTAGCCCACTGTCTTTTCCATTCAAACGGAAATACTCTGTGGACCACAGGGCACCTGGTTCTAGTCTCTTGTGTGCACTGGGGTGGAGAGAAGGGAGCAGAATGGCCCAGGCAGAAGAGGAAGAATCATGGAAAGGCTGGAGAAAGCAAGCAAACAGCTGAGCACATTCCAGATGACCCTTCAGCCTGGCCTGCAGTGCCCAACACGACATACCTTCTCCCAGCCTCTCTCGGGATAAGTTATTTAACCTCAGCGACTCCCAGTTTCCTCACTGGTTAAATAGTGAGACCAATACCTGCACTGGCAGGGATGTCGTGAGAATTAGAGATAATTCATTTTAGGCACTTAGCAGAGTCCTGAATAAATTATGGCTATTGCTATTACTGTCAATGGTTTTAGCTTATCCCAACCTATACAACCCTAATCTAGCCACCATCAACAAGTTTTCTTTCTTTTAAAATTCATGTGATATATTGTTAAGTCAGGTCTCCGGTCTAGACATATGCATGCAAAGATTATTTTGTCCAGGCAACCTATTTTATAGGTGGGCACCTGAAGCCCATGGATAACATTTTGATGCTATTCTTATATTATTCTTCTCTGGCCATCCAATCTAAAGTCACAATCGAGACACTTTCTAGCACACCACCATGTTCTAATTGTTGGCATTGCACTCATCACCATTTGACCTTTTTGGTGGTCTATTTATTTATCTGATTATTTCCCATGTTTCTCCACTTGAATGTCAGCCTCATAGAAGGCTGGGCATTTTCCGTCTTCTTTGCCACCATATCTCCAACACCGAGAACATTACCGAGTGCACAGTAGAGACAAAATTAAGTGTTATGTGATGAATGGATTGTATTGAATGAGCGGTGAAGAGCCTCTTTCTGCATTATGGTTGCCATCTGTGACTGTGGGCCAGTCATTTTTCTCATCTTTAGTTTCTTCTGAGATTAAGTGGGGACAATACCTAGAGGCAGGTGCAGCATGAGCTTAGACATCTCCAGCCAGACCTCAGGGATATCCTTTAAGGGATGAGATTTTGGTAAATTCACCATGGTGTGTCTTTTAGCCTTCAAGATCAAATCTTCCTTAGTATCTGAGAATTGGTTGGACTGGGAAATAAATCACACCTACTAGTCTCACGAGAGACTGATCCATGAGCCAGGCATGAGCATTTACTAATTTTTGCTGCAAAAATAGTATTATTAAGAAAAGTCGGCCATGCACGGTGGCTCATGCCTGTAATCCCAGCACTTTGGGAGGCCGAGGCAGGCAGATCACAAGGTCAGGAGTTCGAGACCAGCCTGGCCAATATGGTGAAACCCCGTCTCTACTAAAAATACAAAAATTAGCTGGCCGTGGTGGCGGGCGCCTGTAGTCCCAGCTACTTGGGAGGCTGAGGCAGGAGAATTGCCTGAACCTGGGAGGCAGAGGTTGCAGTGAGCCAAGATCGTGTTACTGCACTCCAGCCTGGGCAACAGAGCGAGACTGTGTCTCAAAAAAAAAAAAAAAAAGAAAGAAAGAAAAGAAAAGTCAGTGTTCAAATTGGCCTAACCAGTTTGCTGGAAGCCAAGTTATAATCAGAAAGCTGCTGAAGGATTACGGAATGAGAAAAAGGGACGTGGGTTTACTGACGTAAGTATTTGCCATTTCCGGGGGTTGGCTTGGAGAGTTATGCATTCATTTCCAAAGGAAGGCTGAGTCTGTAAGTTGGGGCATTTTCATCCTGGAAAGGCCAGTGAGCAATGCCCTTTGACGCTCTGAACTTTATCTTCAGACTGTCACTGCTGATCATCATTCGCTTAGGATGAACAGAGCCTACTTTGAACCGTGCTAGCATTAGTTTTGTCTTCCAAACACATTTTTCCAATCTTTTCTGGTTTGTGGGAGATTCCCTCCCTGATTCTAGGTGGCTCTGAAACAGTTGTCCATGAGATTATTCTACTTCTTGCCCTCTCTCCTGTTAGCCACTTCTGGGCTGAGCACATGACCACGCTGGCCAGTCAGAGTAACTAACCCTCCTGGGCCACTGGGATGGACTCAGGGATACACAAATGACCTGAATAGGGCCAACATAAATCTTTGCAAGACTGAAGTCTGGACATTGGGGGTAGCAGATAGTTTGCAAAGCTGGCCGTAGTAACTCCTCATCCCCCATGCCCCTTGGGGATGTGACTTTGGGGGCCTCTAATCTGGAGCTGAAGTCTACTTCCCCTCACCTTGAATTCGGGCTGGTCCCATGACTTGGTTTGATCAATTGAAGAGATGTTGTATGAGTTCTGAGTTCTCAGCCTTGAAAGGCCTTGCAGTTCTCTTCCTGCTCTCCTTTCTAACACTGCTACTTTGTCAGAAAGTCAGGCTGGGGTCTTTCCGAGATAGTAACAGTTGATCTAGGGACCACATTGAGAGAAGAGAAAGAGGGAGAGACATCCCAGTCATTCTAGCCATCCCAGTTGAGTCCCCTGACATGTGAATAAAACCATTTCAGACCAATCACCTCCAGCTGATGCCACCTGGCCACAAATGCCTGATTAAATTCAGGAGACACCATAGGGATCCACAGGACTGCCTGGCTGAGCCTTGCCTGAATTGCTGATGCACAGAATTGTGACAAAAGAAAAGGTTGTTTTTTTCAAGCCACTAAGTTTTGGGGATATTTTATTCCTCAGCAATAGATAGCTGATACATTGGGAGGCAGAAGTTTCTTCCTCACTGAGGTGGCCAAGCTGAGAAGACACAAGGCTGAGGCTATGGAAGCTGCCATCTTGAGAAACTGAGGAATAAAACCAAGCAGAAAAAAGTGGAAGCAAAAAATAAAGGAGGCAGAGTTGAAACTTTGAAAGATGTTATTTGAGTCCCTGAATCCAGACAAGACATGAGCTTACTGTGCATCAGCCTTACAAGACTTCCTAGTTAAGCAAATAAGAAACTTCCTTCTTTTATGTTAAAGCCACTGTGAGTCCAGATTCTGTCACTGGAACCGAAAGAGTCCTAAGTAATACACATTCATTTGTTGAGTGTGTTATTACATGCAACTCGGTTTCCACCAAATTTTATTGGCCTGGTGACTTTCAGCACTTTTAAAGTTAGTTCCTATATCTCTCAACAATCCCTGATTTTTAAAAATTATCTTATTCATGAATTAATTTATTCTTTCAGCTGCACTTTATTTAGCACTTAGTATGTGTAGAAACTGCGGCAACTCCTGGAGATTTAGCAGGAAATGACATATCCAGCGTTCCCAACTTCCACTCAAAGTGATTTAATTAGAATTGTGTTAAATTCCAAGAAGAAAAAGAAATGGGCATTACGAGAGTGTGAATATCCTGTCCTGCAGTCTTGTTGTGAAAACCAAAAAGGATCATATGTGTGAAAATACTTAACATAGTTCCAGCATACACATTTTTTTATATATATTTTTATTCATGGTTTGAAACTATAAGCCCCTTTCTAACATACCTGCTCTCAGCACTAAAAATTTCTGGCTTTAGATGTCCTTTCTGTATCTAGGTCTTGCATCTAGATGCAACATTCTCAATTTGCCAAATGCGTAGGTAGCTGAGAATTGCCACATTTTAAAGACTGCTCTAAATTCAAGAGACACATAGTCATGGAACTGCTGGAGGTTTGGGTTTCCGACATACTCTGAAATACCGCCTCTCTCCTCACCACCCACACTTCCTGCTGAGAACCCAAGTTCTTTTTCTTTGCCTTTATTACTTCCAAGCTCTAGTTCTTGGCTGAGACAAACTGCAGTCTCCAAATGCTGTGATTTAATGAGAGGAAATTTACTTGACTTAATGTACAAATTTGCTAGGGGAAGTGATTTTGATAAGGATAATTACATTCACATCTTAGTGTAAATTATAGCAAATATCTTACGCTGTGAACAGCTGCCGAGTCCCTGTCACTCAATGTGACCTCTGTTCTTTGGGGTTCATAACCAGCTAATGAATGTTTAGCAAAAGCGAAATGAGAAGGCTGATTATAATGATCTGAACTCCCAGAGCCTCAGCACTTATTCAAGTAAGAGGCAGTATTAGAATTGAGTGTTTTCTGCATAGACCTATGCTCAGCTATATACAGAAAATGTGGGGCAGGCGGGTTGCAGGAATATTTAGGAAGTGGTGTTGGTGTGATATTCATGGTTTTTTAGAGTCTAGGCCAAAACCATCAACCAGTTTCATCACTCATTCTTACTCTCATAACCACCACACTTGTCCATACCAACAGTTTGCTGTTCTCTGAATATTCCATTCACTTGTTCACTCCCATGTCTTCAGCCCTTGGTCTTGAATTTCTTTTTTCCCTCTTCTCAGTTTGATGAAATCCTAACCCTCACTGGAGATGCAGCTCATATCTGCATCTGCACCTGCCCTGGTCACCTGGAGTCACACTTATTCCCTTCACAAGGCACCCATCACATTCTCTTTATATATTTATGATGGTATTCATTTGTTCAGTAAATATGTAAGGAGCACTTACTAGGAGCCAGAAATGTGGAGCCCTAAGAAAAATCCAATGTAGTTAAGGATCCCAGAGTCTATCATGGGAGATGTGCAAATGAAAAATAATCACAACGATCCTAAAGCAGTGATAAACCCATCAATAAAAGTGAACACAGGCTTCTATGGAAGTCAAAAGGAAAGAATCTAGCCCAGACTGGGGAGTCAGAGAAAGAGTTCTAGAGGCAGGGGTGCCTCAGCATAGTCATTAAGAACGAATGGGCCAGGTGATGTGGCTCACACCTGTAACCCCAGCACTTTGGAAGGCTGAGGCAGGCAGATCACTTAAGGCCAGGAATTCAAGACCAGCCTGGCCAACAAGGTGAAACCCCATCTCTACTGAAAATATAAAAAAATAAAAAAGTAAAAAATAAAAATAAAAAAAGAGCCAGGTGTGGTGGCATATGCCTGTAATCTCAACTACTTGGGAGGCTGAAGCAGGAGAATCGCTTGAAACTGAGAGGTGGAGGTTGTAGTGAGCCAAGATTGTGCCACTGCACTCCAGCCTGGGCGACAGAGTGAGACTCAGTCACAAAAAAGAAAATAAAATGAATAGAAGTTACCCAAGTAAAGAAGAGGAGAAGGACATTCTACACAGAGGAAACACTAGACTCATTCTGGCAATCAGTGGTTTGTCTTCCCTACCATTTGCTCAACTTGTTGAAGGTAGATATTTGTTTCAGTTATTTTTATATTCCAATTACCTAGCACAAGCATAAAGTAAATGCTCAAAAATTGTCTGGTAGATGAACGAATGAACCATTAATCCAGAGAATATTAATTCTGGTCTTGTTTGGGGATCCAAGAAGTGCTAAGGAACTCACTGAATGGTGAGAAAAACGTGGCCAGAAACAGTGGGTCTGTAGTAGCCATCTATTGCTGTTTAACAAACGATGCCAAAAGTTGATGGCTTAAAGCAACAATAATTTATTATTTCTCATGATTCTGTGAATTGATTGTGTTCTTCTGTTACTTCCTTCTGGGCTCACTTGTATTTAACTGGAGTGTCCCTTGGATCTGGGCTTAGCTGGGACAGTGGAGACAGCTGGGCTCTGCCTTTATGTGGTCTTTCATCCTCAAGAAGGCTAGATTGGGCTTCCTCATGTGATGACATCAGCATTCTGAGAGAAAGTGCTAGAGCAAAGGTGTTTATCAACTTCTGCTTCTATCACATTTTCTGATGTCTCAGTGGTAAAAGAAAGTTGCATGACTAAGTCAAGAGACAATGTGGTAGAGGATTAAACGTGGGCATGTAGTCGGGGGCATGGTCCACCAAGACCACAAGGTTACTAGATGTCAAAGTGCCATGAGGAAAGGGATTAACAAATGGATGTGGTACACGCAGGTAGGGAAACAGATCAGAGTCATCACTCTGGAGACAGAGAGGTCCTGCAGTGTAGTGATAGGAACGCTAAACTTGACTGGATTGGAACCTGGAAGAAGAGGGTTTGAATCATAGAAAATAACTCAATGATATTTACTTCACAGGTTGTCTCCAGTATCATACACAATAGTGTGAAAGTATTTATGCAAACTTGAAGATAAATTAGCACTGCTAGGTGGAAAGTCCACGCCAGCACCACGGACAGCACCAGAGCTCCAGCAAAGCTGCTGTGACTAGCGAATCCAGGACTAGGAATCCATGCTCCTTTAACCCAGAGGCACCGGTGCCCCACAGAAACAACTTGTCACGTGTCTAAAGAATTGGGCTAGCTTCACATATTCTCATTTGCGTTGTGCCCTTTCCTGTCATAACCTGTATGGATTGAGTTTAGGTTTATTCATGAGTAAGAGAAACCTAAATAAGAGTAGCTTAAACTAGACAGAGGTTTTGACTGTTGTAAGCACAGGGCAGAGGTAGGCAGATTATAGCTGTTACAGAAGCTGTGCTCCGTGAAGTCCAGACCCAAGAACCTTAAAGCTCCCTGGCCTGTGCCCTTAGGGTGGGGCCTTCAGTTGCATGGTCTAAGGAGGGTGGCCAGTGAGCCTGTCGCTACATTTGCATGCCCCATTTCTTCCTCCAATAAAGGCAACTCTTTTGGTTCCTACTATGTACTAGAAAGAGAGTAAAAGGTGTTACATGTGTGGGATTAAAAGCCAGCCCTCTTGGGATTCTGAAGGAAGGTGGAAAAGAGAAGTCCTTCAAAATGTCTGTAAAAAGCAGCCAAGGTGTCTAAGCAAGGTAACGGCTAGTCTGGGTTAGGACGGTGCTTGAATCATGTAAAATAAAGTCCAATAATATTCACTCTAAAATAAAAAATGAGGCCAGGCACGGTGGTTCACGTCTATAATCCCAGCATTTTGGGAAGCTGAGGCAGGTGGATCACTTGAGGTCAGGAGTTTGAGACCAGCCTGGCCTATACAGTGAAACCCCATCTCTACTAAAAATACAAAAATTAGCCGGGCGTTTTGGCACACGCCTGTAGTCCCAGCTACTTGGGAGGCTGAGGCAGGAGGACCACTTGAGTCTGGAAGGCAGAGGCTGCAGTGAGCTGAAATTGCACCACTGCACTCCAGCCTAGGTGACAGAGCGAGACCCTGTCTCAATAAATAAATAAATAAATAAATAAAAGACTTTCTAACATTTTCTTCTCACATCACAATAAAGCACCTTGCTCTCTACTCACTCATTACCTGCTCTGGAGACAACTGCTCTTGGCTCTCTGTAATAGTTTTCTGCAGCTGCTGTAACTAATTTCTAAAAACTTACAGCTGGACAGAGAGGAGAATGGGGGTTTCCAGGGGATGAGGGAAGGGGAGAAATGGAAAGATGATAGTCAAAGGGTACAAAGTTTCAGTTATGCAGGATGAATACGTTCTGCAGATCTCATGAACAGCATGGTGACTACAGTTTCAGGTATTGTATGCCTGAAATTTGTCAAGAGAGCAGATTTTAAGTGTCTCACCACATATAAAAAGAAAATGGTAAATATACGAGGTGATGATACGTTAAGTGGCTTGATTGTGGCGATGGTTTCATAACGTATACTTCTATCAAAACATTGAGTTCTACATCTTAAATGTGTGCAATTTCAGATGTATGAGTTCTATATCTTAAATGTCTAGCCCTTGTGAGTCAGTTGATTATACTTCATTGTAGCTGAAAATATGGAAATCTGGGTGATTTTCTCTTTTCGTAAGTTTTCTGTAAGTGTGAAATTATTTCAACACAAAAAGCTAAAAATTAAAATTTTAAAAAAAGACGACACGCACATACACCCTCTTAGTGGCTTAAAACAACACAAGTTTATTATCTTACAGTTCTGGAGATCAAAAGTCCTAAAATCAAAGTGTTCATAGAGATGCAACACCTTGGAATCTTTAGGGGAGAATACATTTCTTTTCCTTTTCCAGCTTCTACAAGCTGACTGCGATCCTTGGCTCATGACCCCTTCCTCCATCTTCAAGGCCAGCAGTGCAGCATCTTCAAATCTTTTTCTCTCTCTCTCATCTCTTCTTCTAGTATCACTTCCTTTCTGACTCTGACTCTGCCACCTTCCTTTTATAAGGACCTTTGTGTCCTTATGAGGACATTGGGTTTACCCAGTCATCCATGTTAATGACCCAAACTCTAGATCCTTACTTTAATCACATTAGCCAACATTTGCCCTGGAAGTTAACATACTCGAAGGTTCTTAGGATTAGGCCCTGGACATCTTTGAAGGGGCCACGATGCTGCCTGACATACTACTCATTCATTCATTCATTCATTCATTCATTCATTCATTCATTCAATTAATGTTTGTCAGGCACCTTCTACATGTGTGCCAGGTACCATGTTGGCTGAATATGGTGGAGAATCAAACAGACAAGACTCCTGCCCTCCTGAAGCAGTTCTTCATTTTTCTAGATAAGCACCACTGATCCAGCCCAGAGTGGGTCAACATATGCAATAATAGAAGAGGAATGTTTCGGCCGGGCGCGGTGGCTCAAGCCTGTAATCCCAGCACTTTGGGAGGCCGAGACGGGTGGATCACGAGGTCAGGAGATCGAGACCATCCTGGTCTACACGGTGAAACCCCGTCTCTACTAAAAATACAAAAAACTAGCCAGGCGAGATGGCGGGCGCCTGTAGTCCCAGCTACTCGGGAGGCTGAGGCAGGAGAATGGCGTGAACCCGGGAGGCGGAGCTTGTAGTGAGCCGAGATCGTGCCACTGCACTCCAGCCTGGGCGACAGAGGAGGCCCCCTTCCAAAAAAAAAAAAAAAAAAAAAGAAGAGGAATGTTTCATGTGCTTAACATACATGCACAAACACATCCACTCACATAGTCACATTTGTATGAGTGTCCTGGTTACTGTAAATGTTTAAAATGTGTTTTAGAAACTTTTTTTTGTTTGTGTAATGTCCACTCTGAGTCCTTTTGCTAAATGAATGGGACTTCATTATAAGGGAACACCCCTCTCAGTGCAACTCTCCTAATTCTCAGTCTTATTAAACAATAAAAAGCAAGGAGATTTTTGTCCTACAAAACTTGAGTCTTCATAATCTCAGCTCCCTCATCTCTCTGGAAGCCATGGGTGACTCCATCCTGTTCTGCAAGAGCAGCAGACAATCTCTGCTGCCAGAGGCCAAGCTCGACCAATCACTGGCTTTGTCTCTCCCTCTTGTTTGCTGGGGTTTGGCAGGGAAACTGTGCCGCATTCTTGGATTGACCAGTGAATACATGGCTAAGCACTATTTTGAGTGACTGCCTTCCAGTGCTACACTACTTATAGTTTCCCAAACTGTAAGACAAATTGGGGTCAAGGATTATAGGTTCACTAGTCACCTCCTTGTCAGAGGCCCAGCATCTTCAGTTCCCTTCATTGTCTGCACTCCAGAGATGGATGCTGGATCATGGATGACCCTAGCCATGCTGAGCAGGTGTCCTTTGCAAGACTTTCATCTCCATCTGACACTGTGCATGGGGCCAACCATTATGTCCTTATCTTATTTCTTCCTGGATCTGTTAAACAGGAAATTCTGCTCTTTTTACTCACTCCTTCCCCAAGGAAGGAGGACTGATCTTCTGGCTCAAGTTTTTGTTTGGACAAAGTATAGAGCTATGAGTGTTGTCGAAGAAAAATTCCACTGGACAGGCTGAAACAGGTAAGGGGAACTTTACTCAAAACTATTGTGTAGGGGTCAAGACTATTGCAATAGAGGAAACAGCTTGAACTCAACTCCGATTACAACACGGCCAGCTGGGGATTTATAGTAAGGAGTGGGGTGAGGGAGTCAGTGGATGGAAAATTACTGAGAGAGCCTTGGTTAGGATGCAGGGTTAGGGAGTTTTCACTAAACTGGCTTAGCACGATTCTTGCTAACACTGGGGCTGCAGGTCAAGGCCAAGGCCTAGTGGAGAAGAGTGCTCAGAGGAGCTGGACTAGAGTTTGGTCAAGGAGGAAGTCCCTGTCACGATTATTATTTTCTCTCTCCTGGGAATTGTTTGCCACAGGATTGACATAGTCTCTGTTCCTCCATCCAGAGATGGTCTAGCCCTTGTGAATGTGTGTGGGGTGGGGGCAGGTGAAAAGCGTACAGGTCTTGGTGGGTACAGTCAGCTCAGGGGTTCAATATTAGGAAATATGCCTAAGATGTTTTCTCCAGTACAGCTTCAGTCAGTAACAGAGACACTATTTTGATCACCACTCCACTGGCTGTTTCTGTTTTTCATTCCCACCAGCCATCTATGAGAGTTCCCACTGCTCCTCATTCTTGCCAACACTTAGTACTATGAAAATTTTTATTTTAGCCATTTCAATAGGTTTGGGGTATCTCGTTGTGATTTTAATTTTGGTTTCTCAAATAACTAATTGTGAATCACCTTTCTTCATGCTTATTTGCCATTTGTATACCTTGCACTTGTTCATAACTTTTGCCCAGTTTTTGAGTTGTTTTCTCATTATTGAGTTTTGAATGCTCTTCATGTATTTTTGATACAAGTTCTTTGGTGGATATGTGTGTGAGAAAAATATGTGAACATATTTTTATCCCAGCCTGTAGCTTGTCTTTCATTCTTTTAACAGTATGTTTTGGCCCGGTGCGGTGACTCACGCCTATAATCCCAGCACTTTGGGAGGATGAGGTGCGAGGACCACCTGAGGTCAGGCATTCAAGATCAGCCTGGCCAACATGGTGAAACTCCATTTCCACTAAAATTAGAAAGATTAGCTGGGTGCAGTGACACGCGCCTGTAATCCTAGCTACTCTGGAGGCTGTGACAGAAGAATCACTTGAACCTAGGAGGTGGAGGTTGTGGTGAGCCGAGATCATGCCACTGCACGCCAGCCTGGGTGACAGAGCAAGACTCCATCTCAAAACAAACAACAACAACAACAACAACACCACAACAACAACAAACAAAAAACAATAAAACCCCCCAGTATCTTTCAAAGAACAAGGTTTTAAATTTCAATTCAATGTAATTTACCAAATTTTCTTTTATGGATTGTGTTTTGGTGTTACATGCTAAAGCCTTTGCTTAAATTTAACAAGAATTTCTCCTAAGATTTTTTCTAAACTTTTTCTAATTTTATGTATTATATTTAGGTTTATGATTCATTTTGAATTCATTTTTAAGGAGTGAGATATAAATTGGAGTTTATTTTCTTGCACTATTTCAGAACCATTGCAGAAAAAATAATGCCTTTGTACTTTTGTCAAAATTCAATTGATCATTTTTGTGTGGTTTCATTTCTGGAAGCTCCATTTTATTCCACTGATCTTTGTATCTATACTTTCATGAATATTGTAGTGTCTTGATTGCTGTAGAATTATAAAAAGCTTAAAAAATCAGGTAGTATGAGTCCTCTAACTTCATTCTTTGTTTAAAAAACTGTTTTTGCCATTTGTATACATTTTAGAATAAGCTTGTTAATTTCTACAAAATTTCTTTTGGGATTTTGATTGAGATTGTGTTAAATCTATAGATAAATTTAAGAAGACTGACCTTTTAACTTTAGTAAAGTCATTCATTCAGGGAACACAGTATACCTTCCCATGTATTAGTTCTTTGACTTATTTCATCAGTGTTTTGTAGTTTTTGGCAGAAAACTAAAGAACATAAATATGTTTTGTTAGATATTTAACCAAGTATTTTTTGTTTTTGGAACTATTATGAATAGCAACATTTCTTATGTTTTAGTTTTTAGTTGTTCATTGGTAGTATAGAGAAATATAATGAATATTTATGTGTTGAACTTCTATTCTGTAACCTTGTTAACTTTTTAGTTCAGGTAGATTATTTGAGATTTAATATGTACACAATAATGTGTGTGAATAGAAGTAGTTTTATTTTTAATGTTTTGCTTTTCAATCTGTATACCTTTTATTTATTTTTTTCTCACCTTATTACATTGACTTGAACTTCCAGTATGACGGTGAATACAGGCAGTGATAGAAAATATCTTTACTTTGTTCCTGATCTTAGGGGAAAAGCATTTAGTTTTGCCCCACTAAATATGATGGTAGCTGTATATTTTTTGTAGATACTCTTTTTCAGGTTAAGACAGCTTTTTTCAATTCCTGGTTTGGTAAGTGTTTTGAATATAGAAGGATGTTGAATTTTGTCAAATGTTTCTCCTGTATCTATTCATATAATCATATGTTCTTTTCACCTCAGTCAGTTAATATGGGGGATTAAATTGACTGATTTTGGAATATTGAAACAGTTTTGCATTTCTCTACCTTGTTGTGGTGTATTCTCCTTTATATATTGTTGATTTAACTTGCTAATATTTGATAAGAAATTGTGTGCCTTTGGATGGATGAAGCTGGAAACCATCAATCTCAGCAAACTAACACAGGAACAGAAAACCAAACACTGCATATTCTTACTCATAAGTGGTAGCTGAACAATGAGAACACGTGGACACAGGGAGGGGAATATCACACACTGGGGCCTGTTGGAGGTTGGGGGGTGAGAGGAGGGAGAGCGTTAGGAGAAATATCTAACGTAGATGACAGGTTGATGAGTGCAGCAAAACCATGGCACGTGTATACCTATGTAACAAACCTGCACGCTACGCACGTGTACCCCAGAACTTAAAGCATATATAAAAAAAGAAATTGTGTGCCTTCGTTTATGACAAACATTGGTCTGCAGTTTTATTTTCTTATACTGTTTTCTTGTACTATTTTGGTATCAGGTTTGTGTTAGTTTCATAAAATGAGTTAGGAAGCATTTCTCCCTTTTGAATTTTCTGGGATAAATTGTGTAGACATTTTGCATCAGTATTTGGTAGAATTTTCCAATGAAACCATCTGGACCTGGAATTTCCTTTGTTGGAAAGTTTTAGCTAAAAATTCTGTTTATTTAAGTGAATATGGGACTATTCGGGTTATCCATTTTTTCTTGAGTGACTTTTGATAGTATCCTTTGAAAATTTATCTATTTCATTTAAAGTCGTTGAATTTACAGGCAGGGTTATTAATAGTATTTCCTTATTACCCTTCTAATATCTGTAGGGTCTGTAGGGATATCGCCTCTTTCATTACTGCTCTTGACAAGTTGTGTCCTATCTCTCTCATCCTTTCTTTTTCTCCCTCCATCTCCCCAACATCACTTCTTCCATACTCCCTCTTTTGGCTACCTTGGATAGAGGTTTATCAATTGTATTGATCTTTCCAAAGAACCAATTTTGGGTTTCATTGATTTTATTATCTTGTCCTGTTTTTGATATATTTCAATTTTTGATTTCACATATCTTTATTCTTATCTTTATTATTTTCTTCCCTGTGTTTGCTTTTTGTGTAGTTTGCTTTTATTTTTCTAATTTCTTAAAGTGAAATTTTAGATTATTTACTTGAGAGCTTTCTAGCATTTAGAGAATGTAACACTATAAAATTTCCTCTAAGCATTGCTTTACCTGAATCCACAAAATTCAATCTATTTTATTTTCACTTTCATTTAGTTAAAAAAAAATTTTTTTTGAGACTGAGTCTCGCTCTGTTGTCCAGGCTGGAGTGCAGTGGCATCATCCCAGCTCACTGCAACCTCCACCTCCCAGCTTCAAGCGATTCTCTGGCCTCAGCCTTCTAAGTAGCTGGGACTACAGGCACATGCCACCACACCCAGCTAATTTTTTGTATTTTTAGCAGAAATGGGGTTTCACCGTGTTAGCAGGATGGTCTCGATCTCCTGATCTTGTGATTCACCCACCTGGGCCTCCCAAAGTGCTGGGATTACAGGCGTGAGCTGCCACGCTCAGCCAGTTCACAATATTTTATTACTTCCTTTGAGATGTCCTTTTTGACTCATGGGTTATTTAGAAACATGTTTTAAGTTTCCAAAATTTGGGAATTTTCCAGATATCTGTTACTGATTTCCATGTGGTCCGAGAACATACTTTTTATGATTTGAATCCTTTTAAAGTTGTTGAAATTTGTTTCATGGCCCAGTATATACTCTATCCTAGTGAATGATCCAAATGAACTTAAAATGGATATACATATATTTTGCTATTATCATCTGGAGTGTTTTACAGATGTTCATTGGTCAAATTGTTTAATAGCATTGCTTGGGTCTTCTATAGCCTTGCCATTTTCTACTTGTTCTATTGATTATTGAAAGACGAGCATTAAAAGTCTCCAAGTGTAACTGAAGATTTGTCTAGCTTTCCTTTCTGTTTGATCTGCTTTTGCTTCATGTCTTTTGAAGCTTGATTTGAGATACATGCACATTTAGAAGTTTTATATATTTTTGGTGAATTGGCCCATTTATAACTGTATAACTTCCTCTTTATCATGAGTAATTCTTCTTGTTTCATAGTCTACTTTTTCTACTACTAATATGCCAGCTTTCTTTTGGTTCGCATTTGGATACTATATCTTTTCTCACTCTTTTACTTTTAACCTATCTATATCATTATGTTTAATGTGGGCTTCTTGTAAATAGCATACAGACGGGCCTTTAAAAAATTCAAACTGGATTGACAGTTCTTTCAGCATTTAAAAAAATGCTGAGATATTGTTCCAGTCTCTTCTGGCTTACATGGTTTCTGGTAAGAAATCTAAAGTCATGCAAATCATTTTCCACTCTATGTAACGTTTTGATTTTCTAAGGCGCCTTTCAAGATGTTTTCCTTTATATTTGATTTCCATCAGTTTGATCACATTTTTTTTCTCCAAGGGCCACCCCTTTCCTGTCACTCTGGGCAGGGATCGAGGCAGGAGATTTATCCTTCAGCTTTTTCAGACCATGTCCATTGTGCAGTTTCCAAAACTGCCCTGTACTGGATTACAAGCCAGGAGATACTCACTGCCAATTAACTATCCTTTGGGTTTTGATTTCTCTCTTCAATTTTCCTGACATAATTTATTTTTCAGAGTCCTTATATGTTTGCATTATGATTCTGTCCAGGGTTGCTAGTTATGATCAGTGGGAGAAATAGGGTGGAGTGTGCTTACTTAGCCAGAACTAGCAGCTGGAAGAGTTACTCTTAGTGAACCTGTGAAGAAATGTAAACCTCCATGGCTTGGAGATGAGAGAATATGTAAAATAGTAAGACAAGGACCTAATCCCCAACTCCTGGTCAGGAATTAGGAAAAGAGACCTGTTAATTTGACTAGAGATTCTTTTAGGGTGTGTGAATGGATACAGGGTGCTGTAAGCGGCTAGTATCCTTCTGCCAAGAACCAGAGCCTGTGAAGCAAAGCTCATGAAAATGTCTCTCTCTCTGACTCATCACTCCCCATTATATTTGGGTATCTGGAAAACAAGTTTTTTTATGTCACATGATTTTATTTCATTGAATATTATATGAACATCGGGAAAAGTGTGAGACAACAAATCCTAGTTTATCAACATAGGTAACAGAGAGGTGGAAGGCCCAAGCAAACATAAGAAAAAAGTTCTGCACTGAAACACAGCTATTCCATTCTACTCATCGGTAAAGTTAAAGTGTGAATATTAGAAACTAATGCAATATTAAGACACTAAAAGAAAGAATAGCCCCTAGATTTGTGGTACAAGTGTGTGGCTGTGAAAAACATCTTTATACATGAAGAATTCACTGGAGTGAATATCAGAGTACAAACGAAAGGGTTTGGAATTGAGATGATGCATTCGATTTAATATAAAGTGGAAAAAATAGAAGGTAAAACACAAGATGATTGTAACTGTGTTTCATGTATTCTGTGATTCCAACTGGATGAATAATAAGCAAGAAATGGACAGAGCTGTCTAAAAATTAAATTGCTCATGTTGGGGGAGTGAAGGATATGAGATTATGGGTGTCTCATTGTTTTATTTTTCAAAAATTTCCTTAATGTGGCTGCTATGGTTTGAATGTCCCCTCTAAAAGTCATGTTGAAACTTAATCCCCAATGTGGCAGTATTGAGAGGTGGAGTCTTTAAAAGGTAGTCGGGTCATGAGAGGCCTCATGAACTAATGGATTAATGAGTGAATGAATGAATAGGTCATCATGGGAGTGGGACTGGTGGTTTTATAAAAAGAAGAGAGACCCCAGTGAACACACTGAGCTGCCTCGCCATGTGATTCCCCGTGCTGCCTCAGGACTGCAGAGTCCCCACCAGCAAGAAGGCACTCGTCAGATGTCTGCCTGACCTTGAACTCTACAGCTTCCAGAACTGTAAAAAAATAAGTTTATATTCTCTATAAATTACCCAGTTTCAGGTATTCTGTTATATGCAACAGAAAGCGGAGTAAGAAATGGCTCTATGAGCTTTCCAAATATAATAACATACAAGAGTAATTTCTGGCCTATTGCCTGATAATCATAGTGTTCCCCATTCTATTTCTGTCACTTATTTGGGAAGGTTTTCCTGGTTCTCACCTCTCAGCCCAGTCATCCCTGTTGCATATTTCTATATCACTGTATTGATGACAATTTACTATACTGTAAAGTACAGTACTGATGACAACTTTACAGTTAATGCTTTGATTTTCTATCTTCTCTGGTAGACATGGACTTTTGCAGGTGAGGGCAGCATATTTTCTTGCTTACTGATACATCTTTAGTACATAGCTAGTGCCTTGTCTATGGGAGGTAGCTAATAAATATTTATTGCCTAAATTATCAAGTCTCCAAATAAAAGAGAACACCAAAAAGCTAAGATTTTTATTTTGCACTGTTTTTGGCTCTTTCGGTCTCAGCACTTTTGGAACCCATACCTCACTTTCTCTTCGTCTTGACAAACACTGTCCACATTTTCCAGCCAACCCAAAGCTGGATGGCATGGTGCATTGAGTTGGCAATTAACCAAAGGAGCGGGCCAGTGATGAAAGAATAATCCACAGAAAAGGAAAACCAAACTCAAGTTTTGGCTAAGGCTGCCATCATCAAGACGGATCTGAGGAAACCCAACGGATTACGGCCAAAAGGATTCTAGTGGTACTGCTAAGTCAAGTCCTCTCTGGCCCCACTCCTATGAAATACCAACCAAACATACTGGTGCTAATTCAAGTGCACTTTACTTTAGGACACTTTGTTTCATTTTAGAAGCAAGTATAGGAAATCACTCAAAACACAAGCCACACATTACAATGGCAGGCTGCAAGTGGCTCTTACCCAAACAATCCTAGCATGTAAGAGTTAGAAGAACCCTTCAACATATCTATTCCAAACACCTTCCTCCAAAGTTGACACAGATTTTCTTAGCAACAGTCAAGATGAGTAATCACTCAGTCTTCCCTTGAGCACTCTGAGTGATAGTGAACTCCCCATCTTTCAAGACAGTTCATTTCCTTTTCAGAGAAATCTCTTCTAGACTTGGTAAACATGAAGTACATGTGCTGACACTCTGAGCCCCACACTGGTGGCAGAGATCACCAATTAATCACAATGCTTTTTGGGTTTTTTTTTCCCACCAAGCCTAGGTTTAGCTTTACAATCATCCTCAACATTGTTTTTCATTTGGATAGAGGTCAAATTGCAGTCCCTGTTGCAGTTACTAGAAAGTTAAGTCTTCTGCACATAGCTCTTCTTCATGCTCTCTGTGAGCACACAGGACTCTAATAGTCTGGGGCGAGGACAGCGTCAGCCCTGAAGTCTTGAGCGCATTCCTGGAACACAGTTTGGGAAAGACAAAATCTGCAGGCTGGTGGGTTGGCATTAGGCTCTGCAAAGCCTGAGATCCACCAGGTCAAATACTGGAAACAGGCATTTCTTAGGCACTATGAATAATCTTTCCACTGACTTCTGAAAGCCTATACTGGGGATGGAAGCCTAGGGTCATTGACGCACTGGGACCCAGGTTGAGGGCAGATCAAGGCTGCTTGTGGTAAAGCTGGGACTAGAACCTCAGTCTGTGATTTCTAATGTATTGAGTCCCCTATCAGACCAAATTGCCTTTTTTTGATAAAGCATTAACATACTATTTCCCCAATTTCATTTTGAAATCGTGGGTTGAGTCATGAAGAAGGCAGGTCATCAACCTGTATAGAAGAACGTTGGGTCCAGTGAAACATAGAGTGATTCCTTGCAACTTCCAGAAGAGTTTGGGAGATTCAGTTGTGAATAATGCTAACATAGTTGCAATGTTAGATCAGTACAGGTTTACTTTTAAATACTTAATAATATAAAAGACTTGCACAGCTTTAATTCATTTAAGCCTCCCAATAATGGGTAAATTTTAAGTTCCCTGAAAAGTGAGATTATCCATTTAGACAATCCTGTTTTTGACATAATTGTGGAAGAGGAAACTTGTTCAGGCCTTCCGTTTGTCTTATCATCAGTGACAGCTGAGTCAATTTTCTCTTCTGGTGGGTATGCTTTGTTCCTTTTGGAAAATGCCTGACTGATTTCTGCCTGGGTTCTGTTTTTGGTCTCAGGCAGCACAAAATATAGGTAGATAGCACCTGTGATACAAACTGTAGCAAAGACTAGGAAACAGTAGGTGTTCAGACTTTTCTGTGGAAAGGCAGAGACAAAAACCATCAAATAGATAATCAGTAAACTTGCTGTCAAACCATCTCTACACAGATTTTTAAAATAGCTCCACATTCATATACCAATACTCCTAGACAAAACACCATGTGTGATGCTGGCTCTATAAGGCAAGTGTGCCCGACATGAAGTGTTATCACATGAGGCTTGAATAAATCAGCTTCAAACTCTGGTAAAGATGAGAAAATGGTACTTTTGTTGTTGTTGTTGCAAATTTGGCACTTAAAAATTAATCATCATGAAAGCAAAATGGTATGCTTGCTGAATATTAGCTTAAGCTTATATTTACAATTAACCACATTGTCTCCTTGCTTCTACTATACACATGAGACAAGAATGACAGCGAAAGGGAAGAGAAATGCCTCAGTTCATAGGAAGAATGTGGAGCATAGAACAGGCCAAGGTAATGCCCGTTTTTCTAATATGCAAATGATCTAACTCACTAATTGACACTCTGAGACGGCCTTGCACAAATAAGAGAGATGAGAAAAAATAGAAACGTTCAAAGCAATCACTCCATTTTATGTATCCTGATTAGTGCTTGGACTAGAATAACCCTGCCAACTGCACTAGACCTTGAGCTTCTCAGTGACTCAGTCACCTCTGTAGCTCCTGTGCCTCATAGGAGGTACTCAGGAGATGTCTGTGGAATAAGAGACTTGAAATCCTAGCCTGAAGCAATCCACCTGCTTTGGTCTCCCAGGTACTAGAATTATAGGCGTGAGCCACCTCTCCAGAAATAAAAGACTTTCTGGGTCCCAGCTGTCAGGATCATAAACAACAAACATCTATTGATCCAAAGATAAGGTTACACTGTCTTTGAATAATACTTCCCAAGAAGCAATATCCAGACTTTAGTCCATTCCATTCTATTCTTTGATTTGACAAACATTTATTTTTTGAGAATGGCAGAGTGCTTAAGCTTGATCTCTGGATCACATCCTAGATCTACCATTTACTAAATCTGAGACTCTTTGTGCCTCAGTTTCCATGCTTGAAAAAGAGGATAATCATGGTACATGCAGGGTTGTTGTAGGAATTAAGTGAGACATTCCCTTTAAAGTGCCACATGCAGTAAATGTTCCACACCTGGGGGTGCTTAGCTCTTGAGACTGTGCCTTCTGCTCACAGAAAGATTTCAAGAGCAGTGTGGAGGAGGGGGAGAGTATGGGCTCTGAAGCCAGCTGAGTGGGATTCAAATCCTGATCCCATTACTCACATGTTGTTCTAACACTTATGATGTGCCATTTAAGATAGAATTTCAATCCACTGAGCATCTGTTTCCTCATTTGCAACATGGTGATATATACCCACATATTATTTTGAAGATGAAATGAGATACATCAATTTTGCATTCAACATCCTCCACACCCCCATCTGCAATTTGGATGGACATCTGACTTATCAAGTCCAAAGTGGAGCCTCTAAAACTGCCTACTCTAGCCTTCCTCATCTCTGCTGATGGCACCTCCATCCTTCTGATTGATTATGCCAACAAAAACACTTGGAGGCAGGCTGAGCTTCTTTCTCTTGCTCTGTCTCTCCCACCCACATCTGCTCCATTAGGAAATCATGTTGCTCTACCTTGAAATGTATTCCAAATCTGAGGATTTGTCACCACTTCTATTGCAACCCAATTTTGGTGCAAGCCACCATCATGTCTTGCTTGGATTTTTGCAATAGCTTGTCAACTGATTTCCCTGCTTTTCACTTTAAGCATAATCTTGAGATTATTCTTAACAGACAAGCCAGAGTGATCCTGTTAAACAAAGGACAAAACTTGTCACTCCTCTGCTCAAAACCCACCATGACTTCCTAAGTCACCTGCAGGAAAGCCAAAGTCCTCACCATGGCCTCCAAGGCCACTGACCATGTGTCCCTCCTACTTCTCTGATCTCACTCTCCTCACTTTCTTTGACCGAACCCCACTGCCTTTATGATTTCCCTCCAGTATTGGGCCTCAGAACCTTTGCAAATGCTGTTCTCTCTTGCTGGAATAATCTTCTTTTAGGTCTCTGTATATCCTGCTTTCTTACTCCTCTTCATCTGACTTATAGGTCATTTTCTCAGAGAGGTTCTCTTTGACTCTCATTTCTAAATAGCCCCTCCCAGCCCTGCTTCATTGCTCTTCAGAAACACTCACCACTACGCAGCATTGTAGTGTACAACTGCCTGTTTATCAACCTTCTCCCTACCAAGAGGTAACTATCTGATGGCAGAAGTCATCATTTTTCTTGTATTCCCAGAACCTGGAGAGTGTCTGATATACAGTAGACGCTCTGAGTATCTTACTGAGTGGATGGATGGACTGAGGCTCAGAGAGGCCTCCTGCCCTATGGCCACACGCAGGGCTTTCTAGGACCTCTCTGACACCCACACAGCTGCCTCTTGCTTGGCTTTCTTTTCCCAAGGGACCTGATGGGTGTCGCGAGGATTATTCTCACAGTTTCACAAAATTCAGTCAAGGACATGTGGCTCAGCCGAGCACAGTAGCTCACGCCCGTAATCCCAGCACTTTGGGAGGCTGAGGTGGGTGGATCACTTCATGTCAGGAGTTCAGGACCAGCCTGGCCAACATTGTGAAACCCTGTCTCTACTAAATTTACAAAAATTAGCTCAGCATGGTGGCAGCCACCTGTTATCCTAGCTACTTGGGAGGCTGAAGTAAAGATTAAAAGTGGACCCCCTCCTTATACCTTATACAAAAATTAACTCAAGATGGATTAAAGACTTAAATGTAAAACTCAAAACTATAAAAACCCTAGAAGAAAATCTAGGCAATACCATTCAGGACATAGGCATAGGCAATTTCATGACAAAAATGCCAAAAACAATAGCGACAAAAGCAAACATTAACAAACGGGATCTAATTAAACTAAAGAACTTCTCCACTGCAAAAGAAACCATCATCATAGTGAACATACAACCTACACAATGAAAGTTTTTGCAATCTATCCATCTGACAGAGGTCTAATATCCAGAGTCCACAAGGAACTTAAACAAATTTATAAGAAAAAACAACCTCATTAAAAAGTGGGCAAAGGACACAAACAGATACTTCTCAAAAGAAGACATTCATGCAGCCAAAAAAAATATGAAAAAAAGCTCAACATCACTGATCATTAGAGACATGCAAATCAAAATCACAATGAGATACCATCTCATGCCAGTCAAAATGGCGATTATCAAAAAGTCAAGAAACAACAGATGCTGGCGAGCTTGCAGAGAAAAAGGAATGCTTTTACATTGCTGGTGGGAGTTTAAATTAGTTCAATCATTGTGAAAGACAGCATGGTGATTCCTCAAAGACCTAGAGGCAGAAATGCCATTTGACCCAGCAATCCCATTACTGGGTATCTACCCAAAGGAATGTAAATCATTGTATTATAAAGATAAATGCACGGGTATATTCATTGCAGCACTATTCACAATAGCAAAGACTTGGAACCAACCTAGATGCCCATCAATGATAGACTGGATAAAGAAAATGTCGTACATATATACCATGGAATATTATGCAGCCATAAAAAAGAATGAGATCATGTCCTTTGCAGGGACATGGATGGAGCTGGAGGCCATTATCCTTAGCAAACTAAACGCAGGAACAGAAAACCAAATATTACATTTTCTCACTTATAAGTGGGAGCTAAATGATGAGAATGAATGGACACATAGAGGGGAAAAACACACATTGGGGCCTTTTGGAGTGTGGGAGAACAGAGACGATCAGGAAAAATATTAATAAAAGTGGGTACTAGGCTTGGTACCTGGGTGATGAAATAATCTGCATAACAAACCCTTATGAAACACATTTACCTATGTAACAAACCTGCACATGTACCCCTGAACTTAAAAATAAAAGTTTTAAAAGACACTATATATTATTTCATTAAATTATCACTATGATATGATAGTTACTGCTATTATTTTTCCATTTAATACATAAAGAAACTGAGGCTTGTGGAAGTTAAGTAATTTTTTCAAGAACACATCACCAGTAGGCTGCAAACTCGTTACTCTGGGTAACTCCACAGCATGAGTTTTAATTACTCCCTTGCACCCCAAGCAAGTCTAAGACACTAGCAAAACTTAAAATACTTGAAAAGAACTTAGCTATCTTCATAGTTTTGTCTGAATGCTCTCCCAAACCCTGCAATTCATTTGTCTCTCTTACTGAAGGCATTGGTGGCCTGATTTCCTAAGAGTCTCTCAAGGTCTCTTTCTTCCAATCCAAGGTAAAATGAGAAAGAATGGGGCTTGATAAAGAAACAGAATGAATTTCAGGCAGGTCTTCTTTTATTTTTATGTTGTTTTTCAAAATGAAAATAGTGTTATTGTTTTTTTTCTGATTTTCACAAATAATATTAGCTCATGTAAAATAATTTTTAAAAGCATGCAACACGACAAAGTATAAAAAGGAAACAAAAATTACCCCTAAGCCTTCCACCTAGAGATGATCTCCATTTGTATTTTGGTATTTAGCTTTGATGTTAAATGTTCTGTGAAGAAGATTGGGACTACTTGGGATATTTGTCTTTTAGGTGTTTCCCTTTTTCTACCCAGAGCCCTGAGGAAATTGCTCATCTTTGAAATTCATTAGCTTAACTATGATGTTTTTGGTTGTATTAGTCCATTTTCACACTGCTATAAAGACATATCTGACACTGAGTCATTTATAAAGAATAAAGATTTAATTGATCCAGAGTTCTGAATGGCTGGGGAGGCCTCAGGAAACTTACAATCATGGAGGAAGGCAAAGGGAAGAAAGACACATCCTACCACGTCAAAGGAGGACAAAGAGAGAGGGAGAGAGAGCAGGGGAAACTTCCACTTTGAAACCATCAGATCTTGTGAGAACTCCCTTTCTATCACAAGAACAGCATGGTGGAACCACTCCCATGATTCAATCACCTCCTACCAAGTCCCTCCCCTGACATGTGGGGATTACAATTCGAGATGAGATTTGGGTGGGGACACAGAACCAAACCATATTACTGGTGTTGATTTTTTTTTTTTTGTAGAACATAGCATATCCCTTTGAGCTGCAGATCCACTCTTCTTTTACTTCTTATGTTATACATTTGAAAATGTCTTATTTTCTACATGTTGGATTCTTTGCTTCAGAGACACCAATTATCCTTGTGTTGGATCAGCTTTGTTTCCCTTTCCTATCGGCCATCTCTTGAGTGACTTTGTTCTCTTGTTTTCTGCATAGATATTGTATGCTCTAGGAAATCTCTCTTTTCCCTCTTCTCTCCCTTTCTTTCCTTTCATCTTTGTTCTAGTTTCCCAGATTGGCTCTTTCCCTGTGCATTGTCCTCCATTTCTCTTATCCTTATTGGAGTGAGCAACGTTGTCCAGATTTCTACCTCCTGTGATATGGTGGAAGACCCATCTTTGACACCTTGCCTTTTTATCTTCTAATTTATCTTGGCTTTCACATCACGGTTTGAGATCTGAGTACTATCTTTCAGTAAGTTTTCAATAAATTGTGGGAAAATGTGGCAGGGGCGGGGTGAGTAGAAAAATTGATTAGGGCTGTCAACAGCCCTTTATGGAGGATCTGGGTTCTTCTCTCTCTCTTCTTAGATCTTGTAAAGTGACATACACCGGAACCCATTCCATGTGGCCAGGGGCATATTCTACTCCAGTGGCCTTTAACTGGTTTCCTCAAATTAGGACATAGTCTTAGGAAGTTGCAATCCTCAGGACCCTTTGAGAGGGCTGTTTGGGGGGAAGGTATCTTCTTGATCTTTCTCTGCAATTGCTGACTCATCTGCTCACTTTGTCTCTCCCATAAAATCAAGGTGGTAGCGAGAGTTCTTAGGGTTTATAAAATCTCCTTCTCTAGTCAGTGCTATTTTCTAAAGAGTGGAGACAGAATCTCCTATGCTAGAACTATCCTTTATTGGCTGCACGTTTTTCTAGGTATGTGATATGTTTCCTTGTTTGGTTACTGCTGGCCTTTTTTTTTTTTTTTTTTTCAATCTGTGTAAAGGTTTGCTTTGTTGGTATTGTTATTGTTTTTTAATGACTCTTTTCGTGCTCATTTTCTTAGGTATTTGCAGGAGGAAGTTTCTGTAACAAGTCTATGCATGACCATACTTACCTAAAATCCCTTGATTATTAGCTTTTCAAAGGTAAGTTATTGGTATTTCTTGTGGTAGGTGTGTAGGTGCTGCTCATCTGAAAATTATATGCTTCAAAATTAAAGAGCAGGTAAAAACAATCCCTTCTTATAAAGGATTTTGCCAAGAGAGTGCCTTCTTTAAAATTCTGTGTTTGGGACTTTTACTTTTGTGGACATTTTTATTCATAAAAATACTTGGCACACCTTATCTCATCAAATCTTTCTTCATGACCAAACTATGAATTATAAATTGTAATTACAGATGAGGAAACTGAAATTTCAGGAAATAGAGGGCCTTGCCCACCTACTAGTCCTGCTTGTGACTGGAAGAGATAGGACATGAAGTTAGGTCTTCTGACCATGTCCTTTTGACGGCACCTCTCATTTCAAAAGAACAGAAAGATGGGGAAGGTGTCATGTCTGTATCCAATGTGCTTGTACAGGGTCCTCTTCACATCACAGTACTCAATATATGTTGCCCAACAGTCCAATATAGCTTAAACTTTGAAAATTAGCTCCAAATAATTATGTATGTGGGTCCACTCATCTTGTTATCTTCTTAGAGTCTTCTTTGCTATCTTGTTTGAGTATCCTATTCTGGATTGCCCCAGAAGCAGACCCTGAGAAGGAGTTTATGTGCCAGTTGATCCCAGGAAATGCAGGGAAGAGTGCAGGGAAGTGAAGGAGGTAGATAAGGGGTATGTTATTAGCAGCAGCACCATGGGCAGCCACATCTTAACCCAACTGAGACCCTTGAGAAACTGTGGAAAACACATCTCAGAGTTACCCAATCTGAGGGATAAGAGGGCTGGGTTATCTATCTACCATGTCCCATCAGTCACTGATTGAGTGCTACACTTTGAGCAGTGCTTTCGGCCGGCCACAATGTGGGCTGAGAGGGCTGGGGAAGTCTTCAGGCAAAAAGCCACACACGGGAGCAGTTGTAGGTCAGTCCGGGAATCACAAAAGGGTGTGGACAACGGGATTTGGGGAAGGTAACAAGAATCTTTGCTACTGCCATCTATTCCTTAAGTGTTTAACTTCTCAGTGACTATTGCAATAATCAGGTAGCCATTACTAATAACAACAGTGATGAAAATCTTTATATTATATACACCTAAGTACTCGTTTCAGGAGTTGGGGTATAACACTAGGGTTAAGAACAAGGAGTGGAGGTCCCACACTCTAATTAGGAGTGTGGAGTGGGGGTCTTACCCTAAAGTTAGGGGCCTGAGGTGAGGGTGTAACACTATAGTTAGGGGCCTGGGTGGGGGTCTGATACTATAGTTTGGAGCATGCTGCTTCAATCAGACCATCTGGGTTAGAGTCTTGGTTCTGCCACTTGCAGGCTCTGTGTGACCTTGGGCACATTAGTTCACCTTTCTGGCTCGAATTTCCTCCTCTGTAAGCAAGGACAATGGAATTGATTTCATGGAGTCATTGCAAAGCTTAAAGGACCTAATACAGATAATACACATTGAACTGTGTCTGAGGTGTGATGAACACTTAATAACTTTTAATGATGATGATGATGATGATGATTCAGAAGAAGCATGTTCCAGGAGAATATGAATCTTGTGATCGGAGTAAGCTTCCTGGCCCCTGGATCCCATGGACACTGAACCACACTGGTTGACTAACTGTTTTTCCTGAGCAGGTGGTCTGCCCGCCAATTTGCTTTGGCAGAAAAGGGCTTTCCCAATAACATATAGTTGCTCTTGCCTTAGTAGCACATACATTATGGAAAAGGAAACCAGATTTGAATCCTTGCATTTGAGGCAGAGAATCCTAGGATACTGCCTAGGACTCAAGGTAAAATAAAAACTCTTATTTTACAGATTAGGAAAATGAGGCTCAGAGAGGGAAATGTATTTGCTCAAGGTCATCAAACTTGGTGGAAGAGCCAGATTTAGTAAAAAAAAAAAAAAAAAAAAAAAAAAAAAAAAGTCCCTCTGACTCCTTTCTTTACAGAATATCAAGAGGTGATATGGATTGAGGTATATGTCCCTCACCTTGAAATTATTTGATTTCCCTTTTTCTCTCTCCCCATCTCTTTCCCTCCCCCACTCATTTTTCTCCCTTCTTGCCAGGAAAATAGAAATATGTGCTGATTAATTGAGTATTCTATGTAAAAATTTGCCAAGTAATTTTCAAAATTCTGTAGATATCCTAAAAATATTCCTAATAATTTTGAGACATTGTCTACTTCATTAATAATGTATCGATCTACTTCATTAATAATGCCATTATTTTTCCTTCAGAAATGTTCATAAGCAAAGAAATATTCTTCCACTTCATTGGTAAATTCCTAATAGTTATATTTAGTTATGTTCAAGTGAAAAGGAATTGCATTATGCACGTTCTTCATATAAGAATTACTTTTTGAAAACTGCCTTTTCCTCCAAATCTCTGTTCTCTGTGAATCTGTGCTCCAGCTCAGCTGGCCTAACAACCAAGCTGTCTTGTGGCAACAGCGCCCTGGTGTCTACAGTGAGGAACTATCAGCTACCTTTCTTTCTCCAGAGATAAACCTGATAAAAATTCCCATCACTTTACCTACTAGCTAAGTGACCACATGTATCTATGGTTCTCAGTTTTCTCATCTATAAAACGAAGATAATAATAGTTCCTATTTAGTTTTGTTTTGTGCATTAAATGAGACTATGCTTAGCAACGTGCACCTGTGGTATTTCTCTAAAGCCAGCTTTGTTATTTCTGCTTCCAGTAATGTTTCCTACATATTATCTTTAGGCCCTTTCTCCCTCCTCTCTATTTTCTAACTCTTGCCCATGTACCCTAGAAAAAGTTCAATTTTAATTTTATTTTTGAATAAAAGAACTAAAGGGCAACTGCCCAAACTTTTCCTTAATTCATTTTTATTAAAATTCTTCCAATGGAAGCACGATCATCAATTTCTAAAGCCCTTCGAAAAGGCTAGAAACCCCCTTAGAAATTTCCTTAAGAGTACCCATATGTCACTTAATCCTTTAAATAAATTTTCTGTTAAGCACCAGGTTTAAAAATAGCTCTTTTCTTTTATTGAAATATAATCATTTTGAAAACTCTTCATGGCCATTCTGCTTTGTTTATGTCAATAGACTTTATCTTGTTCATCCATTCATTCATCCATTTCCATCCAACATTTCCATGTCAAGTCCTGTGCTAGGCATTTGCAGACTCTACTAGTTGATGTAAGAACTATCTTGGGAGGCAGTTACTCTAACTCCATTTAACTGGTGAGGAATTTGCGACCCAGAGTAGAGAGCGACTTGCTCAAGGTGGCCCAAGCAGTAAATGATAGACTTGGCTCCGAAACCAAGAGATCCAGACTCAGGTAAGAGACTTTCTCCTCTGCCCTTTCTCTAGGAGAGACATTTGAGAATTTGAAAATGCACAGGCTCCCAAACAGATTTGTTCTACGACAACAGCCAAGATATATCAGCAATTAGAACTCATGCCCTGCAGCCTGTTGGGAGGGGTGGGACCAGAGTGCACACAGGAAGCTCCTCCCCTCAGAGGATGTATAGGAGGTCTGTCCTCATTTCTGAGAGGAGCTTAGACACCCACCTCCTCAGGCATGGGCTTCCTAGGAAGGAGGCAGGGGAGGCTGCTGAGCAACCAGGGATGAAGAGGTGTGGCAGATGCTTCCTGGGGGCTCCTTGCAGAGCCTTGACTCACCCTGACTCTCAATGGGCTCCTCTGGCTCTGCTGACCACTAGGTGGGAGGCTTTGGTCCTTCTCTAGACCTCAGTTTCCTTGCCTATAATCTCACTTAATGAGCCATTTAAAATCTCAGTAAAGTCAAAACCTTGATAGTGCTTACTTGGCACATGGCAAATTATTACCATGTGGAGGTGACCCCCTAGGCCAGCCCCAACCCAATATTTCAGGTGGGGAAACTGAGGCCAGAGAGGTGGAGTGAGACTCCCAATGTTTCAGAGGAGTAGGATCTAGGACTTCCAAACTAGCCTGACTGACTGCTCTATTGTGTCCTCCTTGCGAAATCCTGGTACCCACCCACACTTAGACTGTTTCCACTGCTGGAAATGCCCCCAGGCTTTGGAAAGATTTCAGGGTGCACAAGGATATGGGCAATTTACTTCACAGGAGCTTGGCTCCCAGTATAGGATAAAGAAGCAATGGTGCCTTTCTCCCCTTCTACACAGCCCAGCCAGGTACCCAGCAAAAGTACCTATGCAAGCCTGTGGTCTAATCACATGGGATATGTTTTCTAAAAAAAAAAAAATGGAAAGGAGACTTTTCCAGGAATGGGCATGAGACATGAGCATCTATTTAATTAGGCAAAAGGGGGAGGTCCCTCCACCACTATCTTATTCTCGATCACAGCCTCATGTTTATTTATTTCCATGGATTGCACCCTCATCTTTGCATTTATCTTTTGCTTGTTCATTGTGCTCCTTGAGGGCAGGCATTTTGTCTTTTTCTCACTGTTGCTTCCCCCATAGCAAATCATGTTTGTCTCTTGGGTGCTTGACAGATGTTTGCTGAATGTGCAGATGAAGGGAAAATGATGATAGTTAAACAGATCTTTTAAGGATGAGTGGAAATTCTTTTTCTTTTATTGTTTTGAGACAGAGTCTCGCTCTGTAGCCCAGGCTGGAGTGCAGTGGCCTGATCTCGGCTCACTGCAAGCTCCGCCCCCGGGTTCACGCCTTTCTCCTGCCTCAGCCTACTGAGTAGCTGGGACTACAGGTGTCCCCCACTATGCCCGGCTAATTTTGTATTTTTAGTAGAGACGGGGTCTCTCCATGCTGGTCAGGCTGGTCTCAATCTCCTGACCTCATGATCCACCCGCCTCGGCCTCCCAAAGTGCTGGGATTACAGGCTTGAGCCACTGTGCCCTGCCGGAAATTCTTTATGCGGTTGAGGAGAGGGAGGGCTAAACAGGGTGCAGGTTTGGTGAGAGCCGGGCTGCGATGGGGAGGAGGACAACAGAGGCATCTTGTGAGGGGCCAGCAAGGGTAGATTCGAGGGTGTCTAGGAGGCCATGCTCGGGGCAGGAGTTTGCATGCAGAAGCTGTAGGCCCGTTGAAGGGTTTTAGGAGGCGAGAAACAGGAGCAGATTTGTGATTTGAAAAGTGTCTCTGATGCAGAGTGGGATATGGGTCAGCAGAGGGAGGAAGTGGAGGCAGACGGGGACACTGGTTAGGAAACAGTGGTTCAGAACTCCAGAAACAAAAGGGAAGATGTTTGTGAAAAAGAAGTTCATGCCTCTCAGCATCGTTAACAACCATACATGGTGATTCTAACTCGAATTTGTGTAGGATCACTCATAAGTCTAAGACTGTTTCCTGATCTCTGCTCTAGGGAAATGTAAAGAGATTCTTCCTCTTGACTATTCATTAGTATATTTTGACATACACTATTTTCCAGTGGGATTTAAAATCTGTGTTCTTTACTTGAATCAATAGGCTTGAACATGACCATCCTGGACTGTCTAGGGGAGAGGATGTTTTTGAACAGCCTCAGGAGCAAACGGGCCATGTAAGGCCAAACTGACTGTTAATTCTAATTAAAAAGAGGAAGCTGCTACAGCATAATGAGTGGGACAGTTAATTAGCAAGTAAGAAAACACAATTAAAGTCTATCAGAACAAACCCACAGTGATGTGTTCTGTTTGGTGGTGAGTTAAGCACACTCAGATGACCTGTTTCTAAGCTTGGTGAGGAGTTTCTGTTTCAATAAAGACGGAGGCCAGCAGTCTTGCTGGTAGGTTCTCATGGGTGCATTTTAACCTTCTTCCTTTTTGGATGAGCATGGGGCTGGGAGGGAGTGTTGAAATAAAAAAGTAAGGGTGACTAGATAAAAGAGGGTCGAGCTAGGAGGAACATCTCCCACCAACGGACCGGGACATCAGGAAGACTGGCACACTCCAGCCACATCCTCAGAGAGAAGGCATTGAGAGTGGATAGAGGGAGGATGTAGACGCTGGGCTGAAGCCGGGAAGTCTGGGAACCCTGCATGGGGCTGTTGAGCAAAGGCATTTGTTTCCTGGCCCCCAGTGACTCCTGGGGAAGGGGTGAGTTGAACAGGTGAGGAATGGCCTGCTCTCACCATGGGCCTCCAGAATCCTAGCAGCAGGAGACCCCACAACCCCACAGAGACTTGAGATGGCAGGGAGAACTGCTTAGACAGTGGCAGGGACAGGACTCCGGCCTGTGTGGTGCCCAGAGGGTTTGATGTGGGAACATCTGCAGTGAAGCATGGCCAATAATGCCCATTCCCCAAGGTTTGCCATGCTCCTCTACAAGGTGTTAGCCTTTGCGTGACTATCAGACCTGGACCCTTGCCTGTGGGATGAAGCCAGTACATTCTGAATGCCCCCCATCTGCTGGACTCTCTTGGGGCCCCAGCCTGGCTGTGCCCATGTGTAGTGCAGTGTCAGATGCCCAACCAGGTTGCTTCCCCGGGGCCCTCATCGTGGCTCCTTTGCCAGCAGACCATGTCTGACCGTTGGAGAACTCTAGCAGACTGGCCCCCACTGGTGTGCACCAGTCCACCCACAGCCTCCCCTCACCACAGCCTCCTTTCACTGGCACACACTTGTTCATGCCCCACTCCCCACCACCCCACCATCACTTTGCTGGTGCACTGTGAGGGGACCTTGCCTCCCCCTCTTCCAGTACATGTGTGTGCATGTACCCCATAGTGCCTCCACTGCTGGCATGTGTGCACCCTGCTGTGCTCCCTGATACATGGGTACACTACCATGCCGCCACTGCCAGCATGAATGCACAAATGGACACTGCCAACCCTGCTCCTGCCATTGCCCCACCCCCACTGGTGCAAGGACTAGCACAGGTGCTGGCAACCCCACTCCCACCAGTGTCCCACCCCTGCTGTGCTGCCTGCCATCACTGGCACAGCTATGTGCAGGAACACCGCCACCCAACTCCTGCTGCGCCCCACCCCAGCCAATGCACATGCACCCCACTGCACCGTTGCAGCTGCTGGTACATGTGAGCGAGTATGGATCCCACTGCCGAAGTGCTTTGGCTGGCACACCCATCGGAGTGTTGTGGTCAGTGGGCTGGGAACACCTCGGCCCATTCAGCCTAACAGGTTCCTAACCTTGAGGGGCCAGAGAACAAATTTAAGGGCCCAATGTCAGTCCCCCAGAGCCAGAGCATGCAACCCAGGAGTGCTGAGCTGAGCGTTGGCTCCCTAAAATCTTCCCGAAATGAAGACAGTCAACTGAATCCACCTCATGCCACAATCAAACCCCCAAGGGTATCAAAGAAGATAAAAGCAAAAAAAAACCCTATCTAAAGGTCAGCAGCCTCAAAGATTGAAGGACCATCAGTCAACACAGATGAGAAAGAACCAGTGCAAGAATTCTGGCAACTCAAAAAGCCAGAGCATCTTTTTATCTCCAAATGACCACACTAATTCCCCAGCAACGGTTCTTAACCATAGTGAAATGGCTGAAATGACAGACCTAGAATTCAGAATATGGACTGGAATGAAGATCATTGAGATTTGGGAGGTCAAAACCCCCAAGGAATCTAAGGAACTCAATAAAACAATACAGGAGGTGAAAGATGAAATGGTCATTTTAAGAAAAAACCAAACCTATCTGACAGAGCTGAAAAACTCACTTCAAGAATGCATAATATAATCACAAGTACTAGAAGCAGAATAGCCTAGTATGAAGAAAGAATCTCAGAGCTTGAAGACTGGTTTTCAGAAATAATTCAGTCAATAAAAATATAAAAAAAAAGAATAAAAAGAAAGAATGAAATCTCTGAGCAATATGGGATTATGTAAAGAGACCAAATAGATCTATGACTCACTGGTGTCTCTGAAAGAGAGGGAGAGAAAGCAAGCAACTTGGAAAACATATTTGAGGATATTGTCCATGAGAATTTCCTTCAGGGAACCCCTGCAAGATACTATATAAGATGAACATCCCCAAGATACATAGTCCATCAGATTCTCCAAGGTCAAAATGAAAGAAAAAATGTTAAAGGCAGCTGTAGAGAAGTGGCAGGTCACCAACAAAGTGAACCCCATCAGGCTAACAGTGGATGTTTCAGCAGAAACCCTACAAGCTAGAAGAGACTGGGGGACTGTATTAAGTATTCTTAAAGAAAAGAAATTCCAATCAAGAATTTTGTAGCCAGTCAAACTAAGCTTCATAAACAAAGGAGAAATAAGATGCTTTTCAGATAAACAAGTGCTAAGGGAATTCATTACCACCAGATCTGCCATATAAGAGTTCCTGAAGGGAGTGCTAAATATGGAAAGGAAAGACCATTACTGGCCACTACCAAAACACACTTAAATACACAGACCAGTGATACTATAAAACAACTACACAATCAAGTCTGTAAAATAATCAGCTAACAATATGATGACAGAATCAAATCTGCACATACCAGTATTAACCTTGAATGTAAAAGGACAAAATGCCCCAATTAAAAGGCACAGAGGCCACGTGTGGTGGCTCATGCTTGTAATCCCAGCACTTTGGGAGGCCGAGATGTGCGCATCACTTAAGGTCAGCCTGGCCAACATGGTGAAACCCTAGCTCTACTAAAATACAAAATTAGCTGGACTTGGTGGTGTGCACTGTAATCCCAGCTACTCAGGAGGCTGAGGTAGGAGAATCACTTGAACCTGGGAGGCAGAGGTTGCAGTGAGCTGAGATTGTGCCACTGCACTCCAGCCTGGGTGACAGAGTGAAACTCCCTCTCAAAAAAAAAAAAAAAAAAGGCACAAGTGACAAGCTTGATAAAGAAGCCAGACCTAACTATATGCTGTCTTCAAGACACACATCTCACATTCAATGACACCCATAGACTCAAAGTAAAAGGATGGAGAAAAGTTTACCAAACAAATGGAAAACAGAAAAAATCAGGGGTTGCTATTCTAATTTCAGACAAAACAGATTTTAAACCAACAAAAATAAATAACACAAAGAAGTACATTACATAATGATAAACGGCTCAATTCAACAAGAATGCCTAACTATGCTAGATATATATGCACCCAACATGGAGTACCCAGATTCATAAAACAAGTTCTTAGAGACCTACAAGGAGACAGCACACAATAATAGCAGAAGTCAACACCCCAATGACAGTATCAGACAGATGATCAGGGCAGAAAGCCAGCAAAGATATTTGGGACCTGAACTTAACACTTGACCAAATGAACCTGACAGACACTTACAGAATTCTCCACCCAAAAACAACAGAATAGACATTCTTCTCATTTGCACATACTCCAAAATTGACCACACAATTGGCCATAAAACAATATTCAGCAAATTGAAAAAAAAATTAGACCAGCCACACCCTTGGAACACAGTGCAATAAAAATAGAAATCTTTACTAAGAAGATCACTGAAAACCATACAATTATATGAAAATTAAACAACATGCTCCTGAATGACTTTTGGGTGAATGATGAAATTAAGGCAAAAATAAAGAAATTGTTTGAAACTAATGAGAACAAAGATATAACATACTGGAATCTCTGGGACACAGCTAAAACAGTGTTAAGAAAAAAGTTCACAGTGCTAAATGCCCACATCAAAAAGTTAGAAAGATCTCAAATTAACAACCTAACATCACACCCAGAGGAATTAGCAAACCAATCCCAAAGCTAGCAGAAGATAACAAATAACCAAAATCAGAGCTGAACTGAAAGAAATTGAGACACAAAAAAATACAAAAGATCAATGAATTCAAGAGTTGATTTTTTTAAAGAATAAATAAGACTGATAGGCCACTATCTAATTTAAAAAGAGAGAAGATTCAAATACACAATCAGAAATGACAAAGAGACATTACCACTGACCCCACAGAAATACAAAAAGCCCTTAGAGACTATTATGAACACCAAGAAGAAATTGATAAATTCCTGGAAATATACAACCTCCCAAGACTGAACAAGGAAGAGACTGAAATCCTGAACAGACCAATAGCAACTTCTGAAATTGAATTGGTAGTTAAAAGCCTACCAACCAGAAAAAGCTCAGCAACAGATGGATTCACAACTGAATTCTACCAGATGCATAAAGAAGAGCTGGTACTATTCCTAACAAAACTATTCCAAAAAATTGAGGAGGATGGAGTCCTCTTCAACTCATCTTATGAGGCCAGCATGATCCTGATACCAAAACCTGGCAGAGACACATACATACACAAAATAAAACTTCAGGCCAATATCCTTGATGGGCATAGATGCAAACCCTCAACAAAATACTAGCAAACCAAATCCAGCAGCACATCAAAAAGCTATCCACTATAATGAAGTAGGCTTTATCCCTGGAATATAAGATTCCTTCGACATATACAAATCAATAAATGTGATTCATCACATAAACAAAAGTAAAAACAGAAACTACATGATCATCTCAATAGATGCAGAAATGACTTCTGGTAAAACTAATACCCCTTCATGTTAAAAAGCCTCCACAACTTGGCATTGAAGGAACATACCCCAAAATAATAACAGCCATCTATCGCAAACCCAGAGCCAACATCACACTGAGTGGACAAAAGCTGGAAACATCCCCCTTGAGAACTAGAACCAGACAAGGCTGACCACTCTCACCACTCCTATTCAATATAGTACTGGAAGTCCCAACCAGAGCAATCAGGCAAGAGAAAGAAATAAAAGACATCCAAATAGGAAGAGAAAAAGTCAAACTATCTCTGTTTGCAGATAATATAATTTTATACTTAGAAAACCCCATAGTCTCTGCCAAAAAGCTTCTTGATCTGATAAACAACTTTAGCAAAGTTTCAAGATACAAGATTAATGCACTAAAACCAGTAGCATTTCTGTACACCAACAACATCCAAGCTGAGCACAAGATCAAGAATTCAGTCCCATTCACAATAGCCACACAAACACACAAAATAAAATTCCTAGGAATAGAGCTAACCAGGGAGGTGAAAGATCCCTACAATAAAAATTACAAAACACTGCTGAAAGAAATCAGAGATGACACAAACAAATAGAAAAACATTCCATGCTCATGATAGGAAAAATCAGTATTGTCAAAATGGTCATAGTGTCCAAAGCAATTTACAGATTCAATGTAATTCATGTCAAAATATTAATGACATCCTTCACAGAATTAGAAAAAACTATTATAAAATTCATATGAAACCAAAAAAAGAGCCCAAATAACCAAGATCCTAAGCAAAAAGAACAAAGCTGGAGGCAACATGACTTCAGACTATACTACAAGGCTACAGTAACCAAAACAACATGGTACTGGTATGAAAACAAACACATAGACCAATGGAACAGAAAAGAGAGTCCAGAAATAAGGCCACCTACCTACAACCATCTGATCTTCAACAAAGCTCACAAAAACAAGCAACAGGGAAAGGACTTCCTGTGTAATAAATGGTGCTGGGATAATTGGTGAAGTACATGCAGAAGACTGAAATCGGACCCCTTCCTTACACCATATACAAAAATCAACTCAATATGGATCAAAGACTTAAATGTAAAAACCTAAATCTATAAAAACCCTGGAAAAAACTTAGGAAACATCCATTCTGGACATAGTCCCGGACACAGATTTTATGACATAGATGCCAAAAGCCATTGCAACAAAAACAAAAATTGACAAATGGAACTTAATTAAACTAAAGAGCTTCTGCACAGCAAAAGAAACTATAAATACAGTAAACATACAACCCAGAGTATGGGAGAAAATATTTGCAAACTATGCATCTGACAAAGGTCTAATATCCAGAACCTGTAAGGATCTTAAGCAAATCAACAAGCAAAAAGCAACCCCATTTAAAAATAGGCAAAGGACATGAACAGACACTTTTAAAAAGAAGATATACATGCAGCCAACAAGAACAAGAAAAAATGCTCAATATCAGTAATCATTAGAGAAATGCAAATCAAAACCACAATGAGATACCATCTCACATCAGTCAGAATGGCTATTCTTAAAAAGTAAAAAAATAACAGATGCAGGCAAAGTTGCAGAGAAAACAGAAAGCTTATGTACTGTTGGTGGGAATGTGTTAGTTCAGCCACTGTGGAAGCAGTCTGGCAACTTCTCAAAGAACTTAAAACAGAACTACCATTTGATCCTGCAGTCCCATTACTGGGTACATACTCAAAGGAATATACATTGTTCTACCATAAAGACAGATGCATGTGTATGTTCATTGCAGCACTATTCACAATAGCAAAAACATGGAATCAACTTAAATGCCCATTAACAATAGACTGGGTAAAGAAAATGTGGTACATATATGGCATGGAATACTATGCAGCCATTAAAAAGAAAAAGATCATGTCTTTTGCAGCAACATGGATGGAGCTGGAGGCCATTATCCTAAGTGAACTAACATACGAACAGAAAACCAAATACATGTTCTCACTTATAAATGGGAGCTAAACATTGAGCACACATGGACACAAGGGAACAACAGATACTGTGGCCTACTTGAGCGTGCAGGATGGGAGGAGGGTGAGGACTGAAAAAACAGGTACTATACTATGCTTATTACCTGGGTGATGAAATAATCTGTATATCAAACTCCTGTAATGTGCAATTTACCTACATATCAAACCTGCACATGGACCCCTGAAACGAAAATAAAAGTTAAAAAAACAAAACAGCGTTCTTTGTATGGGTGCTGGAGTTATAAGGCTGTCTGAAATAGGGTCAAGGATCCAGGGGACATAGCTCAGAACCTGAGTTCCCACTCATTCCTGTGATTTGAGGCCATCACACCCTCAGCCTAGGTCTTGGTTCTCCCAGCTGCAGAACTTTGTTTGTTCATTCACTGAATAAAAGGTACCAAGTTCCTGCTTGGAGGGAGCGCAGGGTTGGAGACTGAAGATAGAGCCTGGAAGAAGCCACAGTCCCTGGGCTAGACAGCATCTTAAATCCTGTGCAGTTCTGTTGTTCTCCAGCTCAGACCCTGTAACACTGAAGCACATGTGGATGGCTGGTCTTTACTCCATCCTCCCTCACCATCTCAGGCTGTCCCACCTCCACCTGCCTGCTGGCATCCCTGGCAGAGGTTTTTGTTGGCTTTCACAAGCCAGAAGGGCTGGGGAGCTGACAGAGCCTCTCCCCAGGATGGACTGAAGAGAGCTGGTGCCTTCATGCTTCCTGTGAGAGGATGCAGCTGTCTCCCCCACAGTCTTCCAGAGCTCCCCAGAGGATGACGCTGCAGGTGCCCACAGCAGGAACTTGCCCTGAAATGCACTCCATGGCTGCCTGCCTGGCCCTGCCCTGCCTCAGTGCCCACTCCCTCCTGATGTCTCCTGGGATCACCCCCCAAACAGACTGCCTTCACTGGCATCTGTGTCTTAGGGTCTCTTCTGGAGAAACACTTTCCAGCTTTTCAAAGTCCTGCTGTCCCCTCCACTGAAGCCTACCCCAAAATGCCCTTTTCGGAACTCCTATTGGTTTCTAATCTACACTGCCACGGTACTTAGCGGAACCAACTTACTGTCCCAGCTTTAAAAACAGAATATCCCATGTCTCAGAAACCCCTTCAGAGTCAGCACATCAGATAGTCACTCTGGTAGTACCACAATTAATTATTTCCTGATTACCTACAAGCGTTTATTGTATTGTATTATGATATGGGGAGAAAGAACATTTGAGTTGTAAGTGGTTCTGAGACACTAAATTGATCTGCATAGGGAAGCACTGAGTAGAAAGAGGGGAGGTGAGAGATGGGAAGGTACGGGGGTTCCAATGTGAAGTAGACCTGGGGACATGGAGTGGGCAGGAGCAGGACTCTAGGGGTAGCTTGATACTTTAGCAATGCTGAGGTTAATTGATGCTGTGAACGCATTTCCACGCTGGTGTCTTTGTGACTGGCTGGGGTGGAATATAAATTTCTGCTTCTCCTTGTTAATGGACTGATGTTTCCATGCATGCACTTTATCGAGGCAGCTATGGTGGAAAGGGGGTGGCATTCCCATGTTTATCAGGGTTTTTCCTTTGCAGTCCCTTCATTCTCCCTCACAAAAGTCCTCGAGCATGGCACTGTCCATTTTATCGATGAGTAGAGACAGCACGCTGTTTACTTTCCAAACTCTGACGTTTTGAGAGTGTAAAGGGGGTGGTATTAATAACCACATCAGGATGTCAGGCATAATCTGAGAGTGTCCCAGGCAAACTACTGATGAGGACACAAGGTAGAAACTCTTAGCTAAGGTCCCACAGCTAGTAAGGCAGAGGCAGAGGTGGAATGATGGTTAATATTGAGTGTCAAGTTGATTGGATGGAAGGATGCAAAGTAGTGTTCCTGGGTGTGTCTGTGAGGGTGTTGCCAAAGGAGATAAACATTTGAGTCAGTGCGCTGGGAGAGGCAGACCCACCCTCAATCTGGGTGGGCACCATGTGCTGCCAGAATAAGGCAGCCAGGAGAAGGTGGAAGAGCAGACTTGCTGAGTCTTCCAGCCTTCATCTTTCTCCCATGCTGGATGCTTCCTGCCCTTGAACATCAGACTCCAAGCTCTTCAGCTTTTGGACTCTTGGACTCACACCAGTGGCTTGCCAGGGACTCTCAGGTCTTTGGCCACAGACTGAAGGCTGCACTGTCGGCTTCCCTACTTTTGCGGTTTTGGGACTTGAACTGATCCACCACTAGCTTCCTTGTGCCTCAGTTTGCAGATGGTCTATCATGGGGCTTTACCTTGTGATCATGTGAGTCACTTCTTCTTAATAAACTTGCTCTCATATATACATCTATCCTATTAGCTCTGTTCCTCTAAAGAACCCTGACTATTACAGGTGGGATTTGAAACCAGGTCTATTGGACTGTCCACGGGGTCCTCTCCATCAAGGTGAACACCTTCAACAATCGTATCTACCATGCGCTGACCATCTACAGTGTGGCCTTCCATGCAGAGCTATATTGATTGATTTTCACATGCTAACACTCTTTCTAGATAGGTGGTGTTATTTCCAGTTTGCAGATGAGGAAACTAAGGCACAGAAAGATGGATTGCTCAAAGTCATTCACTTAATTTGTGGTAGAGATAGAAATTGATGAATGGTTTTTCTCCTATACCAGCCATGAGGCCAAGTGAGGGAGCATAGAGACTGAAGCCCTTGTTCAGATTAAAACGGAGATCCTCAGGGTGACAGAATAGGTGAGGTCAGGCCCGCTTTAAGCACTCTGCGCATATGTGACTTCATCAGCCTTTGCCACTGTTTCTGACTTCTCTTGAAAGTTTCTCCCAGCAGAAAAGTGAGCTTATTTTTCTTTTCCAGGTGTCTTCCTCCAACTTGCACAGCCTGCAGCTCCTGTTGCTGCCACAGATATTAAGACTGATATCAAAGCCCCTGCTGGAAGTCAGGGAGCGCCTGCTCTCTTTGCAGAACCGGCAGCCCCAGGTGTGCTATCTTTCCCCAGCTGGCTGTGACAAGTGACCTCTGCAAGGCCGAACCGTTTCCAGATCCAAAAGCTGAATCTCCCCTGGCTGCACTCAGCCCCCAGCTACCGAGGGTGTGGAGAGCCGAAATCTTCCTGCTGAGCCCTGACAGTTGCTCATTCTGGGCCCCTTTCCACAGCCTGGCTTCTTCCTGCCAGGAGAAATTCGTCTTTTCACAGCAGAGGGAGTGAGGACAACTTGCAGCTCCTGTTGGATGGCACCTGCTATCTCTCTGCCCCCTGGGGAGTACCAGGTGTTCTCCTCTGTGGGAAATGCCCTTCCTCCTCCTTCTCCTCCCTCCTCGTCTGCCTGAAAAACGACTCAACTTTAACAATTCACTGCACATCACCACCTCTTCCCTGCCTTTGAGGCTGTTGGGGTCTCCCTCTGTGTTCCCACAGCCCCTGCCCAGCCATCTGGCACAGCCTCCTGCACACAGAAGGACACTACCCGTCATCCTTATGGATTCATGAGTGATGAAGCGACAGACCTGGCACAGATGAGGTACTTGATGAGGGTGTTGAATGAAGGTGGGGAGATCAGTGGATGGGTGTGTGAACAGATGAACAGGAGTATTTAGAAATGAATTAACGACTGACCCAGTAAACAAACAGGTGAAGGAATAAGAACTGATGAGCTGAAATCCTGCCTTCCCTATAATAGGACTGAATTTGAACTTGGCTTCAATACTCATTCATTTCATCCCTTTAGGAGTGACATTGTCCCTTTCAGGTTCCACCTTTCCCAGACAGGGCTGGACTCCAGGCCAGCCTGGCTCCCTTGTACACCTCAATTGATGGGCAACTCATTCCTTTTTGAAAGAAAGAGTCCAGTTTTCTGATGGAGCCCAAATCTGAGTCTCAATTGTCTCCCAGGTCCCTGATCAGATATCACAACCCCGGGAAGTCCTCCCTGAAGCCTGAAGCTGGTGCATGCACCTTGGGAACTGCGATCATGAATGCTGAATGACACATGGGGCCTTTGCACCAGCTGCACCTCCGTCTGGATGACTCATGTGCAGATGTGTGCGTGGCTGTCTCCTTCTTGTCTCCCCATCTCTGCTCCATGATCAACTCTGTGGAGAGGCCTTCCCTGGCTACCCTAAGATAGCATCTTCTCCATCATTCTCCTCCTCATTTTGTATGACTTCTCTTCAGTGCACTTATTGCTACATGTATTAGTCTGTTCTCCCATTGCTATAAATACCTGAGACTGGGTAATTTATATAAAAAAAGAGGTTTAATTGGCTCATGATTCCAACAGGCTGTACAGGGAGCATGATGCTGGCATCTACTCAGCTTCTGGGGAGGCCTCAGGAATCTTCCAATCACGGTGGAAGGCAAGGGAGAAGTGAGGTGTCTCACATGGTGGGAGCGGGAACAAAAGAGAGGGTGGGGAGGTGCCACACACTGTTAAATGATGGGATCTCATGAGAACTCACTATCACAAGGACAGTACGCGGGGGATGGTGCTAAACCATTCATGAGAAATCCATCCCCATGATCCAATCACCTCCCACCATGCCCTACCTCCAACACTGGGGATTATAATTCAACATGAGGTTTGGTGGGGACACAAATCCAAACTATATAATTACATTATATTTTCATGTGTTTACAATAAGCCTCCCTCAACAGAATGTCCATTCCTTGACGGCAGAGATTTTTGTTTGTTTGCTTTGTTCCATGCACTGCTCCAGTTTCTACAACATTATCTGCCATATAGGGGCTCCTCTTGGCATATGGGGCCTCTGGGCTCAATAAATATGGATAAGTGAATGAGTGAGTGAATGAATGAATGAATGAATCTGGCTGTGTCCTCATCGGGAGAGTCTTACTCATCTTTGCATCCCCTGGGTCTAGTATGGAACCAGGCATGTCATAGGTGCTTAAAAATTACTTGTTGAGGCCGGGCACGCTGGCTCAAGCCTGTAATCCCAGCACTTTGGGAGGCCGAGACGGGTGGATCACGAGGTCAGGAGATCGAGACCAACCTGGCTAACACGGTGAAACCCCGTCTCTACTAAAAAAATACAAAAAACTAGCCGGGCGAGGTGGCGGGCGCCTGTAGTCCCAGCTACTCGGGAGGCTGAGGCAGGAGAACGGCGTAAACCTGGGAGGCGGAGCTTGCAGTGAGCTGAGATCCGGCCACTGCACTCCAGCCTGGGTGACAGAGCGAGACTCCATCTCAAAAAAAAAAAAAAAAAAAATTATTTGTTGACTTAATGATTAAAGCACAGACACATCTTTCACATTTTGATCAAATCCCTCCTCTGCTTCAAATCTCCAATGGCTTCCCATGGTGTTGAAAGTAAAATTCCTAATTCCTTACCACGGAGTTATGAGATCTTCTATCCTCCGGCCCCTACTCTCCTTCCAACTTCATCTCTAATTTCATCTCAACATGGAACATCAGAATATTCCACCTCAAAACACAAAGGACTGTTGAGCTAAAGGCATTTAAAAAGAAGTAGATGCAGGAAAGCTCTCTACCCTTACCTCTATTTGCCTAAAAGCAGGACACAGATTTACAAAGACAAGAGATATTCTGCCCCCACCCTCTTCTGCCAGGGAGAACAAAGGGTAACCACTGATGACAACTTTGGACCTTATAGGTCTGGAGCTTACACCAGAGGAAACTACATGAACCAGTTTCCCTAACCCATGTCGATCTGCTACTTATCTGTTTTCCCCCAAGTTGCCATCACTAGAGACTCAATGTCCTTTTCTTTTATCTTGTTGCTTCTTTCAGCATTTACGTTTTTTACTCGAAGCAGGAATTTAAAGCCACTTCTTTGAGCACTACTCATTCCCTGGGTGTCTCCCATGTATATGTGAAATATACATGTTAATAAGCTTCTGTATTTTTTTCTTGTGTTAGTCTGTCTTTTGTTACAGGGGTCTGTTTCAACTAAGGACCTACGATGGTTGAAGGAAAAATATTTTTTATCCCCTATGCTACCAACACTGCAGCCTTTCCTGAACCTTCCAAGCAAGTTCCTGCCTCAGGACCTTTGCACATTCTTCCCCTGCATCCTCACAGGGCGGCTTCTTTCTTAGACCCAAGTCCTGCCTGTGGCGCTAGCTTCTCATGGAGGCCCTTCCTGTCCACATCACAAAAGCAGTCCTCTCCTCCCATCACCCTAGCCTGTTATCCTGTTACTCCTTCCTAGCACTGGTCAGTAATCCTCAATATTTATTAGCTTACCAGTAATGGTTCTATAAATATACATTTGTAGTGGCCTGTGTCATTCGCTGGGTATCTCCTGTGCCTGGATCAACACAAGAAGTGCTTGATTAATAATTTTAACAAATGCTCTTGCCTATCAACCTTGTTTTTCCAGCTCCTCTCTATTGCATTGGACAATAAAGCACAATGAATGTGCCCCGCCCAGGGAGGCCTACTGTTATCAGTGTATATGTCTTCTTAATTGGATTATGGGCCTGACGGGGACCGAGAAATGTCTCTGACTTTATTTCTGTGTCATCAGTACAGAGTACAGTACCTGGTACATAGTATGTGTTCAAAAAATTTTTTTGTTTTGAGACAGGGCTTTACTCTGTCACCCAGGCTGGAGTGCAGTGGCATGAACATGGTTCACTGAAGCCTCGACCTCCTGGGCTCAAACCATCCTCCCATCTCAGCCTCCCAAGTAGCTGGGACTACAGGCATGCACCACCATGCCTGGCTAATTTTTAAATTTTTTGTAGAGATGAGGTCTTGCTTGCTATGTTGCCTAGGCTGGTCTTGAACTCATAAGCTCAAGAAATTCTTCTGCTTCAGCCTCCCAAAGTATTGGAGCCACTGTGCCCAGCTAAAATCTTTTGTTGAATGAATTAATTTGGAGTATGACTGAGAATATATAAAAGGGGAAAAATGACTGTGAATGATCAGCATATATTTCAGAAAATCCTGCACTAAAGCACATACATTAGTTTCCTCTTTAAGACAGCCTCCCCATAGGTCCTCTTAAGGCATAATTCTGACAAGCTTGGTTTTATATTTTAATCTACATTTTGTTTCAATAAAGACATTGGGCATGTAAAGGGAAGCACCTGAGGGGTGAGAGAATGAATGTCCACTGACCACTCTTCTGCTCGCTGGACCTGACGAATGAGACTTCACAGTGGGGTGAGAATTTCCATCAGAGGCTATGTGGGAACAAGAGTGACTTTATTTTAAATGCTAATCCACCATGTAACTTCTGACTAACCCCACATCCAGGAATGCCTCCAAGAAGTCGAGTTGATGTATTGCTCTTTATGTAGAAACATCTATTCACTCTAAGTTTCCTCCAAAACAACTCTTGATGCTGTCGCAGAAATCGAAGGCTGTGATGCCTGCAGTCACCTACACATTCCTCCCAGAGCACACACACTTTTTCCCCAGATCTAAGCTCTGGGACTGGGGGGTTGCCATACAGAGAGCTAGCTACCTGTCTTGTGGCTGCCCAAGACCATGCTTCAGTCTGCAAGTTCCCCTAACAAATCACCCTATGTAATCAAACTGGACTTGTCTGCCTCTTTCTTTGGTTTCTTGGCTTCTTCTTTGCCATTTGGGGATTGCTTTGTGTATCCCGCCGTTTCAAGAAACAGGCTGCCACTGTCTTAGAAAACAACCCCGGCACATCCGGTTTGATGCCTTCTCAGAACCAGTTTTCTTCTGGAAGGCTGGTTTGATTTAGCCAAGACATTCACGTCCCCAAAGCTTGTTGACAGCAGCAGTGACCTCCTGCAAGTGCCCAGAGCTGCAGAGCTGGAGGGGAGTTGCCCCAAACGGGTTTCTACTCTCCAAGGGTGACTCCATCAGGGTTAGTTTCCCTAAGACGGAAGGCAGAACTGCAGCTTAGGGAAATTCTTATCATAGTCACCATTTCTTGAGTGCTTTCTATGAGTTGGAACTTTATTGTCCACCTTACAGAGATTTGTTTTAAACTCAGACCTTGCAAACTGTGCCTCATCTTCATACTATATATGGGACCTGGCTCAAGGTCACACAGCTCTTGAACAGGGTCCCAGCTCTCCAAACGCAAGCCTGGAAGAGTACAAAGTCTGCAGCTTCTCTACAAGCTATCCATCTGGGAAGGATAAAAGAGAGAAAATGCCATTTCATACTTCCATTTTCTTCCTCTCCTTGTATACTTACAGCATAAAGGATGCTGTGGTGGACAGAATAATGTAACCCCTGGACCCTGTGCCTGTGTTGCCTCACATAGCAAAAAGGGTTTTGCAGATGTGGTTAAGTCAAGGATCTTCAGATAGGAAGTTTATCCTTGATTATTCTGGTGCCTTGGACATGGTGCCTTGGCCAGGTCTTGGCTGGAAGCCAGAGGAAAGGTTTGAGTACCAACTGCTTCCACCTCTTCTGAACTGTGAGCATGAACACTTGAGTACCCCACTTTTTGAGTCACAACCCCCAAGGTTTGAGACCAGCTTACCCCAAATCACACAGTAAGTAGGAGGTAGAGCCAGACTGGTCTGAGTCCCAAGCCTATGCTTCTTCCAAAACACCAGGTTAGGACAGCGGTTCACAGCCAGGAGCGGTTTTGCCCCCAAGGAACATTTGGCAATGTCTGGAGACACTTTTGGCTATTATAGCTAAAGCTGGGTGCTCCTATCAGCTAATGTGTAGAAGCCAAGAATGCTGCTCAGCATCAGACAATGCACAGGAGAGCCTCCAACAACAAAATATTTTCCAGTTCCAAACGCCAGTAGTGCTGGGGTTGAGAGACCCTGTCACAGAATTTTCTCTAGTAAGTCACGTAATGGCATCATTAAATTATCACGTGCTCATCATTTTGGTGGGTTTGTGAAGAAAATAAATTTGTATGAGACCATTTATCATTTCTTTCTAGAACTCTGAATTTAGAATTTATATTGTCACAGATACTTTAAATCTGCCTCAATAAAAGCAAGGAGGCAAGGAAGGAAATTCAAACTCACTAAGTGCCTTCTGTGTACCAGGCACCATACATATCGCTTAGCAGTCTTTACATAGTTCTTATTGCATAATAGCTCTCCAGGTGGAGGCTTAAGGAGGCTAGGTGACTTCCAAAGACATCACACATGGCTGGAGGTGTAGCCTGTGTCTGACCCAAGCTCATGCCTTTCCCTCGATGCCACATGGTAGGGCTGAGTTTCCTACTCTTTCCAGGACATAAAGGAAGGGAGTGGGCAGGAGCTGGTTTTGTCTGACGGTCTTTGAAGATTTGCCACAATTGGATTGATGAGACAGCCCGAGGTCCCTGCAGTAACACTGGTTTGCAGAAATCCGGCCCTGGGGCCCATGATTTGCCATTTTGGCAAACAGAGCATTTCAAAGCATACGGCTCCCAGATGCAAGGATATGAAACAGAGAAGTGAGGCACAGCTGAGCACTTCACCCAGGACCCCTCTGCCTCCAGGTAGTGGTTTCATCCCTCAAGCCATTCAGGAGGGCAAGGAAGGACTTGTGGCATGGGGGAAGGGGCCCCAGTCCTTGCTTTGATACTAACTGCAATATGCAGGGCCCGTTACTTATTCCCCAGCTTTCCCATCTGTAAAATTGGTGCACTGATCCAACAGAATGATGGATATGAACATGGATGCTAATTACTATTGTATTATCATTATTTTACCATTATTATTATTATTATTATTGAAAGATCTGCGTCAGAGCAGCTCCCCTCTGTTGAGAACACCTTGGGCACACCTCCTCCAATATGTTAATCCACACAACAGCCCATGTGATCATTTGAAATAGAATTGAGATGAAGTCTGTCCTCTGATGCACACCTGCCAAGAGTTTCCCATTGCACTTGGAATCCAGCTGCTGAACTGACCAGGCTCTGTGGCCATGGAGTTTGCTTCCTTCCTGCTCTCTGACCTGGTTTTCCTTCACTTTGACCCTGTTGATTCCATTCCAGTCACACATGCCTCCTTGTTGTTTCTAGAACTGCTCAGTCTTCACGCTCAGGTCAGCGACAACCTGAGAACTGGGGAAGGAAGATGGGGCTGAGACCTGGGATCCCAGGCAAAATGGCACATCCGTGGATACGGGGACAATGCTGCCTTTACTGCTCCTAAGGCAGGAGCCATGAGGAAGGCAGTGGCAGCCAGCACCTTGGACGTACTCCACATCCACGCGTGTGGGCTGCATCTAACTCGCTTCATGTATGCTGTCTCCTCTCAGCACCTAGCGCCCATTTTACATGTGGGTAAACTGATGCATGAGGGTGGGAACAAGCCAGCACCACTCTACTGGTTGCATGGAGGATTCGACCCACGGTGGGTGGACTCAGAGCTCACAGTCCTCCCCACTTCATGTTGGCTCTCCGGGAGAATCATCTTTTGTTCTTTACGCATCCACTTTTGGAGCCTAGAATCTCCTGAATGCTGGTCACTGTTCCCAATATGGGGAGACGAACAGCAGTCCTTCAAGAACTTTTTGCCAGCGTGAATCTTACACTCCTCAGTTTAACAGAAAAACAATGGGCTGTGTGTGAATGCAATGGGCCCTTTCCATCCTAGCAGTTTATTTTTGACACCTTACAGAAGTGAATCATTGTCATGTAACTACATCTCATTTGCAAAAGTACAAATTAACACAGAGTTAATGCCAATTCTCTCAGCTTCCACAAGAGCTTGGTAATTAAAGCTACTAAAGAACAAAGAAAGTGGAAGCAGTGTTTCCCTCAAGGCCTGGTTCCATCCCGCAACCCAGCCTGCACTCTCTGCAGCCCCGTGGGTTTCTCATGTCAGCTGAGGCGACTGGAGTGGAATGCCTCCCTTTCTTTCTCAACTAACTCTTGAGCTTCTTGTTAAAGGAGATAATGCAGGTAAAGTACTTAATTCCATGCTTGGCCCATAATAAGTACTCAATAAATAGTATTGGTGATAATGATGATAATGATGAAGAAGATGATAATGATGATTATCATTATGACGTTCCTAATTAGGAGTGGAAGAGAAAGTGGGGAAGCAGGGAAGATTTCTGTAGAGATAGAGGGGCACCTATTGCTGAGCCATAAGTCCCTTTCCCTCGCCCCATCATGGGAGTGCAGGGGAGCCTCACTCAACCCAAACCTGGTGAGAGGGACTCACACTACCCCCTGAGAGCTGGGGACACCGTGGACGGAGGTCTGACTGCCTGGGAGAGAAATGGGCTAATGAGCAACTGCTTAAAAGTATGCAGGGGTTGAAATAATATTCCTGAGATTTAATGGACTATCCCCCTATGCAGGGGACTAAACATGAAGCCTCTGTATGCTGATCCCGTTCTGTGAACTGGTGGAGTGAATTCACGCATGCCACTCACATGCGTGCCCCCCTACCCGCGGCCCTGGCATGCACTGCCCAGACACACTCAATTACGGGCCTCTGAGAACGTGCCTTGTACAGTCACACCTCAGCGATTCTGCTCATGCTGACTTCTCCACCAGGCACGTCTTTCCCCTCTGTCAGTCTTGGAGCTGAAAGAACCCCAAGTGGTGGATTTTCGCCTGACCTGGGATAGTTCATGCGCTCCTCTGTTGTCCTCCAAGCCCTCTGCTACGTTCCCGCTGGAGAAAGTGGTCTGTTCCGGTGGGCATTAGTCAAGTTCTGTCTGTCTCCCTAACCAGAGTACCACTCATCTCTGATGGGGCCATGCCCAGAGCAGCGGCTCAAGAGTGTTCTGACCTCAGAGCTGCCTAGCAGTGCAGCCTGGTGCCTTTGCTAGTCCACTGTGGCAGGGCAGGCAGTTGTTCCCTTCAACTCCCTTGAGCACGTGGCTCATCATGTCATTACAAGCCAGGTGACCTGACAATAATCAACTCCAGCCTGGCTGGAAAGCTCTTGACTTCAAAGCATCCAGCTACCCAGGGCTTCTTCCCCAGAACTGTTTACTACCCTGATGGGGAAATGCTATCCACCCATTTATTTCGATTGGGCACCTGCACCTTCATAAAATGGCATGAACTAAACAAGGAAGTCCCTAGAGTCCTCTGCACCCCAGTTGTCACCTGTTGAGGAGCTCATATGTAGGGGATATGAGAAGTCAATTGTCTGTGGAGCTGACAGCCAGCTCAAAGCTCTCCCATCACCCCAGGAACCCCCATACCTGTGGGATTAACTGAGCGCTTCATAAGCCCGGAGTAGAACTTCTCCCCTCAGTAATTTTGTGACTAAGATTTTGGAACACAATGTTTATTTTTTTTCAAGTTTGAACATTGAGATAACTAAGTCAGCTCATGTTTGCATCACATTTTGAGCAGCAGTGAGGTTCCCAGGGGGAGAACAGCTCTGTGTCTGCAGGAACACCCCCCAAAGGCGTAAGTTCTAATTCCCTCTGGGGTCAAAGTGGCTGACATATAAAGGGGAATGTTTTCCTTCATCAAAGAGGTTATTCCCTGCTCAGTCAGGCTCCCTGATGGTTTTTATTTTAGTGTTTATTTAACCCGCAAGCGAAGTCAATGAAAATGGTCAACTAAATTCTGTGTATTGACAGAGCTTATTGGCAATAATGATCTCATTTGACTCTCACATTAATCCATAAGAAAGAAACAGTGTAAGCTGGGATCTGGACTTTTCCACAGAGAAAATGGAGGCTGAGAAGTGGACAGAACCAGGGAGTGGTCTCCAGCCTCAGGCCTCAGCATCAATCTCTGTCTCCACCCAGCTTCTAAAATCAACTCTCACATGCAAACCTGGTCAGTCCATGCCTCCTGCTTAAAACCCAACAGTAGCTTCCCACTGGCTTCAGGGCAGGTCTACACATTAAGGCCTTCTGTGTTCTAACTTCTGCCTACCTTTGCACTTTCACCAGCTGCTGGTTCCCATTTCCAGGCACATTGTCAGCCTCCTGTCTCTGGCCCTGGGCTCCTAGGCTCCTCCTTCCTCTGACAATGCCCCCTCCTCACATTTGCCCAGTGAACTCCTCCCTGCTCACCTTGCTAGACCACAGCCAACCATTTCCTGATCTGGGACTCTTATCTGACACACCAGGCAGATGGGATGGCTTGGCAATGCATCAGTTATCACTCTTATTTGATTTTACACCAGTCTTTCTCACAAGGGTCTGGTGGCTGTCCCCTGCTCATCTCTGTAGCTTAGACCAGCACAGTGACTGGCAGGCAGTAAGAAGGTGTCCAATAAACTAGGATCTAACTTGAATGAACTGTTTTTGGAAGAGGAGGCCAAAGTGTTTACCAAAGCATATGAGAAAACAGATGCTTATCTCTGGTCCAGTGCAGTGGGCGGAGTGGCGGCCCCACAAATGTACATCCATGTCTTCATCCTGGAGTGTGAAAATATCACTCAAACAGCAAAAATATGATTAGGTTAAGGATGTTGAGAGGAGGAGTGTGGGTCCTAAATGCAATCACACGTGTCCTTGTAAGAGCACAGAAGAGGGAGTTTTGGGATGCACACATAGGGGAAGGTCTGTGATGGTGGAGGCAGAGACTGGAGTGATGCAGCCACAAGCCAAGGAGCCCTGGCAGCTGCCAGAGGCCAGGAGAGGTGCCTGGAAGGGACCCCCCTCAGAGCCTCTGGAGGGGCACTGCATCCCTACTGAAGCCTTTATCTCTGCCTTCTGGCCTCAGAACTGTGGCAGAGCACATTGCTGTCATCTGTGGAACTTTGTCACAGCAGCCACAGGAAATGGATACAGCCCAACAGAGGACTGTTCTCACCATCTTAGCAGCTGCAAGGAATAATTAAGTGACAAATTCCTCTGCTGGATTCCCAGGGATTGCCCAAGTGACAGTGAAGAGGAAGACAGCTGCTGACAGAAACTACGAGAAAGACCTATGAGCCTGGCAGGTGTCACTGATTTCAGGGACCCCAGAGCCAGTTTTTGAGGTTTTCTACATTTCTGTTGAAAACCCCAGCGTAGGCACCAAAACTTTGAAGGACTCAAAATCTTTCTCAGAACAGCATTTGCTTGGACTGCTTCTGAGGGGAGAGGTTTTCCAGAGGGTTTTGGCAAAAAATCATAAGGAACACTGCCACGTTTTCGCATTCAAGTTTCAGGTGATAAGCTCACTAATGAACTCTGCTATAGGCTGCGGGAAAGTGATAAGTAGTAAAACGGAACATGTGAAAATGCAAGGGAGACCGACTGGAAAAAGGAGACTTCGGAGTTGGGCAGACATGCGTTCAAATCCTGGCTGGGCCACCTACACTGTGTGCCATGAGATGTGGCCCAAGCAGGGCTCCCTAGAGCTGTAGTGTCCTCATGGGGAGAGGAGGGTCTCCTTGTGGAGACTTTGAAAGGATTAGGGTGAGTGTGGCCAAGTATCTAGCACTGACCAAGTGCTTAACTTAGGAAGATTTTTTGGAGGTGTCTGGGGTCTTGCTGTGTCACCCAGGTTGCAGTACATTGGTGCGATCTTAGCTCATTGCAAACTTCAAGTCCTGGACTCAGGAGATCTTCCCGTCTTAGCCTCCCAAAGTATTAGGATTACAGGTGCAACCCACTGTGCCTGGCTAGGAAGATAATATTAGTAATTTTAAAAGTTCCCTGGTGTTCTTGAAAGAGCAGAAAGTGCACTGTAACCTTGGCAGGGAGCTTGCCCACCCACCATTGTTTGACATGAAATGTCAAATGGTGGAGATCGCTAATTTCCAAAGCTCTGGTACTTCTACAGCTGCATGGGGGATTAGGAAATACTTTCCTGCCAACTTACTGGCTATATTCGTTTTCTAGGGCTACTGTTACAAATCATCACAAACTTGGGGACTTAAGAGAATAGAAATTTATTCTGTCATTGTTCTGGAGGCAGAAGTCTAGAATCAAGGTGTTGGCAGAGTAGGTTCCCTCTGCAGACTCTGAGAAAGAAACCATCCACGCCTCTCTCCTGGCTTCTGCTGCTGGCAATCCTTGGTGTTCCTTTGATTCTAGATGCATCACTCACTCCAATCTCTGCCTCCACCTTCACATGCCCTTCTCCTCCCTGTGTCCTCTCCTTGTCTTACACAGACACCAGTCACTGAATTTAGGGCCCACCCTAAATCCAGATGATTTCATCTTGCGATCCTTAACTGAGTACATCTGCAAAGACCTTATTTCCAACCAAGGTCACATTCTGAAGTTCTGAGAGAACATGAATCTTTGGGGGACACTGCTCAGCCCACTACAGGAGCTAAGAGCACAAACACTGCCATCCCTCTGACTTCGGGGGCACCTGCCCTGTAAAACCTATGAGTTATGATCTCTCAGAGACTCAGCCCTTCATGTGCGAAGTGGGAATAAGATGATCTGTCTCCTGGGCTGCCATGAGGATTAAATGAGGTGGATTGCACAGCCACAGGGTTGGTAGATCTGGCCACCAATTCTGGAGCCTTTGGTTGCTGGGGAATCATTCAGGAAATACACGGAAATGTTGTGCCCCCACAGCTGTCTGCTTACCCCACCCGTGAGCCAGTGTACACCTAGGCTCTGTGCCCTTCCATCAAAGTGGAGCACCCATGCCAGTTTTGGAACCGTGCAGAGGATGAGAATCAGGTCTCTGAGAGTGGGCTAGAAAGGAAGCTCAGAGGCTATCTGGAGAACGGAGGGCACGTGTGTGTGTGCATGTGTGTGAATCACTATGTGTGGATGTTGTGTATTCCCAGCTGTGTGCATGACTGTTTTGCATGTGGGTTAATGTAGGAGATGGTGCAGCCCTGTTGTGTCAGAACCTGGCTGGGAGACCTCATATCCCCACATTGGCACCCATGTTCTCATAGGTTAGTGTCTGCCTAAGATGGGATGCTGTGTCTTTAGAAATGGCCATAGGTTAGTGTCCGCCTAAGATGGGATGCTGTGTCTTTAGAAATGGCCATAGGTTAGTGTCCGCCTAAGATGGGATGCTGTGTCTTTAGAAATGGCCATAGGTTTGTGTCTGCCTAAGATGGGATGCTGTGTCTTTAGAAATGGCTTCTTGTGTAGCGCACACCCTGAGAACCCATACTTGGTGGCTGTGCTTGCTCTGACTCAATATTTAGAAATCAGTCCAAGTTGTACCTCCTCTAGGTAACGTGATGCCCATTCACCCAGACACTCTCCTCTGTGCCCCCTTAGTGCTCGGGACCTGCCTTTAGCTTAGTTGCCTATTGTAGACCTTAAGGACTCAGGCTCTGGAGTCAAACTGATAGGAAGCGGAATTCTGGTTCACTGCTGTGTGATTCAGGTAAAGCTCTTAACCTCTCTGAGTCTCAACTTCCTCTATCCACCTCCCCTTTTATCCCAGTGACAGAGCCAATGACTACCTCTTCCTCTTCTTTACTTGGAAACTGAACTCCAAGCTCCTGGCTGGGACCTTTCTTATTCCTCTTTGTGCTCCCAGGGCTGAAGGACTAATTACGATGTTATTGACTTAACCTCCATTGGCACTGGGCATTGCCCTGTAAATTGACATCAGAGTGTGGGGTCTGACATGGAGCGTCCAACAAAGCCACAGGCAGGAGCACATCACATTGTTGAATTTGCCTGTTTGGTTCTCAGAATCTCAAAATAGTTTTTGATAAAAGCGGAAATGAATCTCTGCCACGCATTGTTGACAGGGGTGAGAACTGGTTCTTGGGAAGTGGCAAGAAATCTTAAATATCACAATGGTTTGCAGAGTTGCAAAAGCTTAGCCCTACCTGATGAAATCTTACTTCTTAGTGTTTATATCCTTTTGTTATGGAGAAATGTAATGAAAATTAGTTTACCCCTGAAGTGGTGGCAGCTTCCCACTGTTGTTCATCCCGGAGGGCCTCCGTCTCTCTCTGGTTCCCTATCCCTGCCCACAGGACTGTAAATAGTCCATTCACGCAACTGCTTTTAAAATCCTGGCAGTCCATGCCTGTAATCTCAGCACATTGGGAGGCCAAGGTGGGAGGACAACTTGAGCCCAGGAGTTCCAGCCCAGCTTAGGAAACATAGCAAGACTCTATCTCCACAAAAAATTTAAAAAATTAGCCAGGTATGCTGGCATGCACTTGTCCCAGTTGCTCAGGAGGCTGAGGTGGGAGGATAGCCTGAGTCCAGGAGGTGGAGGCTGCAGTGAGTCATGATCACACCATTGCACTTCAGCCTGGGCGACAGAGTGAGACCCTGTCTCTAAAACAAACAAACAACCCTGCAAACAAACAAACAAAATCCTCCTGACCGTATCTCCTGATTCCCTGACTCCTGCTGGAGCTGGATGAAATTTCACATTTCTATAATGGTTTAGAGTTCACAGGGTAGTTTTAGATAGTTCATCTTTTAAGTCCTTTCCCTGAAAGCCTGTGCGGTAATGGTGTGGAGTCTGGGTCTTTGTTTCTAGACAGGGACTAGCACCAATGCTGGGGTTAATTCTCACCTTCTGAATAAATTCATTTTAGAGACATTGATGTGTCCTGAGCAATGGCTACTATTTAGTTTTAAGTCTAGATTTGTGAGACTTTCCATTTGATTTTCATTAAACAATGTTTCAAAAATTGTGACTATATACCAATTTAGTGTCGTTATGTCTCTTAACTTATACCTCTAGTTATTTTAATGTGTATATGTTTATTTCTTCTATCCAATACTTTCTGCTTGGTCAGGAGGGTTAGAACGTAATTTGTCATTCTCCTTTGCACACAATTCCCTAACTTCTGAGGGGGAAAGGAGTCATCTGATTTGACTCCCCCTAAAGTTCTGGGATACTTTAAGGTAATTGGGGCGACGCCAAGGCCATGGATAGGGTTCCATAGGGTTCTTTCTTTCATTTAGTATTTCTTCATTCACTTGTTTATTCATTCAACAAGTAAGAATGTGCCTGTACCTGCCTAAGCACCCCATGCCAGGCAGGCAGACCTTTCTGTGTGCTGGCTGAACTCCCTCTCGGGGCAGTGCAGGATGGTGCACAGAGCCCTCCCACCCAACTTGGGGTAGCGCCAGCCCCCCTGGCATGAGATTCAGAGGCAGACACAGCTAGGCTTGAGTCTGGACTCCACCTTGCCACTTTTGAGATTATGGATTCAACTTTGCAGGCATGAGAGAAATGAAAGGGATCACATATGAACAATGGAATTTGACACCCAAGTGTTCCTACTTTTTTCCCTCTCCTGCCTCCCGTAAATCCAGTAAGCAATAATTATTCATTCCCAGGTATGTCTCTTTTGTGGGTTCCTCCAGCATCGGAGGAGTTAAAGGACTGAGCCCTTCCACTTGTAGGGCAGGACCAGGATGCTTCATGGTTCCTTCTTTTCAGATGTTGCAGGCGCAGGCCTGGCACTGAGACAATGTCGAGCAAGTGCGTGGCTTTGACTCTTTATGTTATCTGATGCTCCTCCCATCTTCCTGTCCCAGACTCTTCTCCTGGGTCTGCTGGACACAGCCTTTACCAGCTCTGGATCTCACCAGGCTCCCATTGGGGCACACCTGCTGTGCGCAATCCTAAGAGCCTGGCTGGGATTATCAACGTTGTCTGCAGGAGGGTTTCCCCTCGGGGTCAGTCGGGGCCAGCAGCCAATGCAGTTGAGAACGCCAGCCCCCTTCCTCCTATAGAATGTCTAAGTGGTCATTCTCACCTGTTCCTGTCCCTCTCCTCTTCCTCTGTGGGGATAGGGGATAGAGACACTGTCTTGTTCATACTTTTATCTCCAGCTCCCAGCCCAGGGCTGGCACTGTGGCATAACACACACACACACACACACACACACACACACACACACA
>NC_045436.1:175901049-175914008 GCF_002776525.5 Piliocolobus tephrosceles | reverse complement strand
ACACACACACACACACACACACACACACACACACACACAAATTGCAATATATATATTTGATTTTTGTCCCTAGTTTTGGGCCCAGATTTCTTAAAAGCCTTGGGATTTCTGGAGTAACAAGAGTGGCTTTTGTCATTTATAATGAACCCCTAATATGGTGACTCAGGTGGGCCATTAGATGGTTTCAAGGCAGCAGTGGCCATGTTAGGAGGGTTGGAACCTTCAGCTCCCTCTTCCAGCCTCCAAAGAAGGCAGAGGGGCTGCAGGCTGAGTTCAATCACCAATGGCCAATAATGGAATCAATCATGCCTACATAATGGAACCTTCGTAAAAACCTCTAAATGACAGGGTTGGGGAGTTTCCCAGTTGGTAAACACATTGCAGTGCTAGGAGGCTGGTGTATCCAGAGAAGGCATGAAAGCTCTATGCCCCCTGACACACCCCCGTACCTTCTCTATGCCTCTCTTCCACTTGGCTGTTTCTGAGTTGTAGCCTCTATAATAAAGCAGTAATTTTAAGTAGGGCACTTCCCTGAGTTCTGGGAGTCATGCTAGCAAATTATCAAACCTGAGGGTAGCCTTGGGAATCCCTGAATTTGTAGCCATCAGGGCAGAAGTGCCAGCTCCCTGGGACTCTATTTTTGGCTGGTGTCTGAAGTGAGGAAAGTCTTGTGGGACTGAACTCTAACTTGTAGGCTCTGTGCTCGCTCTGGGGAGGCAGTGTCAGAATTTAGTTGAATTGTTGGACACCCAGTTGTTGGTGGAGACAAATTGGAGAGGTGGTGTGGAAAAATGACATTATTTGGTGTCAAAATACACACACACATTTGGTGTGAGCTGTGGTGGTAGAAAACACCACACACCACACAGTAGGAACTCAGTGAGTATGTTTTGAAAGAATTCATGAAAAATACAAGCATTTATTGAGTGCTGACCCATAGTCAGGCTGTGTGTTTGGATACAGGTGATAGAAACAAGGTTCTTGTCTTTGAAGCAGTCCCTGATGTTAGGAGGACTGACCAACAATGGCCATTGTACTAGGGGTGGGGGGATACACTAGGAGTTAACCCAGGGGGCTGTGGGAGCCCAGAGGGTCTATCTGTCTGTTTCTGAGAAAGCCTCAGGATGCAGTATGAGCTGACTTTTTGAAGATGAGAAGCCACACCTCAAATAGATGAATAAGAGTGGTTGTTGCAAGTGCGGAAATAGCACATGCAAAGGCTGGAACCATGAAGTGTGTGTGTGTGTGGGGGGGGCAGCTGCCTGTGGCTCCAGATGGCTGCAGCGCTGGGAGAACGTGGGATAGAGAGGGAGGGCAGGGAGGGCAGGCAGAGCAGGCAGAGCAGGCAGAGCCGACCACATAGATCCTCTCAAATGCTAGTATGCTCCTGCAGTCTTTCCAGTTGAAATCAATGTGATAAACAGAGGGGTCCTTTTTCCAAGCAAGGTATGCACTGAGTAAGGCATTTCCACCAGGACCGCTCTGTCCTCTGAGGTGCTCGGACCTTAATTCGCACCTTGATAACGGCAGTGGCCTTACCGCTCCATCTTGTTTGCATCTGTCCACCCCACTGAAACACAAACTCCCCATAGAGGACTTAACTTGGTGCCAGGCACAGAGTCAGGGCATCACATTATTTTTAAAGCTGGAATTGACACATTTTGGCAATGATCTTTTCTCAAAAGGTGAAGCTCTTTTCTTTTGCCTCATTTGTTAGACTTCCCTGCCACTGCCTTGGGGTTATGCACACAAATAAAATATGCAGCAGGAAACTGCCTCTCTTGTTTTCTTTCTTTTCTTTCACTTAATTTCAACTCCTTGTCAAGTCTTCTTACATCGACCTGTTCCTCACAGAAGCTGCCCCAGGCGGCCTCGCGGCCCTCTCCTGGGAGATCCATCCCTCTTCTTTAATCATGGAGAGCAGGCCAGTGAGTCTCTCCGCCATTCAGCTCTGAGCATCTTCCTGTCACATTTTCTCGGGGTGGCTCCTCTGGGGACTCGCTCTACCCTGTCCACTTAGGAAGATGCAAGATGATCTCACAGTCTAAGTGGCAGCTTTCCTTAGACAGGTAAGTTCCCTGAGGCTTTAAACTGTACACTGTCAATGTGAGTTTAAATGAAGCTTCTAAACCCTAGTCAATCTTGTGGCTAAAGTCATTGCTAGCCAGCGAGGCCCAGATGCTGCGTCAACACAGGGGGTTGAAGGTGGATTGGGGAAGCGGAGGGCAGGGGCTGACAGGTGATCTGGGATTGGGAGGCACAGGCAGCCTTCCCTCTAGGGAGTCTCATAGACACTGATGGGGAGCCCAGCATTTAAAGCCCCGGAAATGCAGCATGTTCTACAGTCAAAAAAAAGTCACAGTTGCAAACAATTGGAACAGAATCAGGATCGTTGCGAAAAGGCTTGGGAAAAAAAAAAAAAGAAAACAGAAAAAAACAGAGAAGGCTAAGCTTTGTGTTTTTGGTTAGCAAGGAACTTCAGGCAGATTTGTGGATGAGTCCAATCTGGCTTATTTGTGTGAACGGGTGGGGAAGAAGGTCAACTTTTCACTCAGATACAATGCTGACATTTACTGTTTCTTCTGGGAAAACAGCTGTTATGGAAAAAAGATAACTCGAGAAGCACTAAATCACACCGTGAAACGTACAGCTTTCTTGCCCTCATGACCTGCGCTTATCATGGTGGCAACGCCCATGGGACCCTTTGCAGGTACGGCATTGTCCCAGATAACTGTCCTGGGCTGGCGGCTCCAGGCCCCTGGCGGGTGTCTCTGCCTCCAGTCTGCCCTGTGGCATTCATGCACACAGATTCCCCAACAGACCTCTGGGGAGTTCCACAAAACTGCAAATCAAATCCCTAGTGCAACATCTAAGACACTCTGAGATCTGCTTCTAGCTTATCTCCGGACTCTTCCTCTGTGTCTCACCCTGCACTCTGGGCAGTGGTTCTTCATGGGCACACAGCTGTCATCGGATGAGGCCTGAATACCCGTGTTTGCTCTGTTTTTTTTTTTCTAAGTCACCAGGTGATGGTAACATATTCAGCCGGGGTTTAAAAACTGCTCTAGCCCAGTGGTTCTTGAACTTGGCTGCACCTTGGAATCACGCAGCGCTAGAAAATGCCAAGCCTGAGCCCTATCCCTCCAAGATTATGGGCTGGTTGCCCTTCAGTGCAGCCTGAAAACCAGGGCTTTAAAAGCCCTGGTGACTGAGCAATGTTTGAGCACCACTGCTCTGGCCCTGGTGGTTTATTTAAGGTTCTTTTGACATGAACTTCTTTCTATGCTCCGGCAGTGGCTGCTCTCACTGCCTGGAAATTCCTCCTTCCCTACCTCACAAGCTAGCCCACTCTCCCACTTCCAAATTTCAGAGCTAAGGAACTATAGCAGGGGTTGACAAATGTTTAAAATAAAAAGTTAGAAAGAAAATATAAGAAGCTTTTCAGGCCACATGTGGTCCCCGGCATGCATTCTTTCTTTCCCCCTTTTAAAATGCAAAAGCCATTCTTGCCTGGTGGGTCATACAGAATGGGCCAGGACCAAATCTGACCTGTGGACGTAGAATTGCCTGTTTTGTGAGGCGGTGAGTTCCCTGTCAATAGATGTAATCAAGCCATGGCTGAAGGAATTCCTGGCAGGGAAACCATGACTAGGACTTAAGCTTCTGATAAATGACTGAACTAGAAAATCTTTATGGTCTTTCCAAACTTGGAATGACTTAATTCTAGTTCGTCTTAGCCCCTGGAAGCTTTCCTCGTCTGCCAGATGACCTCCCTCCAGCTCTGAAGTCATTCCCATGTTGTGTTCTGCCTCAGTTAATTGTGAATGTTTGCATGTGTCAGCACAGACTTCATTTCAACACCAAGTGCTAAGAGTTAGGGATCTTTGAATTTAGGAGACAAAGACCAAAGACTGTTCTTGACCTCTGCATTGAGTTAATACCTGAAGCAGGAAGGGCTGGAACCACGAAAATCAACATGCTTTTAACTCATCCTCAGCCAAGCTGATTTGCCAACTAGAAAGAAACGAAAAGACTAAGAAGCCTCCCTTCTCAGTCTGACCTTGGCCTCTGCTGGAGGTCCCTGCTGGACATGGACACAGAGCCAGGGAATGGTAGGATTCTCAGTTGCATTGCATCCTTGTCATTGTACAGATGGGGAAACTGAGGCTAACAAAGATAGAAGTCTCTCCTACTGACCCATGGCTAGGAAATAGCAGGGCTAGAAATGAGTCCTGGGTAAACCGAGACTGGGATACTCCAGTTGCACACTCACGCAGGTACCATGTAAGCTGTTGGTGGGGGCCTGGGCCTGGCAGTCAGGCCACTCCACCTAGTCACTCATGCAAGTCACCTTCCATCTCTGTCTTCTTTGGAACTGTCCTGAGCCTTAAGTGAGCTTACACAGGTCAAGTTCTTAGCCAAGTATAACACAAAAGCAATGATTAATATGTCTTAGACATGGCCATGATTATTGCCACATCTTTCACCCTAGACCGTAACTGCTTAGGCACAGACTGTGTGACTTGGTTGTCTTTGATTCATCACAAACCAGTGTCGCCTCTGGCTCTGAGCCCTCCCGCGTGTGAACTGCTCTTGCTGTGCGGTGGGATATTATCTCCCACTCATCTTCAGGTGAGCCCGTTTTCACCTTCTGTGGGGTAGACTGCAGACAGTCGGCTACATTTCAATCAGGCCAAAAGGAAGGCAGTAGACACACATCCCCAGTCAGGCTTTGCTTCTTCTGGGCTCTAGGTGCCCCATCTGTATGAGGAGAGCTCCCTAGCTTGGTGATGCCATGAGCCCCTGGGCGGGGCAGTGAGGAGGGAGGGGCGCCTTACCTGGCCCACTGCAGAAAGAGGCGATGATGGCCAGAATGCCCACGATACTCAGGTAGGGGACCCAGGGGCCATGGTCCTGGCAGAGAATAGGGAGTGGTCAGGTTAGGAGGTGATGGTGTGTCCAGAGGACCTGAGTTCCCACACCAGCTCCTCCTCCACCCATCTGTGCAACCTTGGACAGGTCACTGGATGTCCCCAAGCCCCAGCTTCAGCATCTATAACATGGGAAAAATGACAACCCTTCAGTCATTCCATCTGCTTATTTTATAGCCATGATGAAATCAGATGAAGCCTGTGATGAGTTTGACACAGTCCTGGCATACAAGAAGTGGTAAATAAATCAATAACTCACATCGATTGAGTGCTTAGTTGGCAGCAGGCAATATGAGCAATTTTCACAGCTTTATCACATTTATAAAAGTTCATCATTTTCAGCAAACTGACACAAGAACAGAAAACCAAACACTGCATGTCTCACTCATAAGTAGGAGTTGAACAATGAGGATACATGGACACAGGGTGGGGAACATCACATGCCAGGGCTTGTTGGGAGGTCAGGGACTGGGACAAGGATAGTGTTAAGAGAAATACCTAATGTAGATGATGGGTTGATGGGTGCAGCAAACCACCATGGCACATGTATAACTGTGTAACAAACCTGCATGTTCTGCACATGTACCCCAGAACTTAAAGTGTGTGTGTATGTATGTATATATATACACATATATATACATATATATATATATACACATATATATACATATATATATATACACATATATATACATATATATATATATTTCCTGATATACATTTTAAAGACTTCTATATTTTGTTTTTAAAAAGTTACCTTAGTTCTGGTATTATTATATAAAGAACCGTATTTGTATCCCTGCCGTCTTGCAAGGTGTGAGATGAGTTAACTCATTTCATGGAATGTGTCTGGAGAAGCTGTCACTCATCTGGGGGGTGGGTGGCTTGGTGCTGGTTGCAAAAGGATGTTTTGGGATTGCTCCTGCTCTAGCAGACTGGACGGCTGAGCATTAGAACACAGTGTCACTGGTTCTGAGTGTGTGGGGGTGCTAGGGCTGCCCCAGGAGAGGCCACCTGACTCGAAGGGAAGGTAAGAGCCTGTGCTCACCTCGGTAGGTTGAGCCAGAGTCAGCCCAGTGGGAAAGGAAAGGAAAGAGGTTCCAGGAGGGGGTTCAGCATACACAAGGGCACAGAAGCCTGAGAGGGCACAGTGTGGGGGTGAACTGCAAATAGTCTGGAGTAGAGGATGATGGGTACAGAGAGCAGAGGAATGGGTAACTCCTTACTTCCCCTTGTTCTGTGTCCAAATCTATTAGCTCTAAGGGTTGAGAGGAGCTTTGTGGACTCTCGTAAACTGTATGACTTGCTTCTGTACCAAGTCACTCACTCACTCATTCAACTGATTGATCTCAGCTGTCCCTGAGTGCCATGCACTGGGATGGGAGGTGGAAATGCAGATACGGTTCAGGCATGGCCCTACACAACTCACTCACTGTCTATTGGGAGAGAGATGTGTCAACAGTGAAAGTCAATGGTCCACGATAAATGATCTCACAGGGATCCCCCTTGGGGCTTATGGGAACACAGGAGAGGGCACCTCACCCAGACTTGGAAGCAAGGGGAGGCTTCCTGCAGGAAGAGGTGTCCAGGAGTGTCCAAGGCTTCCTGAGTCCAGAAAGCAAGGAGAAGCTAGCCAAGCACAGAAGAGCCCTAGGAGAGGAAACTGCCTGTCCCCTTGAGGAGCTGCCGGGGGCAGGCTGTGGGGCACTGGGGGAGACAAGGGTGGCCAAGCCAGGAACAGCTCTGAAACCTTGTGAAGTGAGGCTTAGATGGGGTTCGTGGGCTTCAGGCCTTCCTTTTAAACTTCTGACACAAGTTTCAGAAAGACAATGGCCCAGAACATCACCCAAGTAGCTTCCTGAGAACTTCAGAGGACTGTAAAGATGCCCGGCTCGGGACAGCTTGGGCCTGGCTGTCAGGAAGGAACTGCACCTGCTAGTACATTGTCCTTGAAGGCAATGCTTCCACCTCCTGCCAGTCAGCGTGCTCACCAGCCCCACCTCTTCGAAGGGCACCCATCAGACACCACCATGCTAACAGTGCCTTTTTCTAGAAACATTTGGGCCACTAAGACATTTGACAGGTGATCAAAACGTGCACCTATCAATTTCCAGATGCATTTTTGAAAAATGCAAAGATTGATCAATTGCTGCAACCTTGCTTCATGCTTCCCATGGCACCAAGATGAGTTGGAGACACTGAGGCAGTGTTCAATTAATGCAGGCTGCCCTGAGTCAAGCAGGGGACAGAAGCCCAAGATCCGGGGATCTGATCCCAGCTTGCCACCTTCTGGTGGTGTAACCTTGGGAAACTTATTTATTTATATTTATCCCTCAGTTTCCTTATCTCCATAAAAGAAAAAAATACCAATGTTGTAAGGATGAAGTTTTTCGTCACCCCTCCACCTACATGGACATCCACTGAGTGCTTCTTCCAAGTGCTTTCCGTGCATTTTCTCATTTCATCCCACAACACCCCTGGATGAAGGGACGACTGACTGTTCCATTTTAGAGATGAGGCCTGGAGAGGAGCTGACTTGCTAAAGTTTCATTACCAGTAAGGAAAAGCTGAGATCCACACAGGCTGTCTGGCTCCAGAGCCACTGTCTATAAAATTGTGACCACTGGGGAAATGGCTGATATGCAGCACCTGGCATTCATGCTGGGAGGTGACAGCTGGAAGGGGCATCTTAGGGTTGTCTAGTGCAAGCTCTTCTATTCCATAGATGGGTGAACTGAGGCTCAGAGAGGGAAAGTGTCTTGCCCAAGATCACACAGCTCATCAGCAGAAGTAACAGGACCAGAAGTCAGGTCTCTCATGTCCCAGTCTAAGGACCCCTCACCAAACCCTCTTCACTGAGACCCTGAGCAGCTCAAGAGATGAGCTGCCCCTGGGGAGAGCTTTATCACAACCACTGCTGGTAGAAGTATGAACCCACAAATCACAGGCCCCAAAATGATGAAGCCAGAAGCCAGCTCCATGCTTATCTCCCTCAAATGTGACAAACACATCATCTCACCTGCAGGGTCAGCGTGATGGTGAGGGTCCCAAAGAAGAGGGCCATCAGCCCAAAGCCACCAATGAGGAGGGGTCTCCGTCCCAGGTGCTCAGTGACCAAGCCCTAGCCCAGGGTAAAAGAGAGAGAGAGCTATTATTCCATTTGTAACCACAATGTGGCACTGGGAACTGGCAATGGCATCATGATTAAAAACTGGCTTTGATCCTGAGACAGCTGGGTCACCTTCTTCACAGCCACAGCCCTGAAGCAATGCCATTTATGAGAAAGGAAAAAGTGAGGGAGAGAAAGTCACAATTCTTGAGCACCTACAGTGTTAATGCGAGCACGTTCCTCCTAACCTTCCTTGCTGGGGTGGACTCCTCCAGTCGGGAGTTTGGGAGAAGGAACTGGATGGATATGGGCAGCACAGGCCTTCTCTCCCTTCAGAGCCAGCCTGCATGGAAGTGTCTCCATGTTGTGGGTTTTGTAGGGGTAGGCACCCACAGCGGGGCGCAGGGGTGGGAGCAGACAGAGAAGCCCATGTCGTTTTCCAGTCTGCGTATGTCTGGGGGAGTCAATTTCATTGTGGGATGTGAGGTAGGGAGTCCCTGAGGAAGTCCCTAAAGCTGTGTCCTCCAAGTCAGCTTCCCTCAGCCTAGGACGGTCACTGACCTCCATCTGGCTGGCTCCTGTGCCCCCTGCGCCCCCTGTCCACTTGGTCAGAAACAGCTCCTCAACTGCCAGTGACTGGAAGAGTAATCATAGCTGAATTGTCAGAGACAGAAAAACCTGGGTTTATATTCTGGCTTTACTACTTTCCAGATGTATGAACGTTGGCATGTGACTTCACTTCCCAAGGCCCCAGGGCCTTTATCTGTGACAGAAGAATCGAAATATCCTTCAACAGGAGTGTCCGCTGTGGAAGTGTGGGTTAAAAAAGAGACATTAGGTACTCACATTATGTGAGGTATCCTCCTCTCATGCCCCATTTCACAAAAAGAGAACACTGAGGGTCAGAGGGGTGAGACAACAGCAGACACCACAGAACAAGCAGGTGAGAGAGGGCCAGAAATTGAGCCCAGGATATTTGAATAAAAATGCATGGATTTTCTCAATGAGGCAATCAGGTGAGGCTTCCAGGAGGAGGCAGTAGCAGGGAGAGATGTGGAGAGCTTGTCAGGCAGAGGGATTAGTGGGAGCAAAGGTTTTGAGGCTGGAAGGTCCCCATCATGACAGTCATTTGTCGTGGGCAAGGGGAAGCAGTGACACTGCTGAAGGCCATGAAGCCAGAGCACACATGCCTCCTGCCTGCCAGCTTCAGGTGACGGCGCGAAGGTCACAGCACTGAGATGAACAGTTGCAATCCTGCCCCAAATCCTCAGGGTTTCTCCACAATGGAGTCCAGCTGCAGGGACCCCAGCACCCTCTACCTTTTCCTCTTTCCTCATACCCTGCTCCTTAGAGGGAAGCAGGTGAAAAGCCATCTAGACAATGGACGGTTGTTCTGCCTGGCAGAGCCGGCCAGCACTGAGGGGTGAGTGATAGCTGCCTGTGCGAAGGGCATAGCCCTGTGGGTCAGCTGAGCAACCCAGCCATGTGGTGCTGCCCAGGGCCACGGACCTTTTGGTTCCCTAGACATGAACGTTGAAGGGACCGGAGGGTGCTGACCCAGAAAGGCAGGCGCCTGGGAGGAAAACGTGCCTGGCTGATGACTACATGTCTCAAAAAGGCATTTCTAGTCAGAAACGCCTTTCTCCTGTTGCCCAGGGAAGAAGGGCAGACTCAAGCCTCTAAACTTGGCCTCCTGGAAACCTGGCCCAGTGGAACAGAGCACAGGTGGCATCCAGGGGCACATAAGCCTGAAGACGGGTGTTCTGAGCTCAAGTCCTGGCTCTGCCACTTAGCCTTCTTTGCACCCAGGACAGGTTACTCGGCTTGTCCAAGTCTCAGTTTCCCCACCTGGAAAATGAGAATGATAATATCGTCTTTGCAGGGTAGCTGTGAGATAAAGGGAAAGAACTCACAGTGCCTGAAATAGACGCATGAACAAAAGAGGTTGCCAATAAATGGCAGAAAATATATCATTCATTTTAACTAAGGAGTGCCCTGGGGGTCTGGTCCCAACTCCTACCTGTAGCCGGCTATGTGGCCTTGAACAAGTTAATTAACCCTTCCATGTCTTAATTTCTCATCTTTTCTGATGATAATGGAGTTAGTCTAGATATCGATAGCTAATGATCATTTACTGAGCACCTACTATGTGCCAAGCACCGTATTAAGCACTTTGCATCCAGCAACTTATTTAATCCTGACAACCTTGAGTATGTTCTATTATTTGCTCCATTTTACAGGTAAAAAAACAGAGGCACAGAGGCTTTGGAAACTTGTCCAGGGTCACGTGACTGGTAAGTGGCAAAGCTGGGATGATCTACAAAATCTTTTCTGGTTATTGATACACTAAATTTTCTTGACATTAAACTAGAAATAGACAATGCCACCACTTGGTGACAGCCAGTGTCCCACCTGGATGTCCAGCTCCTGGACCCAAACAAGAGCACTGATGGCTTTTCTGGTCCTCTGCATTCCTGGCTCTCTGATTCTCTTTCTTCACTTGAAGGCCAGGTGCCTTCATCTTTGCTTCCCCAGAGCCTAGAAGAATATCTGACAGGTGTGGACTAGGTGTTTCCGAGGGAGTGAAGGTCTGTCTTTATAAGGCAGGCAGAATGATTCTCATTTGCAGAGGAGGACAGTGAGGTTCAAGAACGCTGAGGGATAGTAACTTCACTTGGTGGGAAGTGGGGAGGGAAGTCAGGCCCAGCGAGAGTCATGGGGAGAAGCAAAGACCAGTAGCTTCTGAGAAAGAGAGAGCAGGGGAGGGATTGAGGGAAGGAGGGACAGAGGCCTGCATTTAAAGCATCCCTTCCTCCTAGGACCTCATGAGCTGGGTCTCATCAAAGGGGAGACACTGATGGGGCTGTCGCGCCAGGGCCAGTGCAATATGAGCAAGGGAGCTGGGTCCCAGTGCCAGGTAGGACCTCCCTGCAAAGGTGATGGGAGAAAGAGCCTAGAGATATCAGGGGCTTAGAGAGATTATGAAATTGTAGGCCCAGAGAGATTATGCTGATCTCTGTGTAACTCATACCAATTTCAGTGTAACAATGCAACACACATTAATCTCAGTGCAACACATGTCAATCTCGGCATGGCATGCTCAGTGATCTGGGCCCAGGATCAGAGGCCAAGAGTGACTATGGAATTTATCAAAAGTCACCTGGGGCTAACTATTCAGAGAGAAGGAAGAGGGATAGATGCTGTTTTAAACCAAGGGGCAGCTGCAAATGTCCACACCCTTGGACTCAGTCACTCACCTTCCGGGCATTGATCCTGAGGAAATAGATGTTTGGTCAAAGACTCGTGGACAAGGACCTTCATTGGTGTGTTATTTATACTACTGAGGAAATAGAAATAATCTAGAAATCCACCAACAATTAGTTAAATAAATACTGGAATATTTAGATGATAAATATGTAGAAATTAACATAATTTAGAGAATTGTAAAATGGTATAGAAAAATTCTCAGGGTACAATCTTAGGCGAAAAGAGTAGGACATAAATCTGTACATACTAAAACATGTAGTTATATAATATAAATTACAATTATGTTAAGCTAATACACCCTGGAAAAACATATGCAGAAATAGTTTATAATGGCTAACTCTGGTTGGGGGAGTATGTGATTATTATTTTATTTGTCTGTCAGTTTTCCTGATTTTCTATAGAGATTTTTGACTTAAAAACACGGAAAAGTAGATTTAGCTGAAGTGTGCGGATGCAAATCTCTGTCCATCCCCTGTATTATGTCTTTATTCTTTCCTAACCACCAAAGATTTCCGATACTCATACTGGCAATTTTTCATAACTGTGTAAAATATGATTTTGGTACAATCTAAAGATGTCACAGCTTTTCTTGTGGCTAACAGGACAGAGCCCAAAGTTAAGCTGTTGCTGAAAATGAAGGCTGTTCATAACTGGAATATGCAGGAACTTTGTCTCCTAAGCTTCTTAGGGGAATTGGATTAGAGTATCCAGTGACCTGGTGCTGAAATGACAACAGAATGTGCCATGAAAGAGCATCACAGTTGCTGGGAGATATTATACTGCCACCAGCATGTGTTACATTGTCATACTGAGATCAGCACATGTTACATTGTTGTAATGAGATTAATATGTGTTATATTGTTACACTAAGATCAGCATGTGTTACACTGTTGTACTGAAATTAACATACATGGTTACTGACTTCAGTATTTTGAATTTTTTAAAAAAGAGTTTCAAGTGCACTACCCACAATTTCAGAGTCAGAAAGTGTGCTTACAAAAGTCAGTTGAGAACCATTTTCTTACACCATGATGCTGACGTTCCGATGCTTTGGAAGGGGTGGGCTGAGGGACATGTGGCTCTTTGTTTTGTTTCCCTAAAGTCTCTGGATGAACCAGTCACTTGAGCCAATGAAAAGCTGAACACATTCTCCCTGATTTGGAAATGATCTTTAAAGATGGTCCAGGAACATACCAGGGAAACAGCTTTGAAAGAGAAAGAAGGATAAAAACAACCCTCCCATCCGAGAATCAGTCTGCCAGCTCTGTTCTTCCTCCCTCCCTCCTTTAAGTCCAGTTAAAGTGCAGCCTGTCAGAAGGGATTAGAGCGAACATGATATTTCCACTTGACATTAAAATCATGAGTGAAGACATTAACTCAGACGAACAGCAGACTGAAGGTTACTGATGTCAGCTGGGGATGAGTGTCAGAATCCTAATGTTCCCAGGAAACCCCTCTGGGGACTTCAGAGCCACGGGGTCACCCATCAACTCAGCCCCCATTCACCCAGCACCCAGTGCCCTTCCCCACAGGTCTGGGATCTCTGGTGAAATAATAATGGGAACCTTTTGTTCTGGTTAGGATTTTAAGAAGTAACTTTATAAATGTGTAGTTTTCATTCAGTATAATGTACCCATTTGAATTGCACAGTC
>NC_045436.1:175860361-175900949 GCF_002776525.5 Piliocolobus tephrosceles | reverse complement strand
TTTTTTTGAGACAGAGTCTTGCTCTATCACCCAGGCTGGGGTGCAGTGGCATGATCTCGGCTCACTGCAAGTTCCGCCTCCCGGGTTCACGCCATTCTCCTGCCTCAGCCTCCTGAGTAGCTGGGACTACAGGCGTCTGCCACCTCACCCAGCTAATTTTTTGTATTTTTAGCGGTGACGGGGTTTCACCGTGTTAGCCGGGATGGTCTCTATCTCCTGACCTCGTGATCCGCCTGCCTCGGCCTCCCAAAGTGCTGGGATTACAGGTGTGAGCCACCGCGCCCGGCCTCTTGTTGTACATATCAACAGTTCTTTTGTATTGCTGATCAGTATTCCATTGCATGGGTATACCAAAATTTGTTTCTCCATTCACCTGTTGACCCAATAGCTGTTTCTAGTTTTCGGCTCTGAGAAATAAAGTCATTATGAGTATTGATTGGTATATGAGTCTCCATGTAGACATGTGTGTTGATTTCTCTTGGGTAAATACCTATGAGTGGAATGACTGGGTTGGATGGGTAAAACCTTCATAAGGAGCTGCTAAAATGTTCTCTGAAGGGGTTGTACCATTTTACACTCCCACCAGCGGTGGGTGAGCCTTCCGGTTATTCCACATCCTTGGCAACACATGGTATTATATCAACCATTTAAATTTTTGTCACCCTTTTGGTGAACAATGGCATCTCACTGTGGGTTTTAGTTTTAATTTCCCTGATGACTAACAATGTTGAGCGTCTTTTCATGTCCTTTTTGATGTTTTCGATATCTTCTTGGGTAAAGCATGTATTCAGATATTTTGCTCATTTTCAAGTGGGTAGTTGGTCTTATTATTGAGTTTTAAGAGTTCTTTATGTATTCTGAATTCACGTCCCCTCTCAAATGTATTTTATAGGTATGTTCTCCATGTCTGTGACCTACCTTTTCATCTCCTTAACAATACCTTTTACATAGTCACAGTTTTTAATTTTGATGAAATCCAGCGTACCATTCGAAAAATGGTTTGTCATTCTGTATCTTTCCTATCCCAATGTTGCAAAACTTTCTTCTTTGCTTCTAGAAGTTTTAGAGTTTAGCTTTTATGTTTAGATACATGATCCATTTTGAGTTAATTTTTTGTATGGTGTAGTAAGAGTTGCCATTCACATTTTTCCACGTGGATATCTACTTTTTATGGCACTATTTGTTGAAAAGACTATCCTTTCCTCATTGAATTACTTTAGCAACTTTTTGTTTTCTGGACTCCATTCTGTTCCACTGATCTGTGGGGCTGCCCTTATGCCAATCTCATGCTGTTTTTATTCCCATGTTTGAACATTGTTACACCCCTTACTATGTACCAGGAATGGTTCCGGGTGCTTCACATATATTAATAGCTTAATTCTGATAACATTTTCTTGAGTAGGTGCTATTATCATCCACTATTATATTCAGAAATTGAGGCTCAGAAGGGTTTAGAAACCTGGCTAAGGTTGCACAGTGAGTCAGAATTCAAGTCTAGGTACTCTGACTTCAGCGTCTTGCTCTTAACCCTTGTGCTCTACTTCCTCTCCTCAGTGTTTCTGAGGCAAACACACAGTCACATTTGTCAAAAGAATATGCACATGCTCCCAAAGTTTTTCTCCCTTCATTTGTGTGAGCTGCCTGAGGTCACTGAGAGCCTCCAACAGCATTGGCACTGCGGCACAGAGAAGACAGAGCCAGGAGTCTCTTTCCTTGGGGAGTTTTATGAGCTGAATTGCATCCTCTCAAAAAAGGAAATATTGGAATCCTAATCTCCTACTCCTAAGAATGTGACCTTATTTGGGAATAGGGTCTTTATTTTTAGGTGATTAACTTAAAATGACATCATTTGGATGGGCCTCAATCCACGACGACTGGTGTCCTTGTTAAAACGGAAAACGTGGACATGGAGACAGACACGCACACATGCCTGTAATCCCAGCACTTTGGGAGGCCAAGATGGGTGGATTACTTGAGGTCAGGAGTTCGAGACCAGCCTGGCCAACATGATGAAACACCATCTCTACTAACAAGAATACAAAAATTAGCCAGGTGTGGTGGTGCATGCCTGTAATCCCAGCCACACAGGAGGCTGAAGCAGGAGGGAGGTTGAATTGCTGGAACTGGGACTCAAAGGTTGCAGAGAGCCAAGATTGTGCCACTGCATTCCAGCCTGGGTAACAGAATGAGGCATTCCATCTCAAACAAACAAACAAACAAACAAAAAAGACATACACAGACAGAATGCCATGTGAAGATGAGGCAGGGGTCGATGATGCTTCTGCCAACCAAGAAGCACCGAAGATCACCCTGCAAGTTCCCAGAAGCTGGGAGAGAGGCACTGGACATTCTCCCTCACAGCCCCCTGGAGAAATGAGCCCTGCTGATGCTTTGCTCTCAAGCTTCTGGCCTTGAGAACTGTGATACAATAAATTCCTGTTGTTTAAGCCACGTAGTTTGTGGTACATTGTTTTGGCAGCCTGGGCAAACCCATACAAGGAGCTAACACCTGACGGAGGGCAGGGCTTGTAATGTTGCCTGCTAAATGATTGAATGTATGTAACAAAAGAAGGAAGGTACTCCCCAAATATGTGCAGCTATTAAATGTCAATAAACAACATTTAAAAAAGGAAGAGCTGGAGGGAAGGAAAACATTGCCTAAAATTTCATTTATTTCAAATTTATGTCAACTAAAGCTTCCAAATCTGATTTAATGTGCTTTCATATTATTGTACATACATTACTTTATATATACTTTATTTATTGCTCGTTGTCTATATTGTATTCAATGTGTGTATCTCTCTATATAAACTGCATGCGGTACTCCGTGCACAGCAGGAGTTCCTGACTTTCTCAGGGACCACAGCGCCCTGCATGAGTTCGTTCCTGTGCAAGGGTGAGCCTTTTGGTCATAGAGGATGCCCCATTCTGTGTCCAACTCCAGGCCGGGGCCTTTTTTAATTCTGCTGATTTACATAATCCCCGACCTTGCTTGGCTTGATGCTTCTGGGTCTGTGGGCCACGTGGACTGACTGTTGCAGGGGCCTGAGAAGCCTACAAAGAGGAAGCTGTGTTGGTGGGGGCTCTGCCTCCCTCAGGACGTCCTGTCTGACTGCGTCCTGCAGGGATCCTAACCAAAGGCAAGAGCTCCCTCTTTAGTCAGCTGGTGTGATTTCCTCAATAGGCTTTACTTGAATCGTACTCCATTGAGCAAACCATTAATGGTCATGTCTTTAAACATGACGCACGACACATACACACACACTCTCTCTCCCTCCCTCCCTCCCACCCCCTGCTCCCCCCCAACCACCGCCCGCTTTCTTTCAAATTTACATTTTAAAGCAACTCTATGAGGTTTCCCCTGATAACTCAGCCAAAGCGGGTGGAGACAACTGAGACTCTTTCAGAGAGAAATGCAAATGCTGGGGCAAGATGTGGCCCAGATGAGGGCCACCCCCCAGGCATCCCTAATAGCTGTTTCCTATTCAGGACACGTTGGGATGGAGGAGTTCCTGAGGAACCCTTGACACATGAGCAATTGGTGACTCTCTAGTCAGAAGTTGAATTATTGTCAAAGTTTTAGCTACAAAAGGATGGGAGAAAGGAGTGGAGAATGGTGTGGTTAGCACTGACGCAGCTCCCTCAGCAGAGAAAAGAAGGCCAAGATATATTACATGAAAAGAAATTTCACGATCCAGTATTACTTTTAGCTGCTAGTAATCCTGTTTTAAACAAGCAAAGGCTAATCTTTACTTTCACACATCTCTCTGAAAAGAAGCCAAGACCTTGGAAAGCTGTAGTTATTGCAAGCTAGTGAAATTTTCAAATTTATGTTCAGAGGACAGAGTTCCAGAAATAATTTTCTGCTTGGGACAGGCTCTCTCTAAATTAAACACAGAACATAATTCAATGAAACAAACTTTTTGGAAAATTTCTGCTTAAAAGATGAATGTGCATAAAAGATATCTGTATATCTTTCTGGGCCAAAGGTGTGAGAAATGAGAGTTGCATTTTAAATAATTATCACCCCAGGGTGGCCCATGATCTCTAAGTATAACAAATTAAAGTGTCTTGAGATATTTCAACCAAAGTGCAAAACAGACTTGGGTTGGGGCCAACTGGGATGGAAGGAAAGGCCGGCAGCAGATAGGCTTTCAGAGTGCTCCAGTCCTGTGGACGTCTCTTCCTCTCGGGTCGCTTTACAACCTTGGCTTGAGGCCGTAGCTTCTGCAGTTTCTAAGTGAAGCACTCCCCCTCATCCTCTTACCCTCCTCAAAAAAGGTAAAACGTGGTTCCAAACAGGTTTGCGAGGATACATTCAAATTGTTCTTGGAAATTTGGGCAAGTGGAAAAAAATTAGCTCTTCAAGGTGCAGAGAAAGAGACACAGGAATCAGGGCTTCCATGCCAGGAGCATAGTCAGCAGAGGGCAGTGGGCAGTGGGAACAGCCACCACTTAGAACTGGCACAAGGGGATGGTGAGTGCTGTCTCCACCCCGCACCCCATGAGCCACATCCTCACTTTCCTTTGGTGAGTGAAGCTGGTGGGGCCAGTCCAGATACAGGGGAGCCAAAGGATGTTATCAGAGGGATGGGGAAGAAATCAGGAAAATTTTGGTGGGAAGTAAAGACTCAGGAACACATCCCAAGGTGAGAGGGTGAGCTGCAGGAACGGACTTGTGACTATGCCCTTGGCCAAACTCAAAAATAGAGCTACTTACTTAAAAGGTATTATTCAGAGCTTGGGGTGGGTGGGAGTGGGGACTGCAGGGAAATGGGCTTCCAGGGCAAAACCCCACCTTTTCTGCTTGGGGATGCTGGGGCACTGACTCTGTTTCTTTCCTTCCTCATTCCCACCCAGTCCTCACCCTATGAGGATGACCTGTCATAACCAGAAGTGTATTCGTTCATTCTCATGCTGCTATAAAGAACTGCCAAAGATTGGGTAGTTTACAAAGGAAAGAGGTTTAATTAACAACGTTCCACAGGGCTGGGGAGGCCTCAGGAAACTTACAATCATGGTGGAAGGGAAACAAACTCCCCCTTCACATGGTGGCAGGAAGGAGAAGAACGAGTGCACAGTGAAGGGGGAAGTCCCTTATAAAACCATCAGATCTTGTGAGAACTCACTATCATGAGAACAGCATGAGGGTAACTGCTCCCATGATTCAATTACCTCCCACTGGGTCCCTCCCATCACACATGGGGATTGTGGGAACTAAAATTAAAGGTGAGATTTGGGTGGGGACACAGAGCCAAACCAGAGCAAGGAGAGTCCGCACTCTTCTGCCTGCTTCCTGCTCACGCAATGGTAACACTAAGGCTTTTGATCTAAGCTCTCAACACGAAAAGTCATTTAGCCTGAGTTTTCATTTCTCAGATCCGGGGGTGCCACCCAGCCCAGACTGAGCTCAGGCCCCCAGGGGGTTTGGGTTGGGAGCCAAGGGGAAAATCGAGCTCTGCTTCTGCTTGCCACAGCCCTCATTTCTCCTAAGGTCCTAGAACATTTGTTAAATAAACTGGGGACTTGATCTAATATTTTAGTGGATGAAAGGTGTAGTTTCTTCTAGTCTGTGACCTATAGAAATGCCATAGAATCATTATTTATCAATGAAAAAGGAATGACTGTCAAGGGAAATTAGCTAAACTCAGTCCTTTCGAGGCTAGTTCTAGAGCACATGTCAGTCTGATGATTCACAGGGAAAACCAGCCTCTCTCCAAGCCTCGTGACAACGCTCTCTGTTTCTACCCTCATCACCCTCTGCCATTATCTATTTTGTCTACAGCTGCTGGAGGGATTTAAAGCATGACCTGCCACTCTCCTTTTAACACCCCTGTCCACTAAAAGCCTTATAGACAGCAAAGAAAACAATCAACAGAGTGAAGAGAAAACCTACAGAATGGGAGAAAAGATTTGCAAACCATATTTGAATCCCCTCAAGCCCCACGCCCCCCCACCAGCTCCTTGGTCCCTCGAGTGGCAGACACATCCTTGCTCCTGCCTTGGGCTGCTGCAGACATCCCTGTCACCTCTCAGATTCTTGCCCTCTGTCCTAGAGGGAGAGCCATGGGCTCAAATCAACAAGCTCCCTGCCCTCTGACCTCTGGGTGGCTTCAGCAGAAATCAGAAATCAGCGGTCAGAAATCGGAAGGCAGAAGAAAGAGAATGAGGTGAGGGGTTGGTTTCCTGGTTCACTTTCTACAGGGACATTTTGCCTGGCTCTGTCCCTCTATCAGAGGTTGCAGCTCCTGATAGGTGGGGTACCCACCCTACATGCCCCCCACTGCCCTGAATTAATCTGCCTTCCAGCTGCTCAGGTTCACTGCATCCCTCTTTCCCAAAGGTTTTTCTTTCAGCCACTTCTTTTGCCTGACATGCTCTTCTCAGACAACTGGGCTCACCTGGAGCCTGACCACAGTATTTAAGATGGCAACTGTCCCCGCCTCTCCATTCCCCTTTCTCTGCTCTACTGTTTTCTCATAACACCCTTCACCTTTTAAAACGCTGTAGGGGGTACTCCCTTGTTACACTGTCTGTGCCCCCATGAGGAGCTCTCCTCCACAGACAAAATAACCTTTGTCTGTTTTGTCCACTGGCACAGAGCAGGGGCCCGAGGGAGCACTTGCTGAGTGCTGGAGGAAGAAGCGCCTGGCCTTGGGCTCGTCTTCTAGTCTTTGAGAGGCAGCAGGGCAGCTTCGGCATTTTCCATGTCTGCTTCTCTCTAGGGATATTAACAACGAGAGTAACTGTGTGAGTTTCCCAGGGCTGCCGTGATAAGGTCCCACAGAGAGAGTGGCTTCGGCAATAGAAATGTGTTGTCTCACAGTTCTGGAGGCTGGAAGTCCAAGGTCAAGGTGTCTGCAGGGCCCTGCCTCTGGAGATGCCAGGGAAGGGTCTGTTGCAGGGACCTCCCCTGGCTTCTAGTGTGTTTTGGCTTTGGGCAGCACAATTCTAATTTTTAGAGGGTGTTCTGCCTGTGTGTATGAGAATGAAAAAAATTGGAAAGTCTTTTTGGATAGGCAATCACTTCAGAGGGCTGGATGAAATATATGTGTGTATAGTTGTGTGTTTATTACATATGTAATTGTATATATAAATATATATTTATTGCCTTGTTTTCAAATATATTTCAAGTATGTGTATTTGAAAAGAAGGTAATATATTTAATATATACAATTATATATGTAATAAACAAATTTATGTATATTTGAAAACAAATACATTTATATATACAATTATATATGTAATAACACATATTTATGTATCATATATTTGTTATTTATATATGCTGTTTATATAGTATATATTTTTATTCTATTATATTGTATTATATACTAAAATATGTATTTATATATTGTATATAAATATATATTTACATATTTTATATGTATATATGTAAATATATAATATACAAATATATTTACATATATTTGTATGTATATATGTGACTATATAATATACAAATATATTTACATATATTTATATGTATATATGTGAATATACATTTATATATGATACATATTTATATATCATTTATATTTCATATATAATATATATACACATATACTTTATATATCATATATTTTATATCTCATATATAAAAATATATTTATATATGATATATAAAAATATATCTACATATTTTTATTTTGTTGTTTTCAAATATATAATATATCAACATTATATTATGTATATTATAATATACGATATTATAATATATAATGTATATAAATATGACATTTTTATATATATAAAAACTTTGGAAAGGGCATGGAATTTATCTTATACTGGCGCTCTGTGAGGAACAGGGGAGTGGCTTTCACACTCCTTGGATTTTGTTTCCATAATTCTGTTGGATGCTGTATTAGTTTCCCGTTGCTGCTATAGTGAGTTACCACAGACTCAGTGGCTGAAAACAAGCCAGGTGGATTATCTTACAGTTTTAGAAATCAGAAGTCTAGAATAGATCTTGTAGTGCAAACACGATGGTGTCTGCAGGGCTGGTTCCTTCCGGAGGCTCCAGGGCAGAATCTGGCCTGCTGCAGCTTCTAGAGAACATCTGCATTTCTGGGCTTGTGACTTCTTCCTCACCTTCAAAGCTGGTAATGGCGTCACTCCTGTCTCTGCTTCCACCATCACATCTCCTTCTCTGACTCTGGCCCTCCTGCCTCCCCCTTTCACTTACAAGGACTCCGTGATAATATTGGGCTCATGTGGGTAATCCAGGGTTCGCTCTCTATCTCAAGATTGTCCCATCTGCAACATTCCTTTGTGCCATGTAAGGTAATATATTCCCAGCTTCTGGGAATCATGGTGTGGACATCTTGGGGAGCCATTATTTTGCCCACCACAGGTGGGAATGGTTATGTTCATTTTACAGACGAGCAAATAAATTCAGAGGTGTTGGGCAATGTTCCCAGGACCACTCAGCTGGTAAATGAGTGATCAGGATTTGAATTCAGAGTAGCTTCATCCTAAAGCCAAAGCTCTTCCTCCCCAGAACGTTTTTCTATTCCACACTCTCAGCCTCATGCTGAATTTAGTCTCATGCCTTTCCAGGAATTGGGGTCAATGCTACCATTTTAAGGACTGTTTCCAATGGACTATTCTGCATCTGTCCTTGCATCTCCAGCTCTTTGAGAAGATGAAAGGGGGACAGACTATCCAATGCACTTCACTTCACCTAACTTCTGCTGGCCCTTCAGCTCTCAGGTTCCTGGTCCCTGTCTCCAGGAATCCCTCCCAGAATGCCTTATTTGAGAGGGAAGCTTGTCTCCGTGTTGCATGTGGTAATTGTTTCCAGGTTTGCTTTTCTCTCTAGATCATGGTAACTTCACCTGTGACAGCTGGCACAGTATGAGTGCACCTTAGGTGTCTGTGGAATGGATGAATGCATGCCTGCATGAAAGAATCCACCAAGCATCACTTCCTGCTCAGAGGAACCTCCCACACAGAGGTTCCTGCACCTCTACAACAGCAAAACATCATTTATCCTTGGGTCATAGTCAACCTCCTCCATTGGACTGTGAGCTCCTACAGGCAGGCACCATGGCAAAGGCCCTCTGTAAGCCCAGCACAGGGTCAACAGTCTGACCACGGGAGGAGCTGGCAAGAGCTTGCTAAATGGCAGGGTACCAACTGGCCATGGTCCAGATGACTGAGATCCACCAGGTCCACACTTAAAGGCAGCGGCAGGAGCGCTCTCCAGAGGCTGCGATTCTGAGTCCTGATTTTAGAAAGGACTCCTCCTTCCCTTTCAGGACTGTGAAGTCATTTACTCTCCTTTCTGGGGTTCGTATTTCCAAGGAATACTTTGACCAATATTGTCAGCTTTTAAGGAAGATGATCTGCCTGCCAGAGCATGGGGACAAGAAGGAGTGGCTTCTGGAGTCTGGAATGAATAAGAATGGCTTCCTGTGAAGTCTTCTTGGACCAAGGGAAGAAGTGTAGCCACTTCCTTGTGTGCTCCTCTTTCCAACAAGGGCAATCATTGGACTTTCAGGCATGACGTGAGCATTCATGAGGTCCCGTGTAGAACCCTTTGGGGTCTCACTGGGGGCAGTAGGAGCCCCACGATGATCTCTTTCCCCACTCCCTCGGGTTCTGAGCCAGCTGACTGTGTGACCCACAGTAAGTCACTCCTTTGGGTCTTGGTTTCCTCAACTGTCAAAAGATTGCAAGAGTCCCTGTAAAATCCTGCTGTCTACAAGGATGTCCATCGTAGCCTTATTTAAAATCACAAATTATGGAACTCTACCTAAATAGGACAAGAATAGTCACCACTTACTGAATGCATACCATTTGCCAGCCACTGCTGGAATCACTTAATATACATTCATTGGTACAATCCTCAGCCCATCCCTATGAGGCAGGGATGATGGCCTTTAGAAGTGGGGAAACTGAGTCACAGAGCTGCTGAATAACTTACATGGGGGTCACACAGCTAATAAAAAGACACAGAGCCGGGACTGGAACCCAGAAAGCATGGCACTACCATCAGGTTCTGAGCAGAGACATTCAACAACCCCACCCGCAGACAATGGTTAAGGAAATGATCATATAGAAAATTACTGGAGAAGGATAAATCTTTCAACACTAGTGTTAATTCAGGGAAGGTGAGGATCTGCATAATTTTCTGCATATATGATACACTTCAACAAAAACTAATAAATAAGAAAATGGAGAATCATTCTGACATAAGATTACGTGAACAAAAGCAGATTAGAGCACAGGATTACTGTGCTACTATGTAAGAAATACACATCTATGTACAGAAAGACAAGGGAAGAATTTGCCAAACTTCCTTGGGTAGTATGATTGCAGGTAGTTTCTTCTTTGTTCCTCTCTATTTTTCTGAATTTTACAAATTTGCCCTAATGAACTGGTATTGATTTCTTTACAATACCAATAAAATACTTTACAAAAAACAAAATGAAAAATCTCCCGTACTTTCCCCATAATTTTCATCTCAGACTGACTGTGTTTTTCCATGGCTCAAAGTAAAAATTAATAAAGAAAACTAGATGCAGTCTATATAACTTGAGAATAATGAGAATGAATCTTGTGAAATTTCCAGAACGTGAAACGTTGAATGTTTTCCTCTAACAAAAAGGCTGTGAAGTGGAAAGGGAAAGAGACAAAACATCATTCCTCTACATTTTTTATGATATCTATTTTTTAAAAGCATCTTGTTAGAAGGACCCGTTAAGCGCGAGATGCAAAATGAAGTGTCCTGTCATCACGAAGTCAGAAAGACAACTGCAAGCCTCTGCCTGTTTGCATGGGCATCAATCTTGTCAGTGTAAATCAGTGAGCAAGAGTGAAAATAAACAAACTACTCCATCAAGGTCAGAGAACACAACTCTCTAATTTTAGCCTTCTCTTTCCATTTGCAAGGGAGCCTAACTGTGTCCTGTGTGCCTAAAATGTGAGGCACAGACATACCTACAAGAAAGAAGAGACACAAACATCTCATAAAGAGGGCAACTGAAGCTCAGAGATGTTGAGTGCACTGCTCAATGCTACACAGCCAAGAAGTGCCAGAGCCAGGATTCAAATCCAGTTTGATCTGATTCCAAGATCTGGAAATTTCTTCTAGGTTCTGAAGCCACCCAACCTTCCCCTCCACCAAATGTTTGTTTTTCATATCGGAGGTTGAGAAACAGTGATGAGCTCTATGCCTTCTTTTGAACATATTGGCTTATTATTAAGGTCTTCCTCCCTATTATACTGGTAGACTGGAATGTCCTTTCTCCTTTGCCTTGCAAACTCCCACATGTCTGGGGTAATGAGATGATTGTTAATGGTTTTCAAATATTTTAAATGTCATGGCAAGAGATTGAAGACTCACATCAATTCTCTGATCTGAACTCCTGGGGACAATATGGCCCTCTTTCACATAGTTTATTCATTCATATTTCATCATTTGTGACTAGGTGAGAATTCAATGGATGGAGTTATTTATTAAAAGGAAGATGACAGGGAAGCAAAATATAGAAAGGAAGTATCCTCTAGATGGGTAAAACGTCAGTGAAGAACTGCATGACGAACTCCTAAAATCCAGCCCCCTTTGGCATGACAAAGGACGTGCTCCTTTAAAGGGATGCCTGTTTGTTGCCTGGGGTTCCCACATGCAGTGTTGCCTGTCCTGTGAGGTGTCAGGAACTGGGTGAGGATTGTCACTCTTCAGTATTCACTTTGAGGTTTCAGATCAATAGCCTGGACACAAATGATGTCTGGGTTCTCCCCATCCCAGCTATTTCTTTAAAACCAAGAGTTTGCTGAGTGATGGAAAACCACATTGTCCTAATTGATGAATTCTGATGGGGAAACCCCCTGCCTTAAAGGACCTTACGAACATTCCCACTGTGCTGTGTAACCCTCTGTGGCATTCTCAGGAGTAACACTCAGTTGACTTACCGAGAAGACGGCAGCCAAAGTCTCGATGCCCCCTGTACTCAAGGTGACATATGGGATCTTTGCTGGAGGGATCCCAGCTTTTCCAAAGATGCTGTTGGTATAGAACCAGATCTGTAATGCAGGAAAGAACGAGGAGAGAGAATGGTCAGTGGAAGCACTTAATCTTATTTTCTAAATCAAATTTGGGCATAAGGTGGTCTTTACAATAAACTCAGAGTCCCGAGGTGGAGTGGCATGGATGCTCATTTTTCACCTTCATCCTACCTTTTCCCTTTCTTCATTACTAAAAGAACTCCTGGACTACTGGGAGTTCCCAGCTAAAAGACTACACTTCCCAGTTTTCTTGCAGCCAAGTGTGGCAGTGAGATAGAAACAGTAATGTTGGTGGAGCTTCCAGGAAGTTTCCTTTTTTTTTAAAGGAACTGTCTTATTACCAGATGTTTTTAGCACAAATTATTCACGCATTGGGGGGAATATTTAGGACCTGCTTATATCTACAGATGGTTAAATTTTGTGAAGAAAGTAAACCTCCATAAAGTTATGGGCAAACCGAGAGATGCCAGTGAAAACTACGACATCCATTTCTTCCAGCTTGCAGGCAGGCATACATCTATTGGCAAAAACAGGTCTTCATATTCGTGTAAACAAGAACCTTCCTGTTCTGCACCTGTCTCTCATTTGAGTGAGCGTTAGACTCCAGAAAGCACAGGTTAAACCCATACTCTCTGTCAGTATCACCTTGTTCTAGGCAAAAGTAAATGGGGTGCTTAAAGCCTGAACCTTTGCTGTCACATCCATGGTGTACGGAGGTAGCGTCTAATAAATCCACCAATTCCTACAGTTCTCAGGGCTATAACAGAAGCTAACATTATCCTGAAAACCCTGTGTCCATTGAATATGTTTATACAATCGACTCCCCTTTAGAGGGTAACTGTAATCCCCAGTGCACCTTCAGGGTTGGATTCCAGAAGTGTAAGAGCCTTTCTCAGTCATCAGCCAAATTCACTGATTTTCAATGGCCAGCGTTCTCTAGGGGCCCTCTTAATGCCTTCAGGCTGCCATGCTGTCATCCATGTGAAGTGTCTGACGTTTGTATTATTCATAGCTGTGATTCTGATCCCCGTGGCCTGACCAGCTCATGTTCCTGAGGTTCCCAGCTCTAGATCCCACTTAATGTGAGTCCTCTTATGTTGCGGCCAGCACCTCCTTCTGGCTCCTCTCCCCGCCTGGTTTCAGTTCTCCCCATAGAGACACTGCTATAGATGTCCCTTTGGAGGTTAGTGGAGAGAGTCATTCGCATAAAATTCTAAGTTCAGTAAGGGACAGTTATAAAAACAGCAATAAAAGCCATATTTACTTTTACAATCGTTCATGCATCAAAAGGCAGAAATCAGCCCACAAATCCTCTCCCCAAGCCCAGGGGCTGCAGGGGTCCTGCCGGGCTGGCCCTGTCCCCCCCAGGGCAGGCCTGAACATCACACACACTAACAGTCTTATTCTGTTTGTGCCACGAAGCCACTGCCCTCCCCTTGCATCAGCTGACAGAGTGGGAAAGTGACTGCCTTCAGCTTTACCTCTGCTCACACTGACGCTTATTTGATTGGACAGTTTGAGGTCGCTGTAAAATAAGAAAATACCCAAGAAACTTAGGAGTGCATCCTGCCCCGGAACCCCCTTTGTATCCAGAAGGATACAAAGTAAGGACTCAAATTTTAAGAGTGGCCAGAAAATGCTTGCTTTTAAAAGCTTTTCGAAGAGTGTTGGATCACCCAGTCTCAGACGCTTCTCATCTTACAGATAAAAATCTAACCTCACACTGACCCAGCCCTTAGCCCAGTGATACCACCTTTCTGGCCTGCTCTCCTTTGAACTCTGACATGAGTGATTGAGGCTCAGAGGGGTGAAGTGTCTCACCCAGGGCTACACAGCTGGGAAGTCAGAGGATGTGGGCTGCAACCATCGCCTCCCTGGCGGTCTCAGGCTGGGGCTCCTTCAACAACATAGTAGCTAAGATTACAGAGCACCACCTATGTGGCTGACCCCGTGCTGAACTGATTTATTTATTTATTTGTTTGTTTGTTTGTTTGTTTATTTGAGATGGAGTTTCGCTGTTGTTGCCCTGGCTGGAATGCAATGGCACGATCTCGGCTCACTGTAACCTCCGCCTCCTGGGTTCAAGCGATTCTCCTGTGTCAGCCTCCCGAGTATCTGAGATTACAGGCCTGTGCCACCACGCCCAACTAATTTTCTATTTGTAGTAGAGATGGGGTTTCTCCATGTTGGTCAGGCTGGTCTCGAACTCCTGACCTCAGGTGATCTGCCTGCCCCAGCCTCCCAAAGTGCTGGGATTACCGGTGTGAGCCACCGCGACCAGCCACTGAACTTTAAATGCATCCTTTCATCTATCTTCACCACCCCTTTACAGCTGGGGAAACTGAGGCACGGGGCAATCATGACAACTTGTCCAAGGTCCCATACCTCAACGGTTCAGTGTTTCAAGTTGCATGCAGGCAGATGACTCCAAGCCTGGCACTCTTGACCACAGTTTAGGGTGGCCATATGGAGGGTCTCCTCTCAGCTTTCTCCCTATCCATCAGGACACAGCCAATTGCTGCAGTGAGATAGTCTCCGCTATTATGATTACAGAACATTTTAGATTCTTCCAATTTGATCTAGGAAGTGATTTCAGGAGAATCTTTTCAAAACAAAAGTTATTAATAACTGCTTCTGAAATTGTAATTTGAGATTTTGTACAAAACTTGATTTAGGCTCCAGAACTCCTAATGATGGTTCAACAAATCAGATGGACCTTCATGTGGTTCCAGGCCAAAAGAGGGGGAAAGTACCACAGTTTTCTATAAACACATCTAAGGTTTCATGTCTCCTTCCCCTCGTCCCTCCCAGTCACCTCCCTTCCCTCCCTTCTACTCAACTGTTTAGAGAAAGGGTAAGAAATCTGGGACTCTCTTAGGCACTAAGGTGACAGCAGACAACACAGGTCCTCATCTGCCCTAGAAGACCTCTTAGTTTGGCAAGGAAGGGAGGAGTACACAACAGTTCCCCAAGTAAGTGGTTAGAGGAACACACCAGGAACCCTGTAATGCGTGGGCATCCCACCACGTGCAAAAACCCAGGCAGCCGTCCACCGCCGGTGAGCACCCAGAACCAATGTCACCAGGCCCATACGGGCTCATTCACGGCAGGCACTCTGATCCTCTTTGCTCTTATTTTACATCAATTTCTAACACACTTGGGTGTCTTGTTTCCCAACCAAGACTGCATGTCAGGAAGCAGCAGATTTTGAAACTGCATGACATTGAGAGAGGAGAAAACAATGCTAGAAACAGTCGTGCTGATGACAGCAAGGTTGGGAGGAGATTCATGCAAGCTGAGCAGTTGCCACCTGTGAGATATTTTACATAATTCCACAGATTCCTCACATCAATTGTGCAAACTGAGTATTATCATCCCCATTTTTCATGATGGGAGACTGAGGCCCAGGAAAGTGACTATGATTGGCGTCTGTGTTTTAAGAAAGAAGGAACCCCAAGGAAGGAAGGGTCATCCCAAGTAGATAAGAGAACCCCGCCATGACCCTGGGCATTCTGGAAGATTCAGGAAGGTTCAAGAAAATGAAGGCTTCCCCACACTGGGCTTGACAATTGATATTGATCCAATTTTTAGCCCAAGAACTCCCTATCTCCTGCCCTCGTCTCCTTTTCTCCCCTAGACACTCAGGTGCCCACCACGTGGCATGGGCTGCTGTGGTGCTGGAGACACAGGGTTGATAAGATGCAGCCTCCATCTTCAAGGATGGACACCCACTAATAGTTCTCTCCAGGTGAGGGGAGCACAGTGGAGGGGTAGGAGCTGCTGTGGCCACCCCAGCAATGGGGATGGGGGGGTGGGCCTAAAGCCAGGAGCCTCCTTCACACTGGCAGCAGACTGACGCTCACACTGAAGCCTGGTTTTCATGCCGAGGACAAACTGCTCGAAAGGAAGGCAGCTGCCTAAAATAAGTCACTTTAAGTGACAGGTCTAATTTTAGAGAAGGGAATTTGAAAGCTTATTGTGTGAGGCAAGGGAAAAAAAACAACAATCCAACACCAAAAAGGAATTTAGAAATAAATAAATAAATGTTGTTTATTCCAACTTTTGAATAATTTCTTTTTTCCTTTTTTTCTTTTTTCTTTTTTTTTGTGATGAAGTCTTGCCTGTTGCCCAGGCTGGGGTATAGTGGTGTGATCTTGGCTCACTGCAGCCTCTGCCTCCCAGGTTCTAGTGATTCTCCTGCCTCAGCCTCCAGAGTAGCTGGGTCTACAGGTGCCCACCACTATGCCTGGCGAATTTTTGTATTTAGTAGGTTTCACCATGTTGGCCAGGATGGTCTCGAACTACCGACCTCAAGTGATCTGCCTGCCTCAGCCTCCCAAAGTGCTGGGATTACAGGCGTGAGCCACTGCACCCAGCCAACTTTTGAGTGACTTCTAAAGTATGTGAAAACCATTCATCGGTTCCTTAGCATAAATATACTGAGCATCTGTGATGTTGGCTTGATACAGAGGTTCTCAGCCGGGGGCAATTTGCTCCCATGCGATGTTTGGCAGTGTCCGGAGTCATTTTTGGTTGTCACAGCTGGTAGGGCAGATGGTGCTACTGGTACATAATGGGAAGAGGTCAGGGAGGCTGCTGAATAGCCTAGGCACACAGCATAGCCCCTATGACAATGAATTTTCCAGCTCAAAATGTACATAGTTATGAGGCTGAGAAATGCACGTTTGGTACAAAGTGCCAGGGTGGGCTGTACAGGGAGTGCACCCAGCACCAGCAGGTGTGACTTTTTCTGTGCAGGCACCACCCCTGGGACCTTGGGCAAGGCCTGACCCTCCGTGAGCCACGAGTTCTTCGTCCGGAAAATGGGGGCGATACCACCTACCCTGTGGGACTGTTTGGGGCTGGAATAAAATGACAAACACAGAGATGCCTGGCAGTATTTACGGATGTCTCAAGTGACAGGTCATGTCCCCCAAATAATGTCTGGGAAAATGAAGAAGACAAAACAAGTCTTCCAAGGCAGCTAAAATTTTGGATCCACATTAGCTCTGGAGAGCTGGACCACAGTACAGCTGTGATGCTGGCACTTGCCACAAAACAGCAGGGTTCCCTCTGTATGTAAACATGGAAGATGACTTGTCCCTGTGGCCGCCTAGGGATGGCCTGGGGACACAGCCTGAGTGACATGCATGGGGGTGCTCCGAGGCGGACCTTGGGGCCAGATAGCTGGGGCTCAAGTCCTTTTTCTACTATTCCTTGCTGTTTGACCTTAGAAAAGTATCTCAATGTCTCTGTGCCTAACAGTGGGGCCTAACTCACAGGGCGGCCATGGGGACAGCTCCTGGCCCACGCTGAGTGCTGCATGTATGTGCACTTGATCAGGCTTGTAACCCAGTGGGTGGAGGCCAAGCAAAGGGGAGGAGCTGGCCCGGGTTTCTCACTGCAGGTTTGTGTCCCACTGAGATGGGAAGCCAGGCCTCTGACTCTTGGTCCAGAGCTCTGCTCTGGGTCAGGTAAAGCACGCTCAGCTGCAAGTATTATTCCGGACTTAAAGATTGAAGATCATCAACACGGGAGGGCAGAACACTCTGAGGCTGGGGCCTCACGACTGCTGGCTTTGGGAGTAGCCGAGATTTTTTTTCATCACGTGCTTAGGCAGTGCGCCTTGCAGGTACACGACAGCGGAATTTATGAAGTTATACAGGGGATGCAAATAGGAAAATGATGTCCTTGTGGAGAAGTGAATTCTGTTTAGAACTGTCATGGTTCTCAATGTAAATGCCTCATTCACTACAGGTGCCATATTCAGTCTTCAAGACTTCAGGCGTTAGCTTTAAGAAATGATTCATTTCCCCTCTCTACTCTCCGAGAACAGGGAGTGCCTCCTTGAGACTGTCTGGCACAACCTCGGTCTCGTCAACAGGAAGAGACAGCAGGACTCTCCCAGGATCACTCGGTTAATGTAGGTAGAGCCAGTGACCCAGGCGCCTGCTCAATCTGCTGACTTTAACCAGACCAAGGAGAAAGGTAAAAGCAAGAAGCAAGGTGATCTCATTTCATCCCAGTGTTTCTGAAAATAGAACCAACAGTTGTGGAAAGGAGGTGGAACACTGTGGTTGCAGCTTTCTATGCTGCTGTTTTTCCTTCTCTGGACAGGAATGACTCCCCTTCACTCATCTTCCCCAGACACCCCCAAACGCCCTCCCTTCCCATCTTTGGGGGTACTGGGCTCATGCTTATTTAGTGTAAATGCAAGCTGTCTTACCTGGGGCTCTTCGGAAGGCTGCTGGCGGCTGCCTCTTCTCCCTCCCTCTGGGTTCAGCCAGTCTCCTCTCAAGTGACATGAGTGACCTCAGAGGCAGTTTGGATGCTTTATGCAAGAATCTCCTCTGCACTCCCCTACTAAGTGGTTGGCCAGCCTGTTTGCACACCTCCATAGATGGGGAGCTCACCACCCCTAGAGGCAACCCACTCCATTTGTCCGAAGCAACAATAACAATAAAGATCCAGACTCTGCCTCCCTAAGTCTCCAACCAGGAATTCCACCTTCGAGTGCCCTCAAGGGAGAGGAGACTGCTGCGAACATCCAACCATCTGGGAACCTCATGGAGAGACCTCCTCAGACTTCCCTGCCCGTGCTCAAGCCCCAGAGCATTTCTTACTTAAAGCCTTGAGGTTTTTTTCAAGCCAAAGTTGTGAGTTGAAGACAACCCAGCCAAGAGTACTTTTATTAAAATCATCTCAGTGTCTCTCACTTCTGACTTCCTAATATCCGTTTTTTAAAGAACTATGACTTTTAGACACTTTCAAATATCCCTGCCTGGATAGCCTTCCCTGCCACATGGAGAGTGACTGCAGGGAGACCTGAAATGAGAAATGAGAATGACATATGTCATTTTGTTTTGCAACAAAAGCAAAAATTGACAAATGGGATCTAATTAAACTAAAGAGCTTCTGCACAGAAACAAAACGAAACAAAACAAAAAAACAAAAAACTATCATCAGAGAAAACAGCCTACAGAATGGAAGAAAATTTTTACACTCTTTCCATCTGACAGAGGTCTAATATCCAGAGTCTACAAGGTACTTAAACAAGTTATAAAAATCAAACAAACAAACAACATCATTAAAAAGTGGGCAAAGGACATGAACAGACACTTCTCAAATGAAGACATTCATGTGGCCAACAAACATGAAAAAAAAGCTCAACATCACTGATCATTAGAGAAATGCAAATCAAAACCACGGTGAGATACCATCTCATGCCAGTCAATATGGTGATCATTAAAAAAGTCAAGAAACAACAGATGCTGGTGGGAATGTGGAGAGATAGGAATACTTTAACACTGTTAGTGGGAGTCTAAATTAGTTGAACCATTGTGGAAGGCAGCGTGGCAATTCCTCAAAGACCTAGAACTAGAAATACCATTTGACCCAGCAATCCCATTACTGGGTATCTACCCAGATGAATATAAATCATTCTATTATAAAGATACATGCACGTGTATATTCATTACAACACTACTCACAATAGCAAAGACATTGAATTAACCCAAATGTGGTTAATTCCACATAAGAAATGTGGTACACATACACTATGGAACACTATGCAGCCATAAAAAAGAACAAAATCATATCCTTTGCAGGGACATGGATGGAGCTGGAAGCCATTATCCTCAGCAAACTAACATAGGAACAGAAAACCAAACATTGCATGTTCTCACTCATAAGTGGGAGCAGAACAATGAGAACACATGGACACAGGGAGGAGAACAACACACACTGGAGCCTGTTGGGGGTCCTGGGCAGCGGGAGGGAGAGCATCATGAAAACAAGCTAATGCATGCTGGGCTTAATACTTAAGTTACGGGTCCATAGGTGCAGCAAACCACCGTAACACATGTTTACCCATGTAACAAACCTGCACACCCTGCACATATACCCCAGAACTTAAAATAAAACTTAAAAAAGGAAGATGTTTGGGCAGATGTGATTCAAACTGTAGATGTGTGCAGAGGCAGGGAGTGGGTGGGTGTGGCCCCAGCTGACCATCCACCTCATCACTTGTTGTCACCTCTGCCACTCTTATTAAGTGATCCTCAGTTTCTAAATGTGCTGAGCTCTCTCTTGTTCTTTTTTTGTTTTTGGACTGGCTATTCCCTGTGCCTGGAATGGTGTTTTTCTTCCCTTCCATTTGGCTAATTGTCCTCCAGACCCCAAGGTGGATGCCACCTTCTCCAGAAAGCTTTCCATGGCCCTCTCTTGCTGCATTAGGGCAGCTCCCTGGGGCCCTTCTGCCTTTGGGCTCCCTACTGGCCTACAGGCCACATTTATCTCACAGCCACCACAGGCTTCCCTCAAACATCCCACTAGCAGTGAGCTCTTTGTAGGCATGGACTCTGTCTGACTCATTTCTAGTGTCTGGTGCATTGTGGATGCTCCATAAACACTGGCTGAATGAATTGACTGAAATTTTATGGATATAAGAGCCAGACGTTATAGATGCTGTGGTCTAGAGGGGAGGAGGGTAGGACCTGAATTTAGGGGCATCCAGTGGGGAGGGAGAGGGGGGATGTGTGGGATACAGATTTGAAAGGAGAAAGACAGGGCCAGAAGGGAGAAGAAAGAAGCCAGGCTAGGCAAATCTTGCCCACAAAGGCATTGCTGGGGAAGAGTGGGGATGTCCCTCCCCAGGGATCTGCCCCAGTCACTCCCATGCTTCATGCTGGGCTCAGCCCTTCTCTCACTGGTCACCCTCCCCGTTCCTGCCTTGTTCTATTTCACCAGAGTCATCACTACTAAGCTTTCTATATTTATTTGTCTCTGATCTGTGTCCTCCATTAAAACGCAGGACTAATCCTTGTAGGTCTGTTTTGTTCACTGCTGGATAGAGCCTAGGCACTCAATAGATACTTGTTGAATAAATACATCAGGAATAGATAAACTGGTTCAAGTCGCAGGCTTGGGCTCATGAAGACACTAGAGGGCGTCCAATCCCAGGTCCAGTTTGGACGCAGTGCCCCTGACTGCCCCAGCCTTGCCCCTGTAGTCCAGGGCAGGAGCAAGGGCTTGCCTGCCCTACCTCGCAGCTCTTGGTAAGGGGTGACCCTGGGCCAGGCTGCTTTGGTTATAGACAGACAGTGATTATGAGCAAGGGTCTGGGCTCCACTGGCTGACCCCTGGCTCGGGGACTCCTATGAGTATGTGGCCTTGGGCAAGTTCTCCAATCTCCTGTGGGACGTGGTTTGCTCATCTGCAAAATGGATAGAATAATAGTTATCACGCCCCATGGGATTGTTGTGATGTGGGGACTACATGAGACAACGCTGGTGAAGATTGTAGCACAGGTCCTGACACGTGGCAACCCCTCCAGAAACAGGGGAAGGCCTTTTATGCATTCATTGAACAGCATCTAGTCCTGTCTTCTGGGTGGTAGGCATACACCATGAGAAGTCATGAGAGGTGAACTGAATATTCAGTCCTCACAGAGAGGAAAGGAAAGAGGAAGCTAACAGACATCTGGACCATTATGTGCTAGGCCCTGTGCTGGGGTCTCCCATACCATAGCACATTTCTAATGCCTACCCAGGTTCAAATCGTGCTCCAGAATCACTGGCCATAGAGCCCTGAGCAAGGCTTCCCACTGTGAGTCTCCATCTTCTAACCTATAAAATGGGGATGATAATATAACCTACTCTCTAGGTTGAGGTGGGGATTAAGCGAGATGACGTGGGTAAAGCGCACTGCTTGGCACAGGTAAATACTTTGCAAATTTTGATCCTCTTCCTCTTCCCACTTAATCTTTCCCTCAGCTGTCTGAACAAAGGATCATTATCCCATTCTCCAAAGAAAGAAAATGGAGTTCAGAGAGGCTGAGAGACTTGTGCAAGACAGTCAGGCAAATCCAAGATCGGGAGATTGTGCTGGTTGTCTTGGCAGGATGCTCAACCTCCCAGAGCCTCAGTCTTCTCATATGTAATGTAGCCATGCCCCACCCCAGATGGTGGCAAAGACGCATGACATAGCACATTCACAGCACCCAGCTCTGCAGCTGAGCAACAGCGGAGCTCAGGATCTCTTTGCAAGAGAGAATGGTCACTGCATGGGGAAGTCAACAGGGCTGGGATCGGCAGCCAGAAGGCTACGGACCCAGTCCTCCTCTGTAGCTGTGCCACCCACCTCCAGGGTCACCTCTGTGGGGCTTGGGAAATTCTGCCCCCCAGCTCCCACTCCAGGGCACCTACTCAAAGGGCAGCTGAACTAATGGTTTCCCCTGAGGCTATTTTGAAGACTGGACAACAAAGTTGAGACAAGCTTCAAAGACTTTCTTTACAATTCCAGATGACATGACTTCAAGAACTATTAAATTTATCTTTGTCTCCTTTCAGCCTTCCTTGTTTGCAGATGGAGACACCAGCTGAGCTGACCCCGGGGCTCAAGTGCATGCATCACCATCACCACTGGCCATCACATCAGATGCTCCAGCAGAAAGGAGCTTTGGAGCCACTTTTCTCTTACATTTACAAACCCCTTCATATTACTGATAATGAACTTGAGGTCAGAAAAGGTAACACCCAAAGTCTTAGAAGGCTGAATACTCGGTGGCCTGAGTCTTGACCATATGCATCATAACAGGTAGGCATAGCAGGAGGTCTGTTGTGTTCTCAGAAGCAAGAAAGTTGTATTAGTTTGTTCTCACACTGCTAATAAAGACATACCTGAGATTGGGTAATTTATAAAGGAAAGAGGTTTAACGGACTCCCACAGTTTAACATGGCTGGGGAGATCTCACAATCATGGCCGAAGGCAAAGAAGGAGCAAGGTCACATCTTGCAATGGTGGCAGGCCAGAGAGCATGTGCAGGAGAACTCCAATTTCTAAAACCATCAGATCTCATGAGGCTCATTCACTACCACGAGAACAGTACAGGGGAAACCGCCCTCATGATTCAATTATCTCCACCTGGCCCTGCCCTTGACACGTGGGGATGATTACAATGCAAGGTGAGATTTGGGTAGGGATACAGCCAAGCCATATCAGAACCATTAAAAAATTCACTAATCAGGGTCTTCTTCACAATTCCAAGTCAAGGGAAATGTGTAGCTTCCCTCCACATTGAGGGGGCAGCTCAATGCTCCAGACCCCATGGTCAGCTCTATGTTGATACAAAGATGAGAATTTGGACTTTGGTCCTGGGGAAAGGTGGACACGCAGATGACCACCTGACTGCTACGTAGAACAAAGCAAGCCTGTGAGAGAGAAGTACTGTTTGTGGGAGGCTGAGATGGGGATAGCTGATTCTAGTGGCTGGCAGGAGAGAGGGTCTCTCAAGAGGCCCCTGCTTGCTGGGTTTTGCAGGATGATAACAGGGAACGTAGAAAAAGGAGGTTGGGAGGAAGAAACGGCAAAGGCAGAGGCTGGGAGGTGGGACCCCCATTGTGGGGTCCCAGAATGGGATGTGGGGCCACAGCGAGATCCTCTACCTTTTCTGTATGCAAGAATCACACCCAGGGAGTCTGATAAACAATGAAGATTCTGGGGGAACCATCTGGTTCAAGATTCAGATCTTGAGGTTTGGAATGGGGCTGAGAAGTCTCATTTAACAAACACCCAATGTGCTTGTTAATTCCAATGTTCTGTCCATTGGGCTTAGCTGCTCTGTGAGGTGGAGGGGTGGATGGGTGGAGAGAAAGAGCCTGGAGCCAGGTCATGCGGACCTGGCACGTCACCATCCTGGGAGGTCTAAACCCTGCAGAGGGAAATCAGGGCGTCAACAATGAATATCGAGGGGAAGCCATTCGAGAATTCTTACAAAAGAGTTGCTGAATATTTATTAAAGCCAATTTTGGATGCACCTGGGTATACAAAAGAGTTTGAAATTATACATGCTGTGTAGGTTTCAGAATCTTGGTTCAATAGGGATTGGCCAGGGCAGGGATGAGAATTTGTATTTCTAACAAGTGCCTTCCCAGCTGGTGCCAATTCCGCTGGTCCTGGGAACACGTTTTGAGAGCTCTGGGTGTCATTTCAAGGAGTTCGGGCATTAACCTCTGCAAGGGACTCTGAAGTGGCAGAAAGAATGCAAAGGTGACAACCTCTAATCCTCTTTTCTCCTGTTTCCCTTCAAAGGAAATGCATCGTACAACTGCTCCCAACCCAACCCAGTTTCTCCAGCTACAGAAAATGCCTGGGTCATGCCCCGAAATGAATCTTCTTTTCAAAGAGAAAAGGTAGGATTTACAGGTCAGTGGAGGATAAGGACGATGTTGCTGGGTGGCTGGGGCTTAAAATCACTTTAAAATAGATGAGTACATTTCTTCTAACACTCTTGATAAAAATCAAAAGTTCTTCTCTTCCTGGGCTTGAATGAAGTCCAGAGAGTTCTAAGTCAAAAAGTTCACAGAAAACAAGTGCTTTCACACACTTAGGATCTGGATGAGAAAAATATGAGGCTGCAAAGGACTGTTTTGCTCAAATTCCTATACAGAATCTAAGCTTTGGGGACAGCCCTCTTGCCTCCCCATCAACAAGTCAGGATGTTGGTTCTACTGCAGAGAGATTATGGGCTGCAAAACCAGGAAGCTCAAATCCCACTGCCTCCCTGCTGCAGACATTCGGAGTAATTACCCTCCTCAGAGACTGAGCTTTTCATCTGCAAAACAGAAATTTCATAACATCTTTTCTAAGTACTGCCACATGAAATAAATGCCGTGATGACTGACATGCATTTGGCACCAGTTCCAGGCACTGTTCCAAGTACTGAACATATAGTCTCCTTCTTAAGCCTTACAAAATCCCCATGAAAGAGGTACCACTGTTAATGCTATTGTATAGGTAAGAAATTAGACTCAGAAAGATTAGCAACTTGCCCAAAGTCCCACAGCAAGTATGTGTGTGAGAGGTGTGGGCAGCTGGGATGCAGACCCAGGCAGTCGGGCACGGGGCCCAGGTGCCCACTATGCAGCCCTGCAGAGACTGTTACGGGCCTTTCCCTTTGAACTCATTTCTCTCTGATAGAATCACACATCACCACCCTTTTTTAATCTCATGGGAAATTTTTCTGTATTTTATGGATTAACCGTAATTATTGTGATATAACAAAAATCATTTTGTAACTTTGGATCTGTTTTTTACCATTATAAAATGGTAACTGCTATGAAAGAGCGGGCATCCTTAAGCAAACATGGAATACTAACAAAAGGTGATCACAAACTGACCACAGAATAAAGTATCGTAAGTTCCCCAAAGAAGAAACTTATGGATTACCTTTCTTTATGCAATCAAACAAAACTGGCAATGAATGACGATAACAAAATCCCATCTACAAAATCCCAAAATCCCAATTGAAACCATTGTTCTAAATAATTAATCTGCATTCATTTGTGTGTTGTTTATGGTACCTGTTTTTACATTTGATTCTTAAAATCATTTGAGTTTTTAAATGGTGTAAATTTATATAGTTGTATGCTAACAAATTTGAAAGTTTCCATGAAATAAGTGTCTTTATTGAAAAGGCAGAAATTAATAACATCGACTCAAAGAAAATAAAAATAGATTTTTCAGAAAGTAAATAAAAGATATTCAAAGCATTTTTTCCCCAAAAGACTCCAGGGTGAGATGGTTTTACTAGTGAGGTCTTTTAATACTTTGATTATCAACTAATGAAATGTGAGAAATTACATTTCTGTCTCTGCTGTGGTTATTTGTTACAGCATCAACAGGAAACCAATATACCTATAAGAAATTCTCATCCATTATTTTTGCCTATCAAATACCAAAGACCCATTTAAAGGCTTGTAGATGACAGGGGCAGAGTGAGACCAATGCCCTTCTGCACTGCCAGCGGGAATGGAAATTGAAGCAGACTATCTGAAAAAAAATTGCTCATATGTACAAAAGCCTTAAATAAATTTACACTCTTTTACCTGTTATTTCTATTTCTTGAAACACTAAACTACATGAATAATTACAGATTTGGATAATGATTAATGTAGAAGATTATTCATCTCAAGTTACAAATCACACTTTTTCAGTAATAAACACACTGGAGGCTGGGTGCAGTGGCTCACACCTGTAATCCCAGCACTTTGGGAGGCTGAGGGAGGTGGATCACCTGAGGTCAGGAGTTCGAGACCAGCCTGGCCAACATGGTGAAACTCTGTCTCTACTAAAAATACAAAAATTAGCCAGGTGTGGTGGTGCACGCCTATAGTCCCAGCTACTCAAGTGGCTGAGGCAGGAGAATTGCTAGAACCTGAGAGGCGGAGGTAGTAGTGAGGCAAGGTTGCGCCTTGGCGATGGAATGTGAGACTGTGTCACTAAACAAACAAACAAACACTGGAAACAATCCAAATGTCCAGCAAATAAAAGAAAAATGAAACAAATTATAACTCATAAATAGAAACTAGTACAATTATTAAACTATGGTGTAATGTAAGCATTGCTTTGGTCTTTTTTCCTACCCTTTTCCCATTTTTTCCTAAGCTATTCATTAAACCAAACAACCTTTCTCCTCTGTTGATTTTTGAGGTTTCCTTTTGCACATATTAAAATCATACAGAGAAATGAATTTCTGCTTCTGGCCATCCCTTAGGGCCTTTGATCTTTCCATTCTTGTGCCCATGCTGCATTGTTTTAATTGTTGCCACTTTATTACATGTTTAATGTACTCACCCGGTCCATTTTCAAAACTATGTCAGAAACATTCACTCATTTATTCTCTTGTGGAACTTTAGAACTCTTTCCTCATTTTCCATCACAAACAAAAATGTCATTGAACTTTTGATTGAAATTGTATTAAATGAATACATTAGTTTGAATACAATTGATATTTTTTTTAAACTTCATTATTATCATTATAAATTAGTAAAGTTATCACAGCAAATAATTTTAATGACTTGTTCACAATATCAGGTTGCAAAATAATCAGAATACAAAAAGTTATAAACGAATGATCCAAATTATGTGCTTCTTAAATTTTATAAAAGACTAAATATCATTGGGCCTATTAATATACATTAAAATTATGTTATGATAAAATATGTTTATAAAACTAAAAAATGGTTTCATCTATAAAATATTTGTATGTGATAGTTTAAAATTTATTTCTATATTTTCACTAAAAATTAATATTAATAAGAGTTAAACATCCTGATATCTACATATAATTCTGTATGTAAAATGTACCAAAAAAGAACTCTTTTTAATTAAAAAATTATAAGACAAAATATTTACTTCATTTAAAAATAATTTTGTTTAAATTAAAAGGTTATTAAAAGTTGTGTCAAAATACGGATTTAGAAAGAAAATATAAACAAAAAGAATCCAGTAAATAGGAGAAAGAGATATAAAGAAAGTTATGAGTATAAAGATATATTTTTGGTAAGAAAGATTTAAGAAAAGAAAATAACTTTATATTTAAAAACCTTGCCTGATAAATGTTTTTTCGTAAAATAAAGTGACTGGTTATTGAAAAATAAGAAAGTATAGAACAAAACAAAAGTTGTAAGCATGTCATGAAAGTCATGAAAGTCTCTGTGTAAGTTGTAAAAGGTTTGAAAAGAATAAATTTACAAAAGATATTTTGTATGTGATCAAGTTGACTATAATTTAAAGGGAATTATTCATAAGCCTTTCTAAGGTTTGAGTTTTGATATTAAAAATACACCAATACAAAACTAAAAATTTGGTCCCTTATGTTAAAGCAACAAAGTTTTCTTGAAGTAATGATCTGCTTTTAATAAAATTTACAAGAAGTTTTGATTTTTAATTCTAAAAATTTCCAGCCACTTTCTAAACTGTAACTTTTTTGTTTGTTTTATAGTCTCCATTTAATTTAATTAGTTTTTAGTTTAAAATGCTATCTTCTTCTTAAAAATGGTATCTTCATCTCTCAAGATAGAGTTTTCCTCTAGAAGCTTCTCAGAGTCCTATCTCAGAAGTTCAACTTGTAACAAGTCTCACAGCATAGGATGTGCAGTTCATACTACATTGCCTTCTGCTCTTTCACTTTCTTCCCTTGAGAAGGTACATCTTTTTGCTTGGCTGGAATGTTAAGTTTCTCCTTCAACTTCTTCGTTAGCTCCTATAACTTTTTCCTCTGGTTCTAACAGCTATTGAGGCCTGACACTAAAAATGTTTGTCTCAAAGACCTAGAAAAGCAATGTTTTTTTTCCAGTATAACCTGATTCTGTACTTAGCTTTTCTTAATGTGTCTAAACTGTTCCATGTAACCAGGGAATTTCCCATGCTTTTATTAAGAACCATATATCCCCCTGCGCAAGATAATACTTTTCTTGTTTATGTTCCACAGTGTAGAGTCACAGCCTTTGATACACATTCTGAATTAATACAAGTACTTTTTCATCAGGTTATCTGAACAGGCTTCCCCTGAGGCGAACCAATCACACAGAAGGAGGTTTTGCTTTGCCTTTTTAGTAGCTGGCCTAAGAAACAAATGTTTTCTATTTTATCAAGATAATTTCCTGTGTTGCCTTTACTAAATTTTTTTATTACTTTAAAAAATGGAGACTTTAAGAGTTGAAGTTTTTTTAATATCTATATAACTTTCTGTATTGCTTTTACGATCTATATTTATCACTCTAATTAAATAAATGACTATCACATAGTGCCCTGTGATCCCGTTTTGATCAGGTATTTTAAACCTTTTGGCATATTTAATGGACTTCCCCAGCATCAAAATGCTAAATTAAATCTTTTTGATGTAAAGTTAACATTGAGATTTTCCTGTCAGGCCCCTAGAAAGACTCAAAGGACTTCTCTCTCATCTTGTAGAGATATTAAATAATTAGGCTTATTTGGTAAATTATATGGGAAATAGCAAATGCTAAGTGATACTAGATCTTCTTTCAGTTACATTTTTGGATATGTTATTGGTATAAATATTCCAAAATGGTAATAAAACTCTTAAAATCTTCTATGTTATCAGTCATAATTTTGGTTATTACATTGTATGCCACAAAATAACTAAATTTCCTTATAAATTTCTGGTTATGGGGAACTTCCATCCTATTTTCAACTATGGTTGTTTTAAATTTTTGTCATTTACAGTTATTTTAAATTTTTCTCTAAAAGTATCTGCAATTAGATTCATTACAAAGACTGTGACAAGTACTCTTAAATACAAGTTTCAAATAACTTTAAGATCAATGCGGTTTTTTTTATCCCCCAAGATGGCAGATTAGAGGCATTGTTAGCATGCCTCTTGTATTAGTCCATTTTCATGCTGCTGATAAAGACATATCTGAGACTGGGTAATTTACAAAGAAAAAGAGGTTTAATAGACTCACAGTTCCCCATGGCTGGGGAGGCTTCATAATCATGGCAAAAGATGAAGCCATGTCTTACATGGCGGCAGGCAAGAGAGAGCATGTGCAGGGGAACTCTCCTTTGTAAAACCATCAGATCTCATGAGACTTATTCACTATCATGAGAACAGTATGGGAAAAACCTGCCCCCATGATTCAATTATTTGCCACTGGGTCCCTCCCACAACACATGGGAATTATGGGAGCTACAATTCAAGATGAGATCTGGGCAGAGATGAAGCCAAACCATATCACCTCTCATACTTAGAAAGACAAAATAGTGTGTAAAGACTCATGTTATAATTTTTTCCCCAAGAAACACCACAGGCATTTAACTAGAAAACTGAAAGAAACCACAGACTCTTTGAAAGAAGTGGGGGCAGCAGCCTACACCACAAGACAGGTGGAAAACTGTGAGTCCCCAGAGTGTGACAGCCGGAGAGACTGCCTCTGTGACACACACTCCCACTAGGGAACCTGATAATATAGGCCAGGGGGCAAGGCCTTGGCACCACCCAGCACGGGAGCTGAGTGGTGGGGAGTATTGAGAAGGAGCAGCATTGAACATGCTTTGTGTGCACTCCTAGACTTCAGTGGGGATGGTGGGAAGCCATTCCTAATTCTACTTCACAGGGAGCCTGGCAGAAGTCAGCCAGCTAACTCAGACCATAGTCACAGGTTGAGAGAAGGTCTCAACTGTGATTCACAACATAATCTTAAGTGGGGATGAACTCACTTGGCCAGAACTAGGGGGCAAGTGGGGGTACTGTAGTCACAGGTGCAGAAGCTGGACACCGCTGCTTTGGGGTGGGCCAGGAGGGGCATGGCCTGAAAGCCACAGTTTCTGTCTGGATGGGGAAAGTTTATAGCCTGCAGCAGTCTTGAGTTCTCAGTGCAGGGTTCCTGGAATGCAGCTAGCTGTGTTAAACAAACAAAAAGGGTCTATGTTGCTGCTAATACTGCATGCTATACTTGGATAAATTCCCCTAGAAGAGTTAAGACTCAAATACACAAAATTAAAAACAAAAAAAAGCAAAACAAAAAAACTGCAGGTTACAAGTTTCACCTAATTCCTCATGGTCATTTAATTAATTAAATTAATTAAATTTATTTAACTGGTTGCCTTTAAACCTAAGTTCATGGATCACAACTACTATATAAGCTGAGATTATCATGTTACTATTAATTTTACTTTGTATTTTTCTTTTAAACTCTGTACCTGTTGTTAAATTTCTACAGAACAACTCTTCACAGAATAATGCTGGCCTAACACTTTGAGATAATAGTAAATGCCTACAGAATAGACAAAAACTTAAACTTAACATTTGATTTTAGGTAGACGTAGCCTGAGAACCACTCCCTCCAAACGCTGTTGTTACTCAAATGTAGCTAAAACAGTTTAGGCACTAACTCCAATTACGCCCTCCAACGTGAGACCAACCAACAACGTGAGACAGGTCTATCCCAGCTGTCTCGCCTAGGGATAATCAAAACCTCACTACAGCCAGGCGCAGTGGCTCACGCCTGTAATCCCAGCACTTTGGGAGGCCGAGGCGGGCGGATCACCTGAGGTTGGGAGTTCGAGACCACCCTGACCAACATGGAGAAACCCTGTCTCTACTAAAACTACAAAATTAGCCAGGTGTGGTGGCACATGCCTGTAATCCCAGCTGCTCAAGAGGCTGAGGCAGAAGAATTGCTTGGACCCAGGAGGCGGAGTTTGTGGTGAGTCGGAGATCGCGCCATTGCACTCCAGCCTGGGCAACAAGAGCGAAACTCTGTCTCAGAAAAAAACAAAAACAAAAACAAAAACAAAAAATCTAACTACAAAATGGTTAACCGGTGATATTTTTTAAAATCTCGATCAAAAAAAGGAAATGTGAAAGTTGTCAGAATAAAAATAAAGTCACCTGTGTTAAAAAGCAAAACTAAAAGCAAACCCCTGAAAAATGAAACTAGGGAAGGTCATGAAAGGAAGATTCTCATATACAAATGCCTGCTGACAAAAACTATCACAAAAGACTGCAAAAACCTTGCACAAAGGCCACTACAACCTTACATAAGAAAATACTGCTGCGAGAACACCTGCCTAGCAACTGACTGTCCAACCTTGGACTGATGCCACCCTTGTTATTGATACATCTATTCAAAGATAACTATCTCAAAAACAATTACGTAATTCTTCTCATTTTTTCTTTAAAAACCTTTGTCTTCTTTTACCTCCCTAAATATGCACATGGTTTACTATGGCACACCTATGCCAATTGCAATGCCTATTCATGCCTATTCCTGAATAAACATCGTTTTCTTTCAGAAAGTCTCCCTCTTTGCTTGTTATTTAGATTGAAAAAATTTGCAACCATTAGAACATTTCTTTCCTTGAGGGGAAAGAAAAGTGGGAGCTCAAAGTTAATCATTTTATCTGAAATAAATGTTCTTCTGAGCATATAAAATCATTCTTTTATGGCCTCACATCATTCCTAATCTCTCTTCTCATACTTTTGCCTATGGTTTTCATCTAAGTCTATTTCTTCTTTACCTTTGCAAGAGAAATAGCTAATTGATTTGTTTTTAAAAAATATATCATTCGGAGTCACATAAATGTTCAATCACGACAGTTGTTTTATGATGTATCTTTGATTAAATTCATGGAACCAGCATTAATTCCTACATTTATTTCCCTTTCTTGCCTTCTGGCAGCCTATTCGAAAAGCCACCTTCATCTACCACAGGCTCAGCCATAAAGCAAGTCTCAATAGATTCAAAAGAATTAAACTCACACCAACCATACTCTCAGACCACAGTGGACTAAAATTAGAAATCAATGCCAAGAAGATCTCTCAAAACCACACAATTACATCGAAATTAAATGACCTGCCCCTGAATGACTTTTGGGTAAACAATGAAATTAAGGCAGAGATCAAAAAATTATTTGAAGTAAGTGAAAGCAGAGATATAACATACCAAAATCTCTGAGATGCAGCAAAAGCAATGGTAAGGAGAATGTTTAAAGTGTTAAATGCCTACCTCAAAAAGTTAGAAAGATCTTACATTAATAACCTAACACCACTCCTAGAGGTAGTAGAAAAACCAACTCCAAAGTTAGCAAAAGAAAAGAAACAGCTATAAAATCAGAGCAGAAATGAACAAAATTGAGACCCAAAATCCATACAAAGAATCAACGAAACCAAAAGTTGGCTATTTGAAAGGATAAACAAGATTAATAGACCAGTAGCTAGATTAAAAAAGAAAAAAAGAGAGAAGATGCAAATAGGCACAATCAGAAATGACAAAGGTGACATTACAACTGATTCCACAGAAATAGAAAAGATCTTCAGGGACTATTACGAACACTTCTAGACACACAAACTAGAAAATCTGGAGGAAATGAATAAGTTCCTGGAAACACACAATTTCCCAAGATTCAATTAGGAAGAAATTGAAACCCTGAACAGACCAGTATCAAGATCTGAAATTGAAAGAGTAATAAAAAACCTACCAGCCAATAAAAGCCCTGACAAGATGGATTCACAGCCAAGTTCTATTAGATGTATGAGGAAGAGCTGGTACCAATCCTGCTGAAACTATTCCAAAAAACTGAGGAGGGACTCCTCTCCAATTTGTTCTATGAAATCAGCATAACACACATACCAAAACCTGGCAAAGATACAATAAAAACAGAAAACCACAGACCAATATCCCTGATGAACATATATGAAAAAATCCTTAACAAATTACCGGCGAACTGAATCCAGTAGTACATCAAAAACTTAATTCACCATGATCAAGTAGCCTTCCTTCCTGGGATGCAAGGTCAGTTCAACATATGCAAATCAATACAGGTGATTCACCACAATAGATGCAGAAAAAGGTTTTGATAACAACAAGCCTTAATGATAAAACCTCTCAAGAAACTAAGCATTAAACAAACATACCTCAAAATAATGAGAGCCAACTACGACAAACTGGCAGCCAACATCACACTGAACAGGCAAAAGCTGGAAGCATTCCTCTTGAGAACTGAAACAAGACAAGGTGCCCACTCTCACCGCTCCTATTCAGCATAGCAATAAAGTTCTAGCCAGAGCAATCAGGCAAGACAAAGAAATAAAAGGCATTCAAATAGGAAAAGACGTCAAACTATCTCTCTTCGCTGATGATCTAGAAAATGCTCCACCAAAAGTCTCCTGGAACTGACAGAGAATTTCAGGAAAGTTTCAGGATACAAAATCAATGTATAAAAATCAGTAGTATTTCTATACAAATAATGTTCAAGCTGAGAGCCAAATCAAGCATGCAATCCCATTTATAATAGCTGCAAAAAAAAAAAAAAAAAAAAAAAAAAAAAGGAAATAACCTAACCAAGGAGGTGAAAGATTTGTATAAAGAGAACTACAAAACATTGCTGAAAGAAGTCACAGATGACACAAATGGAAAAACATTCCATGTTCATGGATTAGAAGAATCAATATTATTAAAATAGCGATACTGCCCAAAGCAATCTGCAGATTCAACACTATTTCTATCAAGCTACCAATGTCGTTTTCCACCAAACTAGAAAAAAAATTCTAAAATTCATATAAAACCAAAAAGAGCCCAAATCGCCAAATCCATCCTAAGCAAAAAGAAAAAATCCAGAGGCATCATATTATCTGACCTCAAACCATACTATGAATCTATAGTAACCAAAACAGCATGGTACTGGTACAAAAACAGACACATAGACAAATGAAACAGAATGGAGAAGACAGAAGTAAAGTCGTACACCTACAGCCATCTGATCTTTGACAAAGTTGACAGAAATAAGCAATGGGGAAAGAAATTCCTATTCAATAAATGGTGCTGGGATAGTTGGTTCGCCGTGTACAGAAGAATGTAACTGGACCCCTACCTTTTACCATATACAAAAATAAACTCAAGATGGATTAAAGATTTAAATGAAAGACCTCAAACTTAAAGAATCCTATGAGAAAACCTAGGAAATATCATTCTGGACATTGACCTTGGGAAAGAAAATTGCAGAAGAAATTGCAACAAAAACAAAAATTGACAAGTGGAATCTAATTAAACTGAAGAGCTTCTGTAGAGCTCTTCAATTCAAGAAACTATCAACGGAGTAAACAGACAACCTATGGAATGGGACAAAATAATTGTAAACTATCATCTGACTCAGAGCTAAAATCCATAATCTATAAGGAATTTAAACAATTGAAGAAGCAAAAAACGAATAACCCCATTAAAAAATGGGTAAAGGACATGAACAGACACTTCTCAAAAGAAGGCATAAAAGTGGCCCACAAACATATTAAAAAATGCTCAACATCACTGATCATCAGAGAGATGCCAATCCAAACCACAATGAGATACCATCTCATACCAGTCAGAAGGGCTATGATTAAAAAGTCAGAAAACAACAGATGCTAATGAGGCTGCAAAGAAAAGGAAACACTTATGCACTGTTGGTGGGGATGTAAATTAGTTCAGTCACTATGGAAAACAATATGGAAATTTCTCAAAGAACTTACAACAGAACTACCATTTGACCCAGCAATCCCATTATTGGGTATATATCCAAAAGAAAATAAATTATTCTACTAAAAAGAGTGATGCACTCGTATGTTCGTGGCACCACTGTTCACAATAGCAAAGACGTGAAATCAACTTAAGTGCCCATCGATGGTGGACTTGATAAAGAAAATGTGATACACATACATCATAGAATACTATGCAGCTATGAGAAGAAGCAAAATCATGTTGTTTGCAGCAACATGGATGGAGCTGGAGGCCATTATCCTAAGTGAAATAACACAGGAACAGAAAACCAAACACTGCATGTTCTCACTTATAAGTGGGAATTAAACAATGGGTACTCATGGACATAAAGACGGCAACACCAGACACTGGAGACAGTGGGATAGATGGAGGGGAGGAATAGAGGGGACAAAAGTTGGAAAACTATTGGGTAGTATGTTCAGTACTTGTGTGATGGGATAAATTATACCCCAAACTTGAGTATCTCTCAATATACCCAGGAAACAAGTGTGCACATGTACTCTCTTAATTTAAAATAAAACTTGAAGTCATAAAATAAATAAAATAGCTACCTTCTTGCTAACCTCCTTCACCCTCTGTGTTTTAAAGTAATTGCCTGCATTGAAGCCCAGTTTTTCTCTCTCTTTTTTCAAAGCTTGGTTGTCTCAGTCTTTGAAGGTAAATGAGAAATATGATTAAAATAGTGAAAATGAAATTCTGACGCTTAGTGAAGTAACTGTGAATTTCACTTGGATGGAACATTGCAAATTCCCAGAGACACGAATAAAAAATTCCCATTTGATGTTCTTTCCTAGACCAGAAGCCCTAGATCCACATTCCCAGAACATAAATTTGAAAACAAAAGGATATTTACAGGGTTCCTCACCCATCTTCCTGGCCAGGGCCAAGACTGTCTGGAAACGCCCATCTGATAGGAAGAGACAGCCTATAGGGACCAATGGTACAACTTTTGGCTGGCTCAAGGCCAGAAGGTGGGCGTGGGCAGCTGTGCCCCTTGGCTGGCATCATGTTCATGAGCCCTGTTGTCCCTAGGAGAGTGTCCTAGCCTCAGAATCTAGGTACCCAGGTCCTCGAATCAGCTCTTCCTTCCACTTGCTATGTGACATGCACAGTTCACGTCAGTGAACTTGTCACCCTGTCCCCTGTAGAGCTGCTCCTCCTCCTTCACAGCTCCCTGTCTTAGCATCTGGTACCACCATTCTGTCTGGCTGATGTGTCAGACGCCTGGGAGTTATTCTTGACTCTTCTCTGGGACACCACATCCCATCACCACTAGCCTCACTCAACCTCATCCGCTTCTCTCCATCCACACTGCCATTACTCTGACCCAACTCATAACTGGACCAGTCAACCCCTTCAGTCCTGGCTGGGATCCAATTCTTTCTCCATGCTGCAGCCCAAAAGCCTTCTTGAAGCACTCGTCATGTCCTCAATGATGTCCCATTGCTTTGGGGTACAAATAAGCCTTCACATGTACACACTCCCCATCAAGATGTGTGAAAGGTGACCCTAAGGCTGGACCCAGGCCACAGGAGGGAGGTTTTTTGTTTTTTAAAGGTCAGTTTCCAATATTTACAAATTATGAAATATGACAAATCCGGATTTGTAATATCTCTTGAAAATCAGAAAATCTGTCATCTCTAGGTCAGTGTCTGTGATGGAAACAGTAGGGGCTGCCCTTGTCCCCCAAGCAGCCACAGGTCCAGGGAACCCCTCACCTTGCCCATCCTTCCCTGTGCTCATTTACAGCATAGATGTGACCCTCCTGCCTACAGATCTGCCTCGCCAGTGGCCTCTCCCTCTCCCTCTCCCCCTCCCCCTCCCTCTCCCCCTCCCCCTCCCTCTCCCCCTCCCCTTCCCTCTCCACCTCCCCCTCCTTCTCTCTCTTCCTCTCCCTCTCCCTGCTCCTGTCATCTGAGTTTTTCTGCCTCTGAACAAATGCCAGGGCCTTCCCCCATACTCTTACCTCTGCTGGAACGCCCCACCCCCATTTCCTCTCTCTTCCCACAGTCCCGCCCAGATAAATCCTACTCGTCCTCAAGCCATGAGTTTAGATGTGACTGCTGCAGGGAAACCACCCCCGATGCCCTACCAGAGGGCAGTGCCTATTTTCCTATCACCTGTGGCCACTGGTCAATCACCCTCCTGTGAGCTCCCAAGGGCAGGGCTAGCCTGATGACCTCACCACTCTACCACCAGCAGCCAACCCAATACCTGGCACACAATAGGAGCCTTCTAAACATTTGTTGAATGACTGGATAAACTTGACGCCTCTGGATTATTGTGCATACAAGTAAGATGCCATCAACTGGCAGGACAAGATGCGGAAGCGAACGGAAATCAGTGTGGGAGAGGCACAGGTGCACGGTGTCCTGGGATATGCTGAACAGTCACAATTTGCCAGCGATGTTTTCCCAGAGGAAGTCAAGCTTGAGTGGGGCTTGGGAATTTGGAACTTCCAACCATGCCTCCTACTGAAGACGACACTGGTTAGAGAGATGAGTTGACCTGGCCAAGGTCACACAGTCCTCGCAGTCTGAGCAACATTAAGATGTGGGCTGTGCCTGACGTGCTCAAAGCTGTAGCTCCAGCATCAACTCAATGTTTAACAAATGTGGTGAATGAATAAATAAAAGATGAAGACAGAGGTTGAAGAAAGTCCTTAAGGACTCAAGCAGCGGAAAGAACTTGATATTGATTTATAAACAAAGAGGAATTTGGAAATGATCCCCAAAGAGAAAAAGCTTACCTCTACTGAGGCAAGTATTTATTTGCTTTTTACTCCTAAAGGACAACAGCACTCTTCATTAACTTTTAAATGTATTTTTGTTTAGGGAGCTGAGGCTCTTATCTTATTTTTATTGTCAACACGTGGTGGTTATTTTGAGAATTTTAAAATATCTTTAAAAACAAAAGCAAAAGAGTCTCTTTAGTGTGGAACCTCACTTAGGTAGACAGACTGTTTCTAACACATGCAATTAATTATAGAAATCGTCACGCATACGACAACCACAGATGTAAAATGTGAGTTGTTTCTGTTTTTGCAAAAGAAGAAACTAAAGTTATAGCCATAATAACCCAGAATGGTCATAATAAAAGATCAGAAGCAGATGCCTCTGAGGTGACCTCGACTGGCTGAAATATAAAAAGTCACTTTTAATACCACAGAAAAGTAGACTTAAGAATGGTCAAAATGGTAAATTTTATGTGGATTTTACTACAATAAAAAATGTTCAAAACGTTGAAAATTTGTTTGAAAAATGTAATGCAATGATTCCTCCACTTATAAAACCTTCCACTGAATGCGAAAGGAGCTGGCCCTAGAGTCAGTGAGGCTCAGCAGCTGGGACAGAAAGGACCCCGTGGGCAGAACTAGCCCCTTCTCTCCAGAGCTCCCACATTCCAGAAACACCAGTGTGATCCGTCCTTGGCTGTATAAGACACAACCCTAGGCCGGGCGTGGTGGCTCAAGCCTGTAATCCCAGCACTTTGGGAGGCCGAGACGGGCGGATCACGAGGTCAGGAGATCGAGACCATCCTGGCTAACACGGTGAAACCCCGTCTCTACTAAAAAATACAAAAAACTAGCCGGGCGAGGTGGCAGGCGCCTGTAGTCCCAGCTACTGGGGAGGCTGAGGCAGGAGAATGGCGTAAACCCGGGAGGCGGAGCTTGCAGTGAGCTGAGATCCGGCCACTGCACTCCAGCCCGGGCGACAGAGCGAGACTCCGTCTCAAAAAAAAAAAAGACACACCCCATACGTGACTTTGAAAGTACACAGACCCAGGTTCTGGTTTCAGCACCAATATGTCCTTGTTCATGAGAGCTCTGTCCCTTACCTCTCTCTGCTTGCATCCAAGGCTGCATATCTGAGCTACTCACAAAGTAGTTGTTAGGATTTGAGCAGCATAACAAACGAGTCTTTTACATAACTGCTCTAGGACTTGCGAATTCATTATGTTTTCCCCCTGCTGCTAGAATTCAGCTCCACAGGGAGCTGTTTGTCTGTTGTGCACTGTTCATACCTAGAACAGTCTGGCATGCAGTGGGCATTCGACCATCATTAGGGGTTTAATCTCTGCCAGCCCTCCTGCCCCGCCTGTGTGAGTGGGAAGGGAGCGCCCCTGCATCCCTGGGAGGCTTCCCTTGGGAGGAATCCTAGCAAGTCCAGTGGTCTCTGCTTCCACCATGGTCTTGAACACACCCATTCCTCTTTATCCCCATGCCCACCACCTCAGTCGCAGCTGCATCCTTCCCTTACCACGTGTACCAATAGCAGCAGCCCTCTGCCTCTCTCCTCCCCACCCTTCCCACTCTAGTCTACACCCACCGCCTCCACCTCAGAGCCACCTTCTAACACTGATCTGGCCATGTCACCCTCCAGCTCCAGTGCTGCCCAGGGCTTCCTATCCCCCCAGGGTGAAGTCTGTGGTTGGCTCACCCTCCCCATGCTTGTTCTCTCCTCAGCCCCAAAGCTGTCTGAGTTCTTTCTCAGGGCTGCGTCCCATCTTGAGCCTTTTCTTTACTGATTTCCTTTCTCTGGTATATCCTCTCTCCCAATCCCCATCATCACCTGCCTAACTCCTGCTTACCCTTCAGGAGTCCATTTAGAGGCCACCTCTTCTGAAAAGCCTTCCTTGATTTCACCCCACCCCATTCAACCTGAGTGAAGTGTTTCTTTTCTCCCTGCCAAGGCCACACAGCAAGTAAATCATTGAACTGGGATTCAAATTCAGGCCCACCTTCTCCCAAAACAGCAAGCCAAAACCAGAAGACTCTAATTACTTATTTATTCAGGAAAAAAGAGACTCAAGAATGAGGTAGAGCTAAGTTAACATCTTGAAAACATGCCCAAAATATATTAAATGAAAACACGAGGTTGTAGATCAATGCATATGGCATAATTCCATCAAAAACACAATAAACTATAGATGTTTATATAGGTTTTTAAAGCACAGAAAATGCCCAAACAAACACAAATTGAGCTATTAACGATAATTATTGGGTGGGTAAACTTAAACATTCTATAAGGTTTCAATTTGTTATGTATTCTTTATGTCCTTAAAAAAATTAAACTCAAAGGAACTCCACAACTTTTCTCCAATAATAAGTAAGAGGCTTGAACACCAGAAATTGCAATATACAGGGACCAGCTTTTGGAGAAAAGGCTCCTTCCTGCAGTGGTAACATGAGATGAGGGCAGATGTGGTTGACCAGGGAGCCACACTCACCTTTCCCAGCAGCTCGGGCAGGCCCAGCAGCTGCCCAGTGAACATGCCAATGCAGATAAAGATGGTGGTTACCTGCCCCAGAGAGCCACGGATCTCCTTGGGTGAGATCTCACTGAGGTACATGGGGAGCACACTGAGGGCGATTGCCTGTAGAAGCAGCATAGCAGCAGTTAGAGAGGTGTCTTCCTGAGGGAGCCGCACTCTGGTTACAGTGCCTCTCTTGGCTCTGCTTTGCCCTGGACGTTAAATAGCACTGTAGCCACAGCATCTTTCCCAGCACTTTGCACAAATTGCCAAAGCTTTCTCATGCACTTTATAATTTAATCCCTAAAGTATGACTGGAGGTGCATTTCAGAGGACAGGACACAGCTGATGGTGTTGGTGGAGGTGATGGTATTGACAGTGATAATGATGGTGATGGTGATAACGGTGGTGGTGGTGGTAGCGATGGTCATGATAGTGATGATAATGATGGTAGTGGTGATGGTAGTAATGGTGATGGTGGT
>NC_045436.1:175829230-175860351 GCF_002776525.5 Piliocolobus tephrosceles | reverse complement strand
TAGTGGTGATGGTAGTAATGGTGATGGTGGTGGTGGTAGTGATGGTCCTGATGGTGATGATAATGATGGTAGTGGTGATGGTAGTAATGCTGATGGTGGTGGTGGTAGTGATGGTGATGATGGTGATGGTGGTGGTGATGATTGTGATGATGGCTGTGGCAATGATGATGATGGTGATAATGGTGGTAGTAATGATTGTCATGATGGTGACGATGGTGATGGTGGTGATGACAATGATGGTAATGTTGATGGTGGTAGCAATAGTGATGATGATGGTGATGGTGATGATGATGGTAGTGATGGTAGTGGTGGTGGTGATGGTGATGGTAATGATGGTGATGGTGGTGGTGCTGATGGTGACGATGGTTGTAGCAATGATGATGGTGATTGTGGTGGCAGTAGTAATGGTGATGATAGTGATGGTGGTGATGGTGGTGATATTGATGGCGTGGTGGTGGTGGTGATGGTGATGGCAATGATGGTGATGGTGGTGATGGTGGTCACAATGATAATAGCCAATACACATGGTGGCTACCAAGTAACAGGAATCCTTCTCATCTATTCATATGTATTAACATATTTACTTTTAACAATAGTCTTCTGAATTAAATATACTGTTACTATTTCTCTTCTAAAGATGAGTAAACTGAGGCACAGAGAAGTTGAGTAACTTGCCTAAATCACCAAGTCATGTCCAGAGATGCTTAAAAAAATTATTTTACCCAATAGAGCTCCAGTGGACCTCTGCTCTTAGAACTTGAGCTTTTCCTACCAGCTAACATTGCCTCTTGTCACAAATTAAGTGACTCAGTTATGGCAGATGCTATTACACTCATTTTATAAAAATAGGTCACCCACATATAATCTAATGATGTTTGAGATAAATTTACATGTTCAGAGGCTTATGATAGGTATTTTGAATAAAAATTAGCAGTTATAAAGATGTTTTACAAAGTGCTTACTGCACACACAGTGGGCCTGTTAGTAAAAATTATATAAGGACTTGTCAACTTAAAAAAAACAAACCTTGCTTTCCCCCATACCTGAGCAGGGCTATTCTTAAGTCACTTTATAGGCCTGTAAATGACTACATTGCACTTATCCCAGGCGGATTCATTGCTTGTTTAGAGCACAGACTGCATGATCTGGAGTCACAAGGCCTCTTGGGCCAAATCCCTGCAACTTACAAGCTGTGGGAACTTGGGTGGGGTTGTGAGCGTCTCTCAGCTTCCACAAGATGGGGATAAGTATTGAGCCTAGCTTCAGAGGATCTCTGTGAGAGTTGAGATATGCTGTTACCTATTCATTGCAAAATACTGTACAAATTAGCATCATTAGCACCTATTACTACCATCTAATTTTTCACCAGGTTGTGAGGGCATCAAAAATGTCTTTCTTGCCTCGGTTTTCCAATGTCTCTAGTATAGTTCCCAACACACTTTAGGCAACAATCAATGTGCTTCAAGTTGAGCTGAGTTCACTCCAGCTGCTAGCATTCAGGAAGGACTTTCCCGAAAATCAGTGAAGGGAACGCACACCCCAATTTACAAACTGGGAATCTCATTCATTGCCTCTTAGCCCAGGATACTGTTTCTGGTTTACCACTCAAAACAAACATGCTTAAGAAGCAAAGAGATGGAAATTATTTGTCACAACATAGACCAGATGATGCTTGAACTTTTATCCAAAACACATATATTGGGAGCATATGGCCTCATGGAGTAATTGGCTGGCCACCAAACAATTTAGTCTATTATTCTTCCCAAGCAGGGCAATAGAGGGAAAACTGTGCTACACTGGACTCAAGTCCCACAGCCCTGGTTTTCTCACAGGGGGATCTCGATCAAGTCACTTCATCTCTTTTACTCTCAGCTCACTTATTTGCAAAATACAGTGATGACTATTTCTGCTGTAATGAGAATAAAATGACTGCATGTAAGGCACCGGGCTCATGTGTGGTCACTTGATAACACTTCAAAAACTGTTCTTTATCCTGATGCTCCTTCTGCCCACAAGGGGATAATAATCATTATCTCACAAACCGTAGTAAGGAAATGAGGGGGCTGTAGCACAGAGGCAGTGTCATCAGTGGCAGAGGCGTGGAGCTAACTTCTCTGCCTCTTCTGTAAAGCTAGGGTGGCAGTAGCATCTCCTTCACCTGGTGCTACGCACCTACCGAACACGTCAAATGCTTTGCAGAGTGCGCAGCTTAGATTCAGCTGTCAATAAATGGTGACGAATTGTTCTTATTTGTTCATTGTGAGATGACATGGAAGGGGAGATACTAGTGGCTAAAGCAGCAGTGAATGAGGAGGTGGGCTGCGTGAAAAGTCCGCCATTGGGTGACCAGCTCACCCCGGTTTGCCTAGTACCACCCAGAAACCCCCTCAGTCCTGGACAAACCAGGATGGTTGATCATCCTGGGCCCATGATGCTGTCCCAAGCATCCCTACCCGTGAGCAGCCTCTTCTGACCTCTGAGCCCATCTTCTGTCACTCTCCTCCCCAGGAGTCCTGGATGTGGAGTTCACTGAACACTCCAGGCTCATTCTGATCATAGGATGTTGGCTTCTGCTCTTCTGTTTGTCTGGAACTCTCTGTTTTCAGAGCTCCACAGCTTCTTAACCTTCCAGTCTCCATCCAGTGCCACCTCTTATAGTGAGTTGCATGGTGTCCTTCCAAAAGATACGCTGAGGCTCTAAATCCTGTTACTTGTGAATGTAGCCTTATTTGGAAATAGGGTTTTTGCAGATGTAATCAAGTTAAGATGAGGTCATACTGGACTAGGATGGCCCCTAAATTCAATACTTTTCATTCTTATAAGAAGGCCATGTGAAGACACAGACACAGACATGGGAGAAGGCCATGTGATGAGGAGACAGAGACTGGACTGATGCAACAACTAGCCAGGGAATGCCAGGATTTCTGGCCACCACCTGAAGGTAGAAAAGAGGCCTGGAACAGAATGTCTACAGAAGCCCTCAAAAGCAATTGATCCTGCTGATCTTAGACTTCTCCTAAAGTAGCAGACGTGGGCTTGTCCACTAGCGAGCTCCTAATTCAGAAGACGTGACCTTGTGCCCCTGGACGTGTAGACAGCACTGGGAAGGCCATGGCAGGGACATGTCCAGTGCAATCTTCCACAAACACAAAGTAGCAGTACAGTCTCCTATTTTAACTTTATCATGTACATGAACTTTGCTTCCAACACCATTTGGTATCATGTTTGTATTGATGTAAAAAATAGTATGTTTTTTCCCTGTAAACCTTCTAGATGAAGAACACTCCAGGAAGATGCCCTGTTGTCCTACTATGGCTCCAAATACTCTGGGAGACCCTGGCTGGATCAGCAAGTCTTAGAGCCTTCTATCATCTCAAAATCCTTCAGGTTTTATCATTTGGCTTTAAATTCTCTCTCTTTTTTTTTTTTTTTGAGATGGGGTTTCATTCTTGTTGCCCAGGCTGGAGTGCAATGGCGTGATCTCAGCTTACCACAATTTCCACCTCCTGGGTTCAAGTGATTCTCCTGCCTAAGCCTCCCGAGTAGCTGGGATTATAGGCATGGACCACCACGCCCAGCTAATTTTTGTATTTTTAGTAGAGATGGGGTTTCTCCATGTTGGTCAGCTGGTCTTGAACTCCCGACCTCAGGTGATCTGCCCGCCTCGGCCTCACAAGTGCTGGGATTACAGGCATGAGCCACTGTGCCCGGCCTGGCTTTAAATTCTTTATTACAAACAGATCAGCCAGTTCAGGTAATGGTAGCAGTATTCCTTTCTTTCTGACCAATGGTCTCACCTTAAGTGCCCTCGAGTTCCTCTCTCTGCTTTGAGAGGGTTGATGAGAATACAGAACATGAAGTCTCCAAGTCCTGTCGTGACTCCAGGCCACGTGCCGCAAGTCAGAAAGACCCCAGTTTTTTCTTTCCTCTTTGTTCTTCTTTCTTTCCTCCTTGTTCTTCTTTCTTTCCTGCTTCTTTTTGAAAAGCTCATAGGAAAAAGGGTCTAAAAGACATTTGTTCTATCTCTGTGGTTTTGTAAAAGGGCCATCTTGGAATGCAGCTTATTTTTAGTTAAGGAAATTCAGAGATCAATTAGTTATATGTTCGAAGGGTCAACTCCCCAGATTAGTCAAAGCAACAAGAAAGGGGATAATGGATAAAATATAAAACTGCCAAATTGAGAGAATCTCACTTGCCTCCACTAGGAAAGGACTTCCCAGGTGATCCACTGCAACCTCATTCAGCCCTTCTCCAAAGTAGTCTGGGCCTTTGAAACCCAAATCCTAGATCTGTACTTTATTAATTAAGAAAACAAATAACAACAACAATGACAACAATATCATTAGCATTCCTGGAGTGGGGCACTAAGTGCCTGGAACTACACTAAATACTGCACATACATAGTAGATCATTTTATTCATTCATTTATTTATTTTTGAGACAGCATGTTGCTCTTGTTGCCCAGACTGGAGTGCAATGGGCGATCTCGTCTCACTGCAACCTCCATCTCCTGGGTTCAAGTGGTTCTCCCACCTCAGCCTCCCGAGTAGCTGGGATTACAGGTATGTGCCACCATGCCCAGCTAGTTTTGCATTTTCAGTAGAGACAGGGTTTCTCCACGTTGGTCAGGCTGCTCTCAAACTCCTGACCTCAGGTGATCCACCCGCCTCGGCCTCCCAAAGTGCTGGGATTACAGGTGTAAGCCACCGCGCCTGGCCCATTTAATTTTCACATCACTCAACAAGGGAGGCCTTACTACTAAGTTGCCATGCCAGGTGGGAAAGAGGCCAAGACTGTAAGGTTAGTGGTTGCTGCAGTGGTCCCTGATTTGTATCCCCTCCCTGGATCCACATCCTTGGGGAGTCAGTCCTCTCTGACATTCATTCTGCACCTGTTCATGGGACTTACTTGGGCCAAAGGGACATCAAGGGACATCAGCAAATGTGCATGCAAAGTGCTTACACACTGGAACTTTCTCCTTTGGCTGCTGTTGGCAGCCCACGAACTTTATGCGAGGCAACCCAGGCCCCCCTGGCCCAGGGTGGGAAGCCAAGAAATGAGCTGGCCCACTGACAGCCCTTGAGACCAGGCCACCTGCTAACACCCAAACACAGGCGTGAGACCATCCCAGGTCATCCAGTCACTGACCTACCTGAAGCCATCACAGACACATGAGAAGGCCCAACAGAGATTGGCAGAGCTGGCCCAGAGCAGAACAGCCCAGCCCACCCACAGAAGTGAAAGCACAGTAAAATGGTTATTATTTCAAGCCACTACATTTTGTTTTTTGTTTTGTTTCATTTTGTTTTGTTTTTAAGAGACAGGGTTTCGCTCTGTTGCCAAGGTTAAAATGCAGTGGTGCCATCATGGCTTAAGTTTTCAGGTTTTTAAATGCAGCAAACCTAACCTATACAGATAAATTAATGAAATTAATGGAAGCAAGTGAGAGCATTCAGGCAGTCTGACTCCAGAGTCTTCACCCTTAACTACTTTCCTGCTCCAGCTTTCTGAGCATTAGTGCCCGCATTTGTAAAATGAACATGAAAAAACAGTCTTTGATTATAGGAGGAGATCAAAAAAGATGAAAAACATGAACACAGTTGGTCAATTACAAAACATTACATAGACACCAGCCATTATTCTTACGGATAAACTCTCAATAGCCATCTCCCTTCTACTTGAATAGAAGGCATCTATTCAAGTAGAATAGACAAATGAATAGACAAGTGATCAAGGAGTCATTTCATCTTGAGTTTGGACTATCAGAGAGTCCTAGATTATTCCCCTCCAGCAGGGCAACAAAGGTAAGTGAAGCCTCCTCTTCCCAACCTTACTTCCAGGCCCCCACTCTCCTGCCCACCTCTCCCTGAGACATTTTTGTTGTTCATCTTACTCAGCTGAACAACCCGGTACCCTCAGCTTTTAAGACATCGACAAGGAAGGGAATTAGCCTTTAAGAAGCTCATGCTAGGTTCCAGGCAGTATATACATGTGTGTGTGTGTTGGGGTGTGTGTGTGTGTGTGTGTGTGTGAGAGAGAGAGAGAGAGAGTTTCCGTTCAGCCTTATTATAGCCTTTCAAAGAAGGTATTATTACCTCCATTTTCCAAATGGGAAAACCAAGGCTCAGAGCCATTAAGTAACTTGCACAAATCAGAAATTGGCAAGCAGCAGAACTGAGATCCAAACTCAGGGATTTCTAATCCTAAGGCTTGCAATCTTTCCACAAATGCCTAAAAGTGACACTTTATGGATTCGCCTATTTAGAAAGAGAGTAGAATTTGTCTGACAATACATCTTGTCTCCTACTCTCATTCCCACAGCCAGGATCTGTCCCGTTCTCCCCAGCTCCCCGCCCAGCCCAGTCCCTTCCCCTGAACAGTTGGCTCCTCTGATTCCACTCCTGGCTTCCCCTCATACTTCCTTATTGGAACAAACCAGTCCATGTCACATTCCTCTCAACCCTCCCTGCACACTTGGCACGGGCCCACAGTCCTCGCCGTGGGCTACAAGGTCTTGTGTGATCTGGCTCCAGCTCTTCTTTGGCCTCATCAGCACCCACGCATCTCCTTGCTCTTTCTCAGACGTGCCATGCCTCCTTCCGCCTCTGAGACATCATACACTTCTCTCTGCTGGGAACAGTTCTCACACTTGGCTCCTCTGGTCTCTGCTCATATTTCCTCCTCTGAGCAGTCTTCCCTGATTGGCCTTTCTAAAACAGCCCTCACCACCCTCCTGCCCTGCTTTGTTTTCTGCCTAGGACCTGCTACTATCTACCTTATGTATCTGTCTGCCCACTAGAATGTAAGCTCCATTCTGTCCCTGTCCAGGGACAGGGTCTTGTTAATCATTGTGTCTCCATCCTACAGTGTGCCAGCCCTTGCAGGTGCTCCACAATGCTTGGTGAGTAAACGAAACAACGAATGAGTCAGAGGCCCACAGAAGAAACACCATCCTCACAAAAGCCCCCTGAAAACCACCAATAACCTTGGAATATGAACATTATGATGAAGGTGACCAAGTGGAAGGCATGACATGCTGAAGACCATCCAGGTCTTTGGGCGTAGACTGGGGACCCTGCCCAGCATTCCTCAGTTAGGGGCTAGAGCATCATGAATGGGATGGTTCATCCCATAGGACTGTCCCACTTGATGCAGAGTTCCAGCATCCTTGGTCCCTGCCAACTCAATACCAGCAGAGAGCCCCAGTCATGTGACAGCCCCAAACACCTCTCACATTTTGGGACACCCCCAAGGACTATGTTACTGTTCCTTCCCCATCATGGTGAACTCTCACCTCCATCTATGACTGTGATGAAGCATCTCAGGATGAGCATTTCAAAGGCTCCTGCCTGGAGTGAGCAGGCCATCAGCAATGCAGCAGAAATTGCAAACCCATTATTAGCCAGCAAAGTGTGCTTCCTGGAAAGAAAGGAGAGATTTGATGAAGACATCTCACCATGAGGCATGTCACTGAACTGTCCATCCCAGGAGCAGGAGCCAGGCCCTTCCGAAGGGTGAGGAGAGTAACACTCAGGCACGGTGTGGGGAGCACTGGCCTTGCCACCTCTGGCTGTGTGACCTTGAGCAAGGCACTTCATCCCCCTGGGTTCAGCCCTAGGGTCTACTAGGTCACTTCCAAAGGCACCATCAGCCTTGACATCTATGAATTCCCTGTGGTAGTATTTTATTGCATTAATTCTAAGTCTATCCTTAAACATTTCTGAAGTCAATGGTCATCTTATAATTCACGAGTCAGGGTCCAGGCAGGAAAATGGAAACCACTCGAGGTACTTTAACGGAGAGAATTTAACATAGGGAATTGGTTAAGCAGATATTGGAGAACTGAGATGTCAAAAAGGAAGACCTCTAAGGAAGGGATGTTTCCCATGTGGTGCTGACACCTCAGGGGCCTGGCGGAGGGCCCCGAAGACCTCTGAGAGTGGGCACTGTCCACTGGACTGTTTCCTCTGAGGAGCAATATGATTCTGGTTCTGGAAATGGACAAAAGTTGGAAGCTGGAATCAATTGCCAACGTCATCACTGGGACTGGCAGGAAATTCAGAAAAATATGAAAAAGCAAGTCTCTTCTCTCTCCTCTAGTGCCCCTACTGGCAAAGGACAAATGCGGGTGCAGGTCCCAGCCCCAGCATCAGAGAGCGAGCGAACCCAGAAGGCTAAGTGAGGAGCTGGGAGACAACAGCTTGACAAGCAGCATAGCATTCTACAACTTTAGTTGGCTCCTTCCCTCCCTCCCTCCCTCTCTTTCTTATTTCCTTTCCTTTCCAGTGACTCACAAAATAACAATACTCCTTAGACCCAGTGGCATCTTAGATTTGACGAACTACAGTACTAAGTGCATGACTGGACTAATCCTTTCAAAGAAGATCAGGGAAATTTCCATGGCAATAATTATTATTAACAGCTCTGTGTCAGTACTGCCATCACTGTTTTATAAACACATGCCTAAGACCTCATGGCTCAAACACCTGACTTGTTTGGAAGCCTGGGGACCTGGATTCCTACACCAGCACTATCCTTCAGGAGCTAGGAGACTTTGAACTTCATTGCTCTGTGTTTTCTTTTCCTCACTTTTGCAAAATGATCCTAAAAGCCCACATTTATTGAACTCTTGCTATAGGATAGACCCTGTTTTAAGTACTTCCATGAGTAGTTCATTTAATCCTTAAAATGACCCAAAGAGATAGGTACTCTTATAATCTTTATTTTATAAACAAGTTAACTAGGTTGCTGGCAAGCTAGAAACTTGTTTTATTTTTAATTTTTATTTTTGAGACAGAGTCTCGCTCTACCGCCCAGGCTGGAGTGCATTGGCGCAATCTCTGCTCACTGCAGCTTCCACTTCCCGGGTTCAAGTGATTCTCCTGCCTCAGCTTCCCGAGTAGTTGGGATTACAGGTATGCACCACCACACCCAGCTAATTTTTGTATGTTTAGTAGAGACGGGGTTTCACCATGTTGGCCAGGATGGTCTCGAACTTCCGATCTGCCCACTTCAGGTGATCTGCCCGCCTCAGCCTTCCAAAGTGCTGGGATTACAGGCGTGAACCACCGCATCCAGCCTAGAAACTTGTTTTAGGTCATATACTCAGTGAGTCAAGGAGTTGGGGAAACATTTTAGCCCTTTACAGCTTAATTTTTTCCTATAGACTCAATGAGTTGACAGATGTTAAATTGTTTTGTAAATTGTGGGAAGCTAGGAACTTGATGGGGGCCTTTTTAAAATTACTTTTAGGAGTTACATCTCTTGACTTCTAGTCCAGAGCCCTATCTACTCTTTCTGATTTGTTTCAAGCTTTCCACTAATTTTTATTCTCTTTCTAGATCTTCCTGGAGAATTCCATGGTCAATGGCTTTTGTAGCTCAATGACGATAGTACAAAGCTTGTTCACTGCAGTAGCTGGTGGTTGAGACAACCCAAGTGTCCATGAATAAAGGACTATTTAAATAAATTGTGATACATCCATATGCTGGGACATGATGCAGACATTAAAACAGAGGCAGCTTTCCATATTCTGATATGGAAAGATCTCCAAGATATATGAAGTACAAAGAGCAAGGTACAGAACTTTTTGTAAAATATGCAACAATTTATGTAAAAAACTGTCTGTGTGTGTGCATCTCTGTGTGTCTCTGCGTGTGTAGATTAGACACAAACCTTGGAAAACACATACAAAAAACTGGTAACACCAGTTGCCTCCAGGGAGGGGAGCAGAATGGCTGGAGGACAGACATGGAAAGGAAACCCTTCATTGTATATTCATTTGATCCCTTTGAAAGTTCAGCCACAGGAATTATTCAAAATTAATTATTCAAAAAGAAATATAATTTTGCTTTTAAAGAATTCATTTAAATGGACCTCATGGTAGAAAATAGAAACTCATTGACTTGGCAGACACTTAAAACCTCCATTCAAGATGCAGGTCCCTGATTCTGTGAGGAAGGTCACAAGCTCTGGGTGCAATCCAGATGAGCCTGAAGATATTCTTTTCTGCTGGTGGAACCTCCACACACAGCAGCCACACACGACACTGCTCAGAGTTCCTGGCTCTCCCTGCGGGGCTCTAAGGAACCTCCAGTTTCCTTATGGAGAAAGTGGGGCAGTGGGTGACAGGAGGGGTGGGAGATAAGGCTTTGGAGTGGGGAACCTGGGCTGAAAGCATGTGCTCCAGCTCAGTCAGCAAACAGTGAGTGTCAGATACTGGCATTCTGCTGGGAAAGGGAGTCATTCCTGTTCTCACCTCATGGACTTTACAGTCTAATTAGGAACACAGGCATCAAATACATTGTCCCACAAAAGCTTATTAAAAAGCAATCCCGACTTGTAGAAGTGAAGGCATTGAGGCTATGGTCGTGTACACCTGGGACCTGTGCGTCTCCTGCCTGCTTGTTCTCTAGTATCTGCTCTGTTTCAAAGGGAACTGCTCTCCCTGAATCCCCTGCCTTCTGGCTTCATAGGAGGAATTCCTGGTAGGATTGGCCACTCTTGGTAGGGTTCTGGCTTCCTGGGGGCTGGGGTGTTGACCAAGGAGAGGCCTTCATGGAGGGCTGGGACAGGGAAAAGCAAGCTGCCCCACTCCCACCCTCTGCGACCATTGCAGGTGCAGCTCCTCTGTGGTCCCTGCCCCCTGCCCCCTCCACCACGTGACCCTAGCTTTGGGCCCCAGAAATGCTGCCTCTCTCTCTTTGACCTTGCATTCAAGGGCAGAAGCATCCTGACTGCAAAAAACTTTTTTTAAAAAAAATTTCTCAGGACACGCCAAAATATTCTCTCTGTAGCTCCCATCTATGGGTCTGTGGGTCTCGGTTCTACCCGTTGAGGCCTCACAGGGCAAATCTTCATTGGTGTAGGTTCTGGGGTAAGAAAAGTTTGTGATAAGACCATCGAGATAGGTCAGGCAGGAGAGGAATGCAGCGGCCGGATTCTGAGGGTTCTTGGAGGTTGGGCAAAATGATGTGTTCATTAATCTGTAGACAGCGAGAATAAAGGGCTGGCGAGAAATCAGAACTCGACCCCCTAATCCCGTACACCTTCTCCACTGCCCTGCGACAGGCAAATTGGACATTGGATACTCAGATAATATTACTGATGATCTTAAGAGTAATGTGAGCCCCTCTGAGGCACCCTCAAACCTGACTGCTTACTAGATTCACTAAACTAAACACTTACAAATACCTAGATTCTCATACCCACCCCTTAAGACTTGCGCTTCCTAGGACAGACTCAGTGTGAGACCTCCGGAATAGTGTAAGAAAGCTGACAGCTGTTACAGAGGCTGTCTCCTTTAATCTTAGACACCTGTATCTATCAATGTTAATGATCAATTCACAGAGCGGGTGGCAAAGGCTGTTGTCAGCTGAGGACGATCTCCTCCAGCCACCCCAAACTCACCTGACCACCTGCGCCTGCGTGAGCTCTCCCTGCTCTGATCCAGGGCCTGCCAGTCTCCTCCTGCATTGGATTTCACCTTCTCCTTCCCAGGCAGCCTCCACCCCAGTAAAGAATTCCTTCCAGCCAGGTGAAGTGGCTCACACCTGCAAATCCCAGCGCTTTGAGAGAGCAAGGTGGGAGGGTCGCTTGACCCAGGAGTTTGAGACCAGCCTGGGCAACATAGTGAGACCTTGTCTCTACAAAAAAACACAAGAAAAGAAAAAGAAAAATTATCTGGATGTGGTGAAGCACACCTGTAATCCCAGCTACTTGGGAGGCTGAAGTGGGAGGATTGCTTCAGCCTGGGAGGTCAAGACTGCAGTGAGCCATGATTGCACCACTGCACTCCAGCCTAGGTGACAGAGTGAGACCCTGTCTCAAAAGAAAAAAAAAAAATTCTTCCCTCTCGACTCATTCACCCCTGCACAAACACATCTCAGTACTGTCTCTCCTGGCCCTCATCCTCACAGCTACTGGCCCTTGCCTCTGCTCCTCTCCAACTGAGGCTCCTCCACAAACATGGCCCCAGCTGTGTCCCGTCCTCACCCCCACGTGAATTAGTCGTTCCCACCACTCCATGGAGACTGCCCTTCTGAAGGCCATCAACATCTGCCTTGACATATCCAGCGGCCAATTCTGCCTTTCCCTTGTACAGCCTCTCAGCAGCATGTGATATGTGGGCCACTCCCTCTCTGTTGAAACCTGGTCTTCTCTGGACATCCGCAGCCCCACTCTCCCCTGTTTTCCCCCCTCCCAGCCTCTCCTTCTGTGTTTAGGCTGATTTGTCCTCACCCCTCAACCTTGGGGTGTCCCAGAGCTCCAGCCCATCTCTCCAGTCACATTTCCCTCTATATGCCCTCCCTGGGTGGTTTTATCCAGTCGCTTTGTCTCAGATGATGACAATTCCCACCTATGTCCCTGACCTGGACTCTCCTCTCAACTCCAGACTCACATATTTAACTGCCTCCTGGAATTCCCACTTGGAGGCCTAGGAGGTTTCTCAAAACAAGCATGTCCAAAACAGAACTCTTGGATCCCCACTACTAACCAGCCCCTGCCACGTGCACCAAACTCTTCTTTCCACAGCTCTTCCATCTGAGTAAATGAAGCCTCTGTCTTCTAAGTGGCTTAGGCCAAAAGTCTGGGAACAACCCATATCTAATCCATCACTGAATGCTAGCTGCACTACTTCGAAAATAGATCCCCAATCAAACCACTTCTCCCATCTCCAGTCCCCCAGTGTGGCTGTGATCTAGCCACCATCAGCTCATTCATTACCAGTCACACCGCTCTTGCCAACTCCAAACTCATCAGCCTTTTCACCGCCCCCTGGGTGCACAAGGCTGGCTCCCGACTCATGGCCCTTGTCCCTGCCATCCCCTCTTCTCGTGACATCACTGTCTTAGCTCACCAGGGTTTTAGCTCACATGTCACCTCCTGACACTCTGTCTGATGGCTGCTCCCAACTGCAGAGCCCCTTTCCCTCAATCCTGTCACTGCATCTTCTCTGTTGCTCCTGGACTGCAGGGGACAAGTGTGAAAGCAGGGGGACCAGCTGGGGAGCTACCATAACAGCTTAGTCAACCACTGGTAATGATTTGGACCAGGCTGGGAGCAGTGTGCGTAGTAGTAAGTGGTCAGATCCTAGCATATTTTGAAGACTGAGTTGGTGGGATTTGCTGATGGACTGGACAGAGGTGGAGAGGCATAGAGGAGCCAAGGATGCCTCCAAAGGCTTTGGTCTGAACCCTTGCTTTGGACATGATGGTGTATTTTGTGCTAATGTTAAAATTGCATGAAAGGTTGTGAGAATGTTAAAATTACATGACAGTCTGACTTGAAACATGCGCAAATGGGACTGCACACTCTCTGGGCAAGTTCATCATATTAATATATTTCTTTCCAAAATAACCCTCAGTGTGACAGCATTGCAGTGAGGATGGAAATGTGTGCAAACCCTTTGCAAAGCTGACTCACTGGGCTTCAGAGCAGGACTTTAATCATTGTTTCCATTTGTTTCCTGTGGATGAACAGCAACAGAAACAAGGGAGATCAATTCTGAAAGCAGAACTCCAGTGCCCCCAGAACTCCACCTGGGATACCTGATTCATTGTTTTTAGCTTCTCCAATGGTGTAGAATCTTCCCAGCGAAACCCAAAAAGTCATCAGCTCTCAAGGGGAAAGAGACCAAATACAAGGAAGAACAGTAGGGTGATGAGGAGATTGGAGGGCATGTCCCTTGAAAAGTGTCAAAGGGGCTGGAGACATTTAGCCTGGACAAGAGAAGGCCAGAGAAAGCATGAGAGCCACAGTCCTCCATGCCATGCTTTAACTTGGTGCAGAGCACCAGGACGGATTAGGGGAAGACACAGGGAATTCTACTTCAGTTTGAATTTGGAAAGTGCTTTTCACTAAGCCCTAGTAGACCAGAGAACCTATGGAAATAATGGCTTTCTCCACAGACCCTTCCAAGAAATCTTCAGCCTGACTGGGCCTATATGCCAAGATCATGCCTTGTTTCCACATCCCTCACCTTCCTCGTGTCCATCCATTCCTGCGTACCCAGCTTGAATTCCTTGGCTCATCCCTTTAAACACTTATATGCCCATCCACCCCCTTTCATTACATATGCCTGGTTAAATCTCTGTCTACCGGGCATCTACAAAGCTCAGGTAGGCTGTAGAAAAATACATGACTGTGTTGTCCTGTCTCACCTGAAATTCATGACCACCAACCTCAGGAAGCTTTAAGGCTCCCCTGCACCGAGTCTACATATTCCTGGTCCATCCAGCACCCTTCTCTCCTAGAGGACTATTTCATATGTTTTCTCTCTCTTCAAATCCCCTATTTATCATTCTCAGCTGATGACCATGCTTTCTTTTTCACTGAGAATACAGAGGCAATCCCAAGAGACCCTTCCCACATGCCCTCTGCTTGTATTTCTGCACCTGCATCTGTGCCCAGACACCTGCCTTCCCTTGTTTTCCAACTCTGGTGCAAACCATGTCCTCTCTCACCTGGGCTATTGCAAAGTTCTCCCAACCAAGCTCTGAGATCCCCTGATAACAGCACACCCTTTCAAATGCAAGTCAGATCAGTTCTTAAAAAGTTCCAGTGCCTTCCCATTTTGCTCAGAGGAAGAGTCTCAACCCTGGCCCGCAAAGTCCTCAGGATCTGACTCCAAATATCCCATGTAGCTTCCTATGATTGTCTCTACACTGACCTCCACTCTCATCTTCAAAGAAGTGGAGCCTCTTCCTGCCCCTGGGCCTTTGCACCTGCTGCCTCCTCTGCTTGGAGAGCTATTTCCCAGGGTTGAGCATGGCTCACTCCCTTGCTTCCTTCAGTGCTCCCTGCACAAGTCACCATTTTAGAGAATCTTTTAAACAAAATGGTGAGCTCTTCGCCCTCCCCAGTATCTTCTGACCTCTTTGGGCTGCTCTATTTTCTGCATTGGTACTTGTCACAGGCCAAATGGCACAGTCCACATAGTTGTCACTTGGCTGTGCTCCCTGCTTGGCTGCGTGCTTCAGGAGGACAGGGACTTTGGCAGCTTTGCTCATGCCTGAGTACTTGGCATATAGAAAGCACTCAACAGATACGTGGTGAGTAAATAAATGGATGAGGGAACGGAAAGCGTGCAAGCATACAAGGATGCTCAGATGCAAGCAAGGATGGCCACATTGGGGAGTTGTGGCAGAAAAATTCAAGCATCGAGCATTCTCCACCCATCCTTCCATTTATCCAACCAACGTCTACTGCTTGCCCGCTGCACACAAGCTGCTGTGTTGGGGGCTAGGGGCCATAAATACACATGGTTCTTACGTTGAAGAGCTCCCTTATCAGGGAAGAGACAGGAACATAATGAGCACAACCCAAAATGCCAAGTGACGTAACACAGGGGACTGAAAGTCCTGTGTGAGCTCAGATAAAGCCAGTATTTGGTTCTGGTAGATGTGTGCTAGGCAGTGGGGGACGGGGGTGAAGATTTCTTATGATTTCTATCCCTGCTTTCCCGGCTCATGCATCTGTAATACCAAAGGGGTTATGTCCATAATAAAACAAATCCGTGATGCAGGGACAGCTTGTACCATTGAAGCCTCATGTTTTGGATGTGTTGACCCTTTGTTTTACACTCTGGAACCCTGCCTTCCTGAAGTCTTCTGGTCTTATCTATCATGCTCAGGCTTTCTCCTTATGTCCCATGATGAACCCAAGTTTCCTTCTTCCACAGTTCTTGCCATTCTCACTATGCTAGTCAAGTCTTCTAAGGCTGGGAGAAGCAGGGTTGAGGATCAGGTTTCCCGGCTGGCTGGTATCTACTTATCCCCTCAGGGATTTCCCCAGCTCAATGAATGCTGGCTTCTAAAGGCTCAGGGTTGACTCTTCTCCAGAAGATTGATATTGGCTCCGAAGGTGGATCTCCCTCTCCCAGGACTGCCTGCAGCGAGTGACAGATGAGTGGTAGGGGCGGGTGTAGCCCCCTTACTTCAAGTTGGCTGACTCTGTGTTGTGATTATGCCCCAGAGTTCCCCCAGATGAGGCTAAACTTGACTGGGGAGTGCAGTCTTGCCTGGCTCCTTCCCCTGTTGCTTTCTGCTTTCCTCACCTTAAAGATTACTCCTGAAGAGCCCTTCCTCCACAAGCCATGTGCGCATCCCAACCTGTCTCAGGCTCTGCTTCTGGGCAATTGACTTTCTGAGACAATTCCAGCCTGAAAGTCATGGACTGAACTGTGTTCCTGCCCCCTGGTTGAGAACCCTTCAATGCATGTAACCTCGCTCAGGCCAAGGAGATTCATGCCTGGGACTTTAATTACAATGATTGGAAGGAGAATTTCCACCAAACTGGGGCCACCTTGCACCTCCACAGGAGAGACTGCCTGACAATGAAACCAACACAAAGCAAGCTAAGTTCAGAGGTGGAGAAAGAGACAGATTTGGATGTTTTTAAGGCTCGCCTGTTAAAGCCCTAACCCCTAATGTGACTGCATTTGGGGACAGGGCCTTTAAAGAGGCAATTAAGCTAAAATGAGGTCATAAGGAAGCTGCTCTAATGTGGGATGACTGGTGTCCTTGTAAGAAGAGGAAGGGACACCAGGGATGCACACACATAGGGAGCACACAGCGAGAAAGCAGCCATCTGCAAGCCAAGGAGAGAGGCCTCGGGAGGAAAACACCTGCCGACACTTTGATCTTGGCCTTCCAGCCTCCAGAACTGTGAGAAAATGAATGTCTGTTGTTGAAGCCACTCCATCTGTGTATTCTGACACGGCAGCCTGGGCTAACCAATGCAGGCTTGCCACATGCGCTGCAGGCTCCTCCAGCGGGCACCTAGAGAGACACAGTTATTTTCTACTACTATAAAATAAAGATGCCTTTTAGAGGGTTGAAGTAGAAAAAGATGAGGGGAAAAATAGTTCTTGAGAACCTGCTGTTTCCCTGGAGTGATGTTTGAGATGCCTGTTATTGGTGCTTGCCCAACCTCTATCCTTCCTCTGGGAGGAGTTCCTCGAATTTCCACCAAGAAACCTTCCTGCCTGTCTCCACCTAACCATGGCTTCAGGAAACGGAGGGAAGTGGATGGATTTAAGATATATTTTGAGAGTAGAATAGGCAGGACTTCCTGGGTGATTGGCTCCAGGTTTGAGAACAGAGGGTGCTGCAGAAAGTGAAAGAAGAACACAGAAGACTCCCAGGTTTCAGACGTAAGCAAATGGTCTGATGGAAGGAAATGAGGTGAGGAGGGGAGACACCCTCTGCTTGCGAGGTATTTATCTTCTTTCTGTTTTCTCTTTCTTTCTGGCTTCACAACTGTCTTACTGATAGCATGGAGTGAGGATAGAATATATTATCAACAGCTACAGCTATTTATATTGATGATGAAGTTTCCAGACCTCAATGCGCAAGATACTGATCTACATCATGCACTGACTCATTCAACAAACATGTGCTGAGTACTGGGCCTTGAGCTAGACACAGAGATACATGGAACATAACCCTGGATCTCAAAGATCTTCCATCCACTGGAGCTGATAATGCATTGTGTCATTTAAGGATGCTCTTGGCTGCAAGTAACAGGAAACCTCAACTCAAAATAGCTGAACAATGAGGACACTTACAGAAATGCAAATTTACAGGAGTGGTGAGCTTCAAGGACGGCCGATCTGGTGGCTCAGAATGGCCAAGAATCCAGGTGCCACCTGGTTGCTTCACTCTGCTTTCCATAGTTTTGACCTCATCCTAAGACAGCATGTGCTCACAATTGTAGGATGGCTCCTGGTAGCAGTTTCGGCCACATGATTTTCTATTCATGCATGGCTGGAGAGAGTAACCTTGGCCTCTCATAGATCTCTTGGTGCTAAGAGGAACTTTCCCGGAAGCTTCTAACAAACTTCTCTTTATGTCCTACTGGGCATAGTTGGGGCACAGATCCCTTACTAAACCAGTGTGGAATGGGACCCATCAGGCTGTACCTCTGCCCCTGAATTCCTTTCTTTTATCTGCTCCTCCCTACCTGAGTGAATGGGACCACCATTCTCCAGTTGTTCAGCCAAAAACCACGAAGTCATTCTTAACTCTTGCCCTTGATCCAATCTCTTCAACTAATCCACCCTCACTCATCCCTGACTGTTAGGGTTGAATTGTATCTAACCCTACAGCTCCAGATTTATATACTAAAGTCCAAACTCCCCGTACCTCAGAATGGGTCCTTATTTGAAATAGGGTCATTGCATGTACAATTAATTAAGATGAAGTCATACTGGAGTAAGGCCCACCCTACTCCACTATGACTGGTGTCCTTTATAGAAAGAGGACACAAAGACAGACACTGGTACACAGTGAATTTTGTTCCCCTCCAAACTTCGTATGTTGAAGTCCTAACCCCTAGTACCTCAGAATGTGACCTTATTTGGAGAGTGTTTACAAAGCAAATAACATTAAAATGAGGTCATTAAAGTGGGCCCTAATCCAACGTGACTGGTACCCTGATAAAAAGGGGAAATGTGGAGATAGACAGGCACAGGAAGAAGATGATGTAAAGAGGCATGGGAAGAAGATGGCCATCTGTGAGCCAGAGAGAGGGGGCTGGCACTGAGCCTTCCTTCAAAGCCCTCAGAAGGAACGCACTCTACCAACACCTTGATCTTGGACTTCTGGCCTCTAGAACTATGGAATAACACATTTCTGTTCTTTCAGTCACTCAGTCCATGGTACTTTGTTACAGCAGCTCTAGAAAACTAATATATTGCCTGGCTTCAAAAAGGCTTCTCACCACTTCCACCATTCCACCACTCAACTGGTCCAAACTGCCATCCCCTCACTGGGGCTACCAGGACACTGATTCCTGAGCCCTCATTAGGGTGCTACCAGCAGCCTTCAGAATGACCACTGTGTTCTCTCTCAGTGGCTGGACATTTACCTGACATTGACCACTTAGTCAATGTCAAGGCTTTATGTCCTCTATTGGACATTTATCTGCCTTTTACGCTCCCTAGCATCAGAAGCCCTCTTCCCAACTGGAAGACTTTGCTGCCTTAGAATCCTGAGTGGGAAACAGAGGACACATCATTACAGAAGCTAAACATGCCAGACATTTGCTCTCCCAGCATCCCCTACAGCTAGAAGTGGACATGTGACTAAGGCTCAGCCAATCAGACAGCAGAACTTTGACCAAGGTGCTAGTGGGGCTAAGACATGGGGCTGAGAAGGGTTCTCCAGCAGCAGAGGGAGCTCTGGTGGGATTGGGTTTGGGGGCAGCAATGTCCTGTGCCAGCAGTGCAGTCAATAGCAGTGGTGGCTGCAGAGGAGCCCATAGGACCAGCTCTGGAAATGATTTAGGGTAGTATCTCCAGCTACAGAGCTTCCAAGCCAGGCTCTCCAGCCCTCCCACTGATCCTGTGAGCTACCCACTCTTTTCAACAACTTTTTTGGCTTTAATCAGATTAAGTTGATGTTGTTCCTTACAACTATGGAAATACAGAAACTCTAGCAAAGCACATAAATAATCTCACTTCACCCTCATGACAGCCCTAGTGGTAAAAGCCCTTATATACAAACAAGGGGCCTGAGAGTTATATAACCTGCCCACAGTCACGGCTTATATGCGCTGGAGAGGCTTTTGTGCTGGAGCTACCAAACTTCAGGGCACAAATGCAACTGCTCCACAAACTGAACTCTTGAACTCATGATTAAGATGTGAAAGTTAAGCAGATAAACCTAATGGTGTATTTATTGATTTAAGAGTAAATATTGGCTGGGCGCAGTGGCTCATACCTGTAATTCCAGCACTTTGGGAGGCCAAGGCGGGCAGATCCCCTGAGGTTAGGAGTCTGAGACCAGCCTGGCCAACATGGTAAAACCCCATCTCTACTAAAAATACAAAAATTAGCTGGGTATAGTGGCACACATCTGTAGTCCCAGCTACTCAAGAGGCTGAGGCTGGGGAATTGCTTGAACCCTGGAGGGAGAGGTTGCAGGGAGCCAAGATTGCGTCACTGAACTCCAGCCTGGTGACTAAGCGAGACTCCATCTAAAAAAAAAAAAAAAGTAAATATCAACTATATCAACTAAGTCTTTGCTATGGATTGGATACTCTGTCAGACCCCAGTGAATACAGCAGCAACTACCTCCAAGGAGTACAGAATCTAATGGCAGAAACAGTGATGATTGCTAAGCGCAAGGATTAGAGGGGCCACAGCAAGACAGGGGGTAGAGGCTGCCCGAAGAACAACTGCAAGTACATACAGAGTAAAGACCCTTCAGAGAAGCTGGCATACGTAATGAGTATCCAGGACTTCACAGACACCCCTCCTGCCACCTGATGAACAGGAGACCTCTGCATGTGCAAGGTCATTCTTACACGTGAACTTGCTCCCTATGGCACTCTTAGACTAATTCAAGCAACTGCAGCTGTCTTGCAAGGAGTCTGGCTAATACCCACCCTGGAAGGCCTCAATAATGACTGGTTTCCTGGAAATAATGTAAGGAAATGAAAAGGATGCTGATCGGGAGGAAATTTTCTATTTTTCTTTGTGTTAGCACTGCACTCAGGAGCCTGGTGGGAAAAGAAAGGGTTTTCAGCTCACCCACTGCCAAGCATTGCTTTGGGAGTCTGCGGAAGTTTCTTACTGCGACGTTGAGAAATGGCTGACAGAAGCCTCTACAGACTTTGGAGGGACTGGGAGATTTGCCGCATAGCCTGGGTCCCCTGCAGGAACACTTTTCTCAAATGTTCCCCGAAAGCTGTTTGTAAGCCAATGCTTTTGGCAACTGAATGTTTGTCTTCCAGGTCTGAATTCAGCAATAGCCCAAGTGAAAGGCCTTGTTACCACAAGGCTGAAGCCCGTGATGAAGTATGCTCAGAGAATTCACTGCACAAACATTCCCCAAGCTTGAGATATGTGAACCTCACATATGTGAACACATGACTGGTGATGCATGATACAGAATGGGTGCTTAAATAAGAATTTGTTTTGAGTTTCTGCTGTGTGGCAGCAACCATATAATAATAAAACAGGTAACCCACACATCATAGTTACAATATGCAGTGTACTATTCTAAGAACTGGAGGCATACTGACTGACTTCCTGCCCTCTACAAGGGTACTATTTGTTATCTCTCTTTTGGGCAGATGAGGTGTCTGAGCCACAGAGTCACAAGGGGCCCTCCCAAGCTCACACCATTGGCCTGCCCCAGGGAGCCGGGATCCAGAGTCCATCTCTTAACCATTACTTTTTCCAGCTCTAAGTGTAGAAAATACAAAGATGATGATATCAATACTTCTGTTTTAGGGGAGAAGAGGAGACATGGAATGAAGATTGGTTGACTGCTAAGTATGTATCAGACATTTGGATATCTCATCTCATTCAAACCCTGTAGCCATCCTGAGAAGTTTCATTCACAACAGAGAACTCTGGAGTAGAGAAACACATCCCAAAGCCATGCCAAAGATGGTAGAACTGCAGGGACTGCTGGACCTCACAGTGCTCTCCTCTTCCTGGACACACTGCCAGGCCACCTTACCGAGTCCCTTGCATCTAGGTGGGACCATATGACTACTTCTCAAGCAAGCAGCGTGAGTATAAGGGACATGTATCACCTCCACCAAGATATTTTGAGTCTGTTTGCCTGCTCCACACTTGCTCCTGTCAGCTGGCCAGCCACAGAGGAACCAGCAGAGGACTCCAAAGTCCTAGAGAATGGTGGAACCACTTCACTTAAGGAACCTGGATCCCTGAATGGCTTCATGGAGCAGAGTGTTCCTGCTCATCTCCTTCAAATGAGGTGATATAAATGAAAACTTTCATTGTGTTAAGCCACTGAGATACAGGGGCTTGTTTATTATAGCAGCAAGTTTACCCTGCTGACATAATCAACCCAACTACAGAGCCCATGCCATCACAATTGCACTGTGACCTGAGGCTTCAAGAAGGAGGAGAGATTTAGGCCAAGTCATGAAGGCTTGGAGATATAATCCTTTACCTAGAGCTTTCCTTTTATGTGTTGGGAGAACTTGCTCCTGTTTGAAGAAAACATTCTGCAATAAAAATTTGCTTTAAGACCACTGTGGTAGGTAACCTCTAGGCCTGCTTTGGGACATCTCACTCATTCGTATCTCACTTGGGATTCCTTGTATTACTTTTTTATTTAGCCAACAACCACGAGGCAAGTTCTTGTATCTTTCTGTCTGACTTCACAGGTCTGCTTCTTCACTACCAGGGGCCCACCTTCCCATCCTGTCTTCTAGATACAAATTATGCTGTTTCTTGCCTTCAAGGAGTTCAAGATCTAGTGGAGACAGTAGCCAAGTAAACATACAATTATAACATGGAGTAAACATGCCATGATAGTAGGAAGCCAAGAAAGGTTGTGGAATCCAAGTCAAGCAAGCAAGAAGGGCAGATGGAGTGGGCACAGGTGGAGGATGACACACAGAGTGAACGGAATTACTGAAGGTGCAGAAACTGGAGACCACAGGTTGCCACAGAGGAGCTGTAAAGGACACAGTGGGTTGAAAGGTGGCCCAGTAGACGGTTGGAGGCTGCCTGTACCTGGCTTTGCCTGCCAGCCTCAGGAGTGTACACAAAATTCTGTGGGCACTGGGGAGCCATTGGAGGGTTTTAGCATGGAATTGATAGCTCTAATTTGTGGTTAAGAAGGTTCTTCATAGGTGCAGTGTGAAGGCCATTTCAGGGATTAGACTAGAGGCTGCCAGGCCTGTTAGGAAGCTCCTGCAATTGATATGAGATGATGAGTCTGATCAAAATTGTTATGTGTTGATGCAGAAGTATTGATGTTACAGCTAGTACTAACTAGAGCCTAAACCGCAAACAATTGAATAAGAGGCTACATGGTTAAAACAAAGGAGGCTTAACACAAAGCTGAGAGTTCTGGGTTTAACACTTGCTTGCACCACTGAGTCTTTCTGTGATCTTGGGTGATCTTCAGCAATCTGTGTGCCTCTCTGGCAGTGCTGTCAATGTTAAGGGTCCTTGGAATTGGCTTTATTCCATTCTCAGCTCTGCCACTTCTTTGCTGGGTGACCTTGAGTAAGTTACTTAACCTCTCTGTGCCTCAGGTTCCTCATCTGTTAAATTGTTGCCCTCCTTAAAGAGTTATTGTGAAGATTTAATGAGAAAATGAAGATACAGCACAGAGCTGGGTCGATATGAAGTACATAATAAAACTGGAAGTTGGGGTGGTTAGTGATACTGTTGTTGATATTATTATTTCTGTAATTGTAAAATAAGGGGACTAGACTCATTTATTTGTCAGATTCAAGAATCCATGAATCACTTACCATTATCTCCCAGGCCAGGAACCTGGGGGCCAAGCTTCTGGACATAAAATTGAACTCTGCATTTCCCAGCCAAGAAGACTGGCTTAGAGCATCTCCAAATAATAAAAGAAATTGCCAGACAATAGGAGGCAAATTATCTCGTAGCCTGTTTAACAATACTAATGTGTCTTACTGATTCACACAGAGCCTCTCATGAACTCATTTGGAATTATTCTCAGGAGTGCTATAAAAGTACACGGAAGTAGAACACTTGGTGGCTGGGCCAGAGTACACACACCATGGCATAAGAGAGGAAGTCATGCCACAATGCCTTAGGGTTTTATAAAGACAGTCTGCACCACTGAACACACTGGCACAGGGAAGAGCGTAGTCCAGAAGTGCTTAAAAAAGTGCCCATTGCTGAACCAGGCCCTCTGAAGTTAGGGCCACACAAGAACAAAATTCCACAATCCTAGCAGTGCTACCTAATGTCGCCTGGCTCCCCGAGGTAAGGCCTCCTGTGTAGAAAAGAGCTTGCACAGCAGGCCTGAGACTTCTCTTCCTAGAAAAATCTGCTGCAGGGTAAGCCCTGGGCTTGCATCTGGGAATGTGGATGTTGGAAGGGTTGCCACCGTTCCCAGATCTGGTAAGAGTGACTCACCGTACCTAAACTGTGCAAACAGTGTGGTTTATGCTGTCTCAGTGTGGTTTATATCTGCTTTCTTTCTGGAAATCTGGAATTTTCTGCTTCCCAAGCAGAGAGTGCCTAGATGACCACCCCCCAGTAAAAACCCTGGACTTCAAGTCTCTAATGAGTTTCCTTGTTAGACAAATTTCACATGAGTTGTCACAACTTGTTGCTGTGGGATGAAGTGTGTCCCGCGAGCTCTGCTGGAGGAGTTCTTTGGAGCTTGCCCCTGGTTTCCTCTGGACTTCACTCCTGCACCTTTTCCTCTGCTGACTTAGCGTTGTGTGCCACCACTGTGAGCAGTCACAGCTGTGAGTACTTCCGCATTCCTGTGCCAACGCCTGTGACTCACACCAGGGAATTATCCTACCTGAAGGTGGTGTTCGGAGCCCTCAGTACACCTCCCTTGTCCTAAGGAAAACACTCATCTCCCATTTTGGCTTGACTTGATCATTAGGTCTGCAGGTTTGTGGTGTTTTTTCCTCCTCCCCAAGTGATTCTCCCAGAGGAGCCTGGCTGACTCACTGGGAAAGAGGCTCCTGTGCCTCTAGACACCTGAGACGATTTTGTTCCCACAGCTAGCTTTCAGAATGAAATGAAACACGATGAAAGAGGAGACATCAGTTACAAGCAACAGCCAGGCAAGTAAGGCTTTCAGAGCCTCCTGGGTTTCCTCTCATCCACCTTTGCAGTGAGAGGGCAGCCAAATGCTTGGGTTTAATTAGGGGAAACATAAAGAAGGTAAGTTTCATTGTCTGTTTGGCCCCAGGCAGAAGCAGAGAAGTGAATGCACTCCCAATATCGTTCTTATTCAATCACAATCCTGCGCCTTCCTCCTGCTGGAACATTCTTCTGAGAGGTTGCATAGCTGTGTTTACAGGGGACAGTGCATTGACGCAGACTTGAGATGATATTTTGCTCTCCTTTTTGCATATCCTCTGGTTGGCCAGAATGAAAAGGGCAAACTGTTTTCATTACCAGTCAAATCACTTCTGGTTACTTGAGGTAGCAGGGGCCCCGTCTGCAACATCAATTCTTGAATAACTCATTTATAGAACGGGAATAAGAACCCCTAACTTGTAGATGAGGCCACCAGAAGGATGATATGAGGTGTGTGAAGTCCCGAGCATGATGTCAGCATATAGCAGGTCCTCAATAAATTTCAGGGTCTTCCCCTGTGGGTCAGAAATAGGGTGCTTCTAGTTTCACTTGTCTGGTTTGTTCATACCAGCTGTGCCACTCCAACATGCCCCTCCAAGTTTCCCCACCTCCCATCTTGCTGGATCAGCTATCCCCAGCTTTCTGGCTGCAGAAACCACTGCCCTCACCGCACTAAGCTGAGCTTCCTTGAGATTTGATGGGACCGAGGTCCTTTCCCCTCAATAAAGGCATTTTTCTTGGAGAAACTTTATGAAATGAGAAAATTCTATATCAAAGAGGCAAGCTGTCCAGCTCTAATCGCTGGCACCTCCAGGGCATAGTGCAGGGGGAGTTGGCACCCACAGCCTGGGACACCTGGACACCAATGCCCCAGGCTGGAAAAGGTTCCTAGGCCCTCATCAGTCAGCAGCTGTGCTGGCTCTGATCAAACCAAACCAAACCAAACAATGACTCACAGCTCCCAATTTAAACAATGCAGCAGCGTCTCATATTAGAGAAAAACTGGAAACAGCCTCAGAGGCCCACATTAGGAGGACAGGACATCACAGGAGGCAGCTCCACACTGCTGTTCAACATCCTGGTGATGGAGGACTTTCAATAGCATAGAAAGGTGCTTACAAATAAATAGTAAGCCAAAAAAGAGAGTATTGAACAGTATATATGGGTGATCTTCGGAAAAAGAACGGATTCAGATGAAACATTAAAAGTGGCCTCTGGATGGAGTCTGGGTTTTGACTGTGTTCAGGCCCAAGTGTACCGGCTATGGGCAGCCTTGGGCCAGTCACTCAATCTCTCCCTTATTTGTAAAACGGGGTTATTAGCATAATATCTGCCATGTGGGACTGGTATACAAATGAGAGAGATCATCTCTCACTCACAGAAGAATGTTTGTGTGCGTAACCTCATTATCACATTTCTGTGCTTTTTTTTTGTTTTTTTCTAATGGAAGTCTGTTGCTTTTACAGTTACTGAGATAAAGTGAGACAAAAGCAAGAGGTAAAAATGAAAAGAGTGGGGGTCGAGGGGACGAAACTCTGGGATTCGGAGATACCCATTTTGTAGACATAATTGCCCGTTGTTTCCGCAGTGACAAAATGCACAGGGTCCTCCTGTAATCTCAGCCCTCTTCCACCAAAGTCTTGAGCCTGCTATGCCTCCCCCTCACCCCAACCAGAACTTATGTCATTTGACACAGTCTCTGCTCAACATTCCCTCCTGCTTTCCTTGAGAACGGGTCTCAGGTCACATCCGAGGCACCTGCCATGGGACACGCTTCTTTCTCTAAGAGCGCCTGGGTTCCCAGAGCAGCCTGCTAAGATGGCATTGTGGGGTGGGATCAATTGAAAGCACCAGAACTTGCTTCTGGGTTCTCTCTCTGTTGGTTCACTTGAATCTTCTTTGCTCAGGTTCTAACATCTGCCGCTAATTGGGCGGCTCTACGCTTATAGAGAGAAATGTTGATTTTGCTTTTTATTATCATTTGTTTATCTGCCTTTAGGGAAGGAGCAGAGAGAGGAAAGTAATAGAATATACCATTTATGCTGGGAAATGTATGAGGAGTCAAGTTAATTGCTCTACAGAAACCCTGGGCTTGAACACTAACACCGTGGGGGATGATCGTCTGTGTCTCCCCTCCCAAGAAGACAAAACATTGCCAATTCAAAAACCACTGGAAGGGTAAGTAATTTCTTATCAAAGCCAAGCCATTCAGTATTATTTGTGTGGCTGCCAGTGCTGTTTCAAATAAGTCCTAATTTATATTGGATGGTGTGGGGCCAGTGAGTTAGACTCCTAAAGTTAAGTTCTCATTCATTCTTTCTCACCCTTTCCTTCCCTCACTCACTAATTCATTTAATAAACATTTTTGAGTATTTTATGTTTATAACATGCCATTTGTGTAATGTACATCTTATATATCCAGTAGACAATTGTATAATAAAGTTTGGCTGGCTTTTGTCTCTGGTTCTTAGGAGGTAGCCTGTGAATTCTTGAGACTTCTTGAGTTATTCACGGCAGACCTCTCAGAACTCCCTTGATAGTGTATGTTAACAAGATACACTATCAGGTATCAGATACACTATATAGGATGGGGGTTGGCCATGCCAGAAAGACCAGCCATGTGATACAGGGCTGGGGCTTTGAGCCGAGTGACATCAGCCCTACCTCCAGGGAAGAGAGGAGGACCAAAGATTGAGTTCAACCTTATGGCCAATGATTTGATCAATCACATCTACATGATGAAACCCCAATAAAAACTTGGAACATTGAAGCCTGGGTGAGCTTTCCTGGTAGATAGTAGTCTGTGGGTGGAGAGAGAACACCAGAGCTGGAATCCTTCCAGATCTTGCCCTGTGATCTCTTCTTGTGGCTTATTCTGATTTGTATCCTTTTTGCTATAATAAAGCTGTAATTCTAAGCATAGCACTTCCTGAGTTCTGTGAGTCATTTGAGCAAATTATCAAACCAGAAGGGGTAGTGAGAACCCCCAAATGTGTTACCATATGTTCAGGGAACCCCTGAGCCTGTCGCTGGTGTCTGAAGTGAGGCCAGTCTTGTGAACAACTATGCTCTTAACCTGTGAAGTTTGGCCTAAATGGCTAGTTAGCATCAGGAGTCATGGCAAAGCCGTGTGCAAGGTACTTTAATAGACGCCAGGGAAACAAATGAAGAGTATTGTTTTGGGTGACACTTTGATCTGTACAATCTTAACTTTTGCTAAGCCTCCAAGCATTTCCTCCAAGCTACAGGCCAAGAACCGCACAACCAGGCACCAAGTTCATTCTCTATCCTGTGATTAGCCCTGAACTGTCCCTCCCACCTCACCTTCTGTTCCCCCAAACACTGCATTCCCTGTTTGCTTTCTAATTTTTATTTTCACTCATGCCTCCTATTCAACACACTCATTATCTCAACTTTGGTGCTTTTCTCTTGGTGACTTTTCTTAATGTCCATACCCAAGTGGTCATTCTGCCTAGGCTGGCTCTTCTCTTGGGCTCATTGCAATATGGGTTCCTCCTACAGTCATGGGAAGTGCATGAGTCCTGGGTCAGGAATCCATCCAGGTCCACCACCTCAATAGTTGCTTCTCATGGATCAGCTACTCTTGAACCCCACACCCCTTGGCTTGTTTTTTGTCTTGGTTTGGCCCTTTTGGACTGAAGTCTGGGCTCCATATTGTCCGCCCTGCCACAGACCTTGCATTTCTTTAGAACACTGCTTCCATAATCTTCCTGTGGGTTCTGGGGACAACACCCATGAGCAAGAGGAGCTTTGACGCTTTGCCCAGGCACTGGGTTTGCCCAGGCACCATCATCATGCTTTGCCCAGGCACCATCATCATGCTTTGCCCAGGCACCGTCATCCCACCCAGGCCTGTATCAGCCCTGTCTGCCCATTTCAGTCCCTAGAGAATGGCCCTTGGGGCTCAGAACCCCCCACTCCAGTCTGTGGGTCTCCATCCAGCCCTCAACAATCTCTCAGGTGGATTCTAGACACTGGGTGCTCACAGGTACCAAGAGGACATCTTTCAGCACAACTCTGGCAATCATCCCAGATGACTAGCAGTATAATGAAGCAGGTTCCAGGCACTGCAACATTTTCCTACCAAAGGTCAAGGATTACAATGGCATAAATCTGAAGTCATTTGCAAGGATTCAGATGAGCACATTTGTATGCATGACTGTCTGAAAATTCAGGCTGCATTTGATTGGTATGCAAATTATCCCTGAATTTGGCAGTCTTTTATAATAACTTCAGGATGTTTTAGACAGACAGGTAGGTAGATGGATAGACAGAAAGATACAACTATGCCAATTAGAGCTAGTCACCGGAAACAGAAAGGACAAAGCCTAGACAATCAGCAACACATGAACAAAAGAAAGGAGATCAAAAAGAAAGGAGAACAAAAGAAAGGAGAAAGCAAATATCTTCAGGAAGACTTAGGTGCTCCCATTTAGATGCTATGCAGCACAGGCTGTGGATTAATTATTTAGCCAGCCAGCCCTCTGCCCAGAGGTACTAATGACACAAGGAATCTACAAGAGCCTCCTCCCTTTCCTAAAACTTCTAGCACAGGGGTTAGCCAACAATTGGCCAGCAAGTGAAATCCTAGACCACCATCTACTTCACAAACAAAATTTTATTGGCACAGACCCTGGCCCATTCATTTACATATCATCTATAACTGCTTTATCTCTACATAGCAGAGTTCAGTAGTTGCAACACAGGCCATATGGCCAACAAAGCAAAAACCATGCACTATCTGGACCTCCACAGAACATTTGCTGGACCTTCACAGAACATTTGCCGACTCACAGCATGCAGCAGATCAGCCTAGTGGAACAGAAAGAAGGGATACTCGGGAATTAGACAGACCAGGGTCCAAGTCCCCGTCTGTGAACATGGTGGAGACGGTCCTAGAATGTTTCCATAGGACAGACTCACAGCTGGCAATTTGTTTGAGAGTGAAGAGACCTAAGGACTTGCCTTGGACTCACTTTAAATTTAAATTTGTCCATTTGCTCATTTAGCAAATATTCTTTATGAATGCTTACCATGTGTCAGACATTGTTCTAGGTGCTGACACTGCAGATGTAAGGACCTTTCTAAAGTGAAGGGAAGGATGGACAAGAAGTAAAGGAATATATCATATCTCAACTAGTGTTAAATACCACGAGGAGAAATAAATTCAGTGAGGGCTAAAGTGTGATGGAGGGGCGCCGTTTTGGATAGGTTGGTCAGGGAAGACATTTCTGAAGAGGGAACATCTGAGCAGAGGCCAGAAGTAACCAAAGGAAAGTGCACAGGCAAATCAGAGGAAGAGCATTGCAGCCAGCAGGAGCAGCATGCACAAAGGCCCTGAGGTTCCAGTGTGCAGTGTGTTTGAGGGGAAGCAAGTGGGGAGAAGGTTGTGTAAATGGAGAAGAGGGAGTGAGTGGGGAAATGATGATGACAGAGTGGTCACAAGGCCCCAGGTACCATGTAGGTCACCACAGTCTGGCTTGCTTTCTAGATATAGCGGGTTTTGAGCGGAAGGACAATACGTTCTTCCTTCATTTGTCAAGGATCCCTTTGGCCTTTGGGTGGAGAATAAACTGTAGGAACCAGAGTGGAAACAGAGAAACCAGTTAGGGTTTAGTCTAGAGAGTGAACAGAGCCTAGCTACTGTGGTGTTCATCATGGTGATCAATGCACCAGCACAGCACAGATAACCCTGAGTTTCAACAGCTAAGGACAATAAGAACCTCTTGCCAGTTCATGCAAAGTCCAGTGTGCATTTAACAGTTCTCTGCCATCCAGGGAAAGAAAGAACTGAATATCCTGAGGGATGCTGCCAAAAACCAGGTCTCATGCAGCCTATCAGCACTTCTATTCACATTCCACATGGCACATATATACATATGTAACAAACCTGCACGTTATGCACATGTACCCTAGAACTTAGAGTATAATTAAAAAAAAAAAAAGAATAAAAATGCTTACAAACATTGCCACAAAAAAAAAAAACAAAAAACACATTCCACCCACCAAGCTGGCCAAGGACCCTTGCGGATGCATGAGGCGCAGGTGTTCTCTTCCAAATGGGGCACGAAAAGTAGTCAGATCCCGGGGATTCTTGGAAAGTCGGGTGGCCAGGAGGCACATCCAGGTGATCGTGTTGAGGAGAGGTCAGTGGAATTTTTAGGAAGTGTCCCATCCCTGAAACTTGGATGCATTGGCTTCCCTCAGCCTCAGTTTCCTCCCCTTTAAAAGGGGGTTAGTGATGGCTCCCTTGCAATATTGTAACAAGGATCCAATGTGTGCACAATTCTGAACTTCGGCCAAGTGCAGAGCTAGTGCCCAAAGGTGAGTAATTTTTGATTTCAGCATTACAGAAAGTTTCCAAATATCTGAGGAGAGAGGAGCACCGAGAGTTTTTAAGGTTGAGGCTGCCACAGCAGCTACTGCATGGATTGTTCTAATGGTGCAAGCTGCCTCCCCCGAAGGTAAATGCCCACAGCCTGCAGTCTGTGCCCCGATCACCTGGGCCCCCAGTTATCCAACA